>NC_083342.1:4348194-4692990 GCF_019175385.1 Lycium barbarum
CTATAGCGCAGTAAAATACTGCGCTATAGGTACTTCAGTAATTTTTTTTTGTTGGGGCATTTTGGTTCAAAATGTTTTTTTTGGAGCTATTTTGGTTCCGGACTCGAGGATTCATCACCATGCCCATAGAAACGTGCTTGAAGACCAACACCATAAATGGTGCGTCTTCTTAATCCCATCCACTCATCCAAATAAATTTTTGAAAAGTCAATTGTAGGAGGTTCACTTGATCAATCTTCAGGCTAAGACACTGATGTAATCTTAGATATGACGGCATCCTAAAAGCAATAAAATTGATAAATGTTATAATTATATTCTTGAAAGAAAAATCATCAAGAAATATTCGGGGAGGTATCATAGAAAACTTAACTATTAAAAATAATACCTTAAATAAACAATTATTTGATGTAACAAAACTTTTTTTTCCATACGAAATGCATTACTTGTTTGGCATCAACTTGTCACACTTTTCAGAATACGAATACTACTAATATTTTTCAATACATGTACCATAGCTTGGATAAACAATTATGTAACTGAAAGATGGTACAGTTTCTCTTCAGAAAAAAACTAGTTGAGATACAAAGTAGGAAAGTTTAAGTTGAGTGATTAAAGGAGTTCAAGATTCTTTTAGAACTTAGGTGCAAATTACAGAAAGAAGCCGGGATGAAAAGAAGAAAGAAAATCTGTCTGAAGATGACAATTCAGAAACAGGACTACAGGAGCATGTTGAATAGAAGGAAATAGAAAAAGTACTGTTAAACCTCTTTTTAATGATGTCATTTGTCCGAATATTTTAATTGTTATAGTGAAATGTTATTATAGAGAATATACAATATAACATGAGCTCACAATGACTTTCTTCCCATTCGGAGATCATGGTAAGCTGTGTGATTTTTAGCTGCTATAGCAAATGTTGTAACTTTAGATGACGATGACTTTCTTCCCACCTAGGGATTGTAGTAAGCCAGGAAATATTTTGACTGCTACAGCGAAATGTTATTATAGAGAACATATAATATTACCTAACTTGATAATGACTTTCTTCCCACCCAGATATCGTCATGTAAACCCTGGAGAAAGACATATATTCCCTAGGAACGGAATCAACAGAGAAATCTGTTTTTGCTGAACATAAATCTAACAGGTTCCAAAAAAACTTGATCCATGTAGTAAAATGTTATCATAAATGATGGTTATTATAGAGATATTTAACTGTATTAGCTTAAATACCAAAATCACTAGGTTTTTGGTCAAGCACCTTGTTAATTAATGGCTGTTAAATGGGCTTTTGGAGGCAAATTGAACAAGTTAAAAAGGATTAAGTTGACATATTTTTGCATGGATTGTCCTTCAAAGGCACTGGTCTTTAATTTTTGCTTCTCAAATTGTTGGTCTATAATTTTATCCTTCGCTTAAAAAAAGTGGTCGAAAATATCCCGACATTCTGGTTCGAACCCCAGCTCAGTTAAAAAAAATGGCAAGGCAAGGTTTCGTTAAAGTTCTGCCTTATAAGACATAATTTATTTAATACTTTAAGGCAAATTCTGCCTTATAAGGCAGAACTTTTAATGCAAAATTTGCTTTGTGATTTTCTTTTTTTAATTGAGCTGGGGTTCGAACCCTGAATCCAAAAATATTTTTGGCCACTTTTTTAGGGGAAAGGCAGAAATTAAATATCTCCTGTTTGATAGGACTATCGTGCGAATTGCACCTTAAGTTAATGTTTTTTTTGGAGCCATTTTGGTTCCGGACCCCTGAATCCTCCACTTCAATGTCTCGACTTCAACATCTAGACTTTGATGTTCGAGTGCAATAATCTGTTGGACATCGTTTTCAAGAAATGAAGGAAGAAATGAAGCATAAGATGAGAAGAGATCAGATAAGAAATAAGGGAAGAAACGCGACAAGTATTGCGTGAAGAATGAGACATGAATTGCAACAAGAGGTGCAAGAGCAAGTTAATCAAATACTTCAAGCACATTGTTTGGGCATCATAGCTCGCTTAACTTCACCTCCTTCTGGTAGACCTGACATTTCCTTGAATAATGAAACAAGTCATATTTAGATCAATTTTAGATTGTTTTATGTTAGACACACTTTGGATTGTTTCTTCGACTTTATGATAGATGAAATTATTTATGAAATAGGTAATGTTTTTTGGATTTATTTTACTGCTTTCAGATTTTTCAAAGATTTATATTAATATAAATATTAATCATTTGGTTAGTAATATTTACCAATAAATTAACAATCAATTAATAAATTTTCTGGCAGTTGCTAACAAAAAATATGTTGTTACTAATATTACTAACCAATTACTAACGTAATTTAGAAAACTAAATAACCGTTCTTGCTAACGTTTCGAAAATTCGTTGGTAAATTACCAACATAACATTTCTATAACTAAAATTGCTAACCAATTACCAATGTATCTGAAAATTTTACCATCGGACTTGCCGACCAAATTATTATCCATTAGTACAGTTGCTAATGAAATACCAACAACATTTCTTTTTCTTTACTATAGTTACCAACAAATTACCTACGCAATAGAATAATGAAGAACCAAATGTACTAACTCCTTCTCTATTAGTTAGTAAAGGTACTACCGATATACCAACCGAAAATTGGTTAGTGAATTTACCCACCAAAATTTCAGGGCCAAGCTTCAAAAATTTCCAACAACATCTTCGGGTGTTTACCAACCAATTTTTAGTTGGTAATTTTACTAACAAATTCAAATTGGTTGGCAAAATTTACCATCGAGCCTTTTCACAATGGATCAATATCAGTTGGTATTCGGTTGGTAACTCAATTTGCCTACCGATTTGATCAATTTACCAACGAAATTTTTTGTTGATATTTGATTTTTTTTTTAAGTGTTTAATCAATCGAACATGAAAAAATTAAAAATAAAATAAAAAATTCTATGTAATGTTCCATACCCAACACACCCATAATGTTAAAAATTATTAGAAAAATATGGTATCGGTCAACCTCTGCCACTTGCTCCACTTCTTTATGGACAGTGTAGTCCACAACTTTCATTTGCTGGCCTCCACTTCTCTTAAAGATACTTCAAGAAAGCTCTTAAACAAACAAAGTACATTCAACACCACTTTCGTACACGCAAAAGCCTCATTATTATCTTGATTGAATATGAGCATTACCTAGCAGATATTGATAGGACAATTTGATTAGATTACTCAATGGCTTCATCTCCTGCCAACTCCTAAAATTATTTCCATTTCTTCTTTCTTTCATGGCCTACGGTAGCACTGACCTAAAAAATTTAATAAGGGGATTCGGAAAATTCGAGTGTGAAATCTAAAATAATTTTTGAACTAGATTTATCACTATAGTGATAATTTTCCTTATGTCATCGGATCATATATATATATATATAGAAGTTTCTGCTCTATTTACGCTGTACCGTATTCAATTGAACCCCCTTCATTGGTTGTGACTCCGCCAGTGTGCATCTACCTTCACTCGCTAGTAAAAACGTATATTTTCATGGAAAGGAAGAAGAAGAAAAATAATAGTGTATACTCCCTTGGTTTTATTATGCGTCGTAATTTGACTGGACACGAAGTTTAAGAATGTGAAGATTTTTTTTCAATTTTGTGGTTAAACTAAATGCATATATTTGATTGGACAAGAAATTTAAAAATGTAAAAAAATTGATTCTTGTGATCTTAGACTAAATGTGCGACACTCCAAAAATGACATCCGAATTTTATGATTTTCAATATGACATTCATTCCTATAAAGAAGTAGCACTAAGAGCTTAAATATTGAAATGGTGCAATTAAAAATTTTGGCATTCTTTTTGTCAAAACACGAGAAACACATATGAGATCATACTAAGTAAGTTGTTGTATGTGCGGGAAACACAGAACTACGTATATTGTGTTTCCACCTTATTAGATTTAAAATTTTAAATTCACCAGAAAATGTCACTTGAGATTCCATGTTGACAACTATCACTCTATCAGGATACATTTATTAGATAACAAAAGACACATATATGTTACAAATAGTGAAAGCATAATACACCAGAAGAAGAAAGAACAATGATAGGCCGTACAAAGAAATTAAAAGCAAAGGAGGAGGAGGGAGAAGTAATGCATAGCGAGCTTTTAAGGCCAACCACTACATTAACTGCTGATGGAAAAATTACTTTGAATCTTTCCTAAAATAGAGTTTGATGCCATTGAATCACTCTTGAGACGGTTGATAGGGAGTGGCAATCAAGTAAAGGTTACTCTTTCTAGTACAACTTGCTCCATCCGACTCAGTCATGTCAAGATCACTTGGATTAATTCCAGTAGGAAGTTTCCAATCAAAGTGATACAACATTTGAGCCAAAGGCAAATAAACATTAGCTAAACCAAATGATATTCCAGGGCAAATCCTCCTTCCACTACCAAAGGGAAGAAATTCAAAGTTATTACCAGCAAAATCCACTGAACTCTGCTCAAATCTCTCAGGCTTAAAGCTTTCTGCGTCATCCCAGTATTTTGGATCTCTTCCAATAGCCCAAATATTAACTATGACTTTTGTTTTCAAAGGAATAGTGTAGCCGCTTATGTCTACTTCTTCCCTGCATTCTCTTGGGAGCATAAGTGGTAGCGGAGGGTGGAGTCTTAAAGTTTCTTTAATGACTAATTTTAGGTATTTTAACTCTTCAACGTCATTTTCATCAAAAGTTTCTTTTCCTCTAAAGGCTTCTCTTACCTCTGCTTGAGCTTTGGCGATTATACCTGGATTCTTAATCATTTCTGCCATGGCCCAGTCCATTGTGGTTGACGTTGTTTCTGTTCCCGCTGCAAACATGTCCTACGTACATTTATGAGCAAGTTACGCGTGTTGTTTATCTTGTGCAAAGTTTTTTACCTACTTCTGCTGAAATATTCAAATAGCTTATTTACTCTAAGCTTGTGTTACGACCTTTGTTCTTTATTGAAAGGTAATCATAAGAGTAGAATTTTACAGTATATAGTACTTACATAAATAATAGCTTTGATATTGTCGTTGGTGATTGGAAATTGAAGGCCTCCATCTTTCATAAGTCTCAACAGTACATCAATTAAATCTTCACGTCCTAATTCACCATTGGTCTTGCCAGTTGCAAGATTTTTCTTGTGCTCATTTATAACATTCTCAGCAATGGTATCTACCTTACGGTGGAGCTCCATCATTTTACCTTTCATTCCACTAAGCACATGAAGAAATTTAAGCGAAGGGAATATGTCAGCCACATCAAAACCTTCCAATAAGGCTGTCACTTTTTTCATTACTTGTATAAATTCGTCTTGCTCCTTGAGTACGTTCCCAAATGCTGATCGACATATTATGAAGCTTGTGAATAAAGCAATCCTTTTTGTTACATTAACTGGCTCACTTGAGGATGATGATCGAAAAAATTCAACGAGACGAAGAACTTCATCTCGTCTAATCGAACTGGATGACCGAACATTTTTGGCATTGAGCACTTCCAAGACACAAATTTTACGCATTTGTTTCCAGTAATCACCATATGGGCAAAAGGCAATATCGGAACAGTTATACAAGACAAGTTCGGAGGCCAAAAGTTTAGGCCTAGATGCAAAAGCAAGGTCATGAGTTTTTAGTACTTCTTTTGCCATCTCAGAAGAAGTGATCACAACTACTGAAACTTCACCTAGTTGAAGGTGCATAATTGGTCCATATTTTTTGGCTAAATCTCTAAGGACTCGATGTGGAAGTCCACCAACCATATGAAGCATGCTTCCAAGAATAGGTAATTTCCATGGACCTGGAGGCAATCTTTTGCTAATTTGGCTATTGGAATTCTTCCATATCTTTAATAAAAAGAGGAAAGATACAAAAAAGAAAATGGAAACCAAGTTGAGGACCTGCATTTTGGAAGAGAAAGGGTGGGTTTGTTTGGTTCAAGTGTAAGGTCTTGAAAAAGTTGTTGCATATGCTCTTTTATAGAGTTTTCTTTTGTTTGAAAAGAAATGGAACTTATAGTAAAGACAAATATGAAAGACACATTTTTTTTAGCAACTTTTGGTTTTCAAAGTCTGATCAAAACGGTTACTCCCTCTTCCAATTTGTATGACAGATTTTTATTTTAGTCAATCGCAAAAAAAAAAGACACATTTTTTTATTTAACAATAATTTAATTTTAAATTTTATCTTTTACGTTTAACAAGATGATTTATAATCACACAGTTATCTTTGGTTTGTTTTTGAGACTACAAGATTTGAAAGTATTTCTTATTTCTTAAACTCTGTGTTCAGTCAAACTACATCACATATATTGGAACAGAGGAAGTAGGTCTTATAAAAGCTTTAGAGCACACAATTGAGGAATATCGAAAATACCCTCATGTCGACATGTTGGCGAGACAACGGTCAGCAACTTTAAGCCTCTTTTATATATTGAAAAAATAAACTAACATGATTATATAAATTAACTTCTGTTAACATATCGTAATAAACAGGTTATATATGATACCAATTATATCTACAGCACTTCAATAAAGGCATTGAAGTCAGGAGGCCGATCAGGAGGAGTTTTAGCAAACGAAAAATTCTGATCAAGTTCAAAAAAAGAGAAGAAAGAGAAAACAATTTGTTTGACGCTTTTCACTTTTCAAGAGTCAAATGTTATAATTTTGTCCGTGTGTTTGAACATAAAATTTTTAAATTTTTCAAAATAAAATTTATATATTTGAAAACTACGTAAAAAGTACTATAAGTAAGCATAATTAATTATTTAAAATATCTAAAAGACATATGAAAGAATTACGATCAAAGAACAACTCATTTGAATCTCAAAAAATAAAAAGTGTCAAACAAATTGAGACAGACGGAGTAATACTTTGATTTCACTGAGTTAGTATGTCACTATCACATTAATCCAGAACATTTATTACTTTTTGGCATTTGAGAAATAGTATAAGACGAAGATCAAAATGCTTCTAACCAATTGAATTTAGCACAACATACCCTCCCTGCTACCTATTAAATAAAAAATGTCTCCAACCACGTTTTCGTTTGGCTTAAAAATGCCTCTAACACTAACGGTTGATTAGTGTCTAGATGCAGTGGCGGACTCAGGATTTTGAGTTCGGGGGTGCTGGATCCAGGAATTTTGAGTTCGGGGGTGCTCTATTAACTATTTATATCTGTTTTCTTTATATTTTCTATACAGCTATACACTCCGTAACTGAATTTAATGGGTGCCGGAGCACCCAAAAATTCTACATGGGTCCGCCCCTGTCTAGATGGGGGTCAGGTTTTACACAAAGCCATTTGATGGTTCATGATTATCCAATGTGAATAAATTACCCAACTCTTATGTATATGTGCAATTATAATTTTTAAATAAGAATATATATAGTCCGGCTGATTCGATTTTTTAATTATTTTTTGCTTAAAATCAAAATCAATCAAAGTTTATCGGTTTCTAAAGTTGAAAACCAAAACAAAATTAAACCAAAATAGTTTGTTGGTTGTTCAAGATTTGGATAACTATGTCTTACATATAACAGTTCTGTACCTTTTAATTGTGAATTTTTGAGATGTTGTGACCTATAAATTAATATTTTGGAATAAATAAATTTTCTTTCATCAGATAGGTGAAAAAAGAGCATTTTTGAGCAATCTCTGATACATTAAGGACATTTTGATCCAATATGTGGAACGAGAGGTAAATTTGACACAACAGATGGAAGGGAGACATTTTTTAGCCATTTCTAATATATTAAGGACATTTTTAACCTTTTTCCGTAAATAAAAGAACCCTATTTTTTGTCCAAGCCGAAAATGGTAAATACCAAAAACCATTATGTATAATAACGGATAAAGCACATAATTCGAAGTACCAAAATACCCTCTTGTTGATAAAGACTCTTCAGCTTTGCCAACATTTATTGCTTTTTGGGCTTTGAGAAATAGGAAGAGAAATAGTCGGCTCTTAGGATATGTAAAGAATTAAATAAACGAAACAGAGCCAAAAATGCTCCTAAGCTACTGAATTTGACTAATAGCCTGTTTGACCAAGTTTATTTTTTCCCCAAAAGTACTTATTTTTTCAATAAGTGTTTATTTTAAAAAAAGTGAGGTGTTTGGCCAAGTTTTTGGGAGAAAATAAGTGCTTTTAGAGAGTAGCAGAAGCAGTTTTTCAGAAGCTAAAAAAAATAGTTTTTGCCTAAAAGCACTTTTGAGAAAAATACACATAGAAACACTTTTTAAAAGTTTGGCCAAATACTAATTGCTGCTCAAAAGTACTTTTTAAATTAAGGGAAATCTACGTGGTGTAGCTAATAATAGACCTTATTTTTATTTAGTAGCTATACTATAATTTATTTACACCTCATAGCTAAAAGGTGTATATCAATTATGCTCCATAACTAAAACATATAAAATAGGTTAAAATAAAAAATTAACTCCTGTATCCACATTTTTCTCTCTCCTCCCTCCTTCTCCCTCCCTTCTGCTCTCAATATCGTCGCCGGAGCTCCGGCGAACGAGCTCCGGTCACTGCTCCCTCATCGTCACCACTGCTTCACGCGAAAGCCAGACAGAGAAGTAAGCTCCGGTCACTGCTATTGGTTGTGGTTCGTGTTGTTGTTGTTGTGGTTCGCCGGAATTCAATTGTAATTAGTTACCCAAAATGAAGTAATTAAAGCTAACTAAATCTGGAGCAATAACATACTTGAAATGGCGATAACTCGAGGTTTAGCTGTAGGAGTACGACCTAATTTGCCAGTTTTAGCCCAGATCCCACGGCTTTTAGCAACTCTGATGGACATAAAGATCTTCTGTTTAGTGCTTTCTTCACAAGCTCTCCTCAATTCCTCGTCATCAGCACTCGATTTCGCCATTTTTTTTTTTTTTGCTGCTGTTCTCTCAAGTTAGATTTCCTCTTTCTCTGTATGAATCTGTATATTTTAAAAAAGTTGTTTTGATTGTATTCATTAATTTTATTTCTTGTATACAAATGAATACAGTGAATTTTGAAGTGTATACAAATGAATAGAGTGAAATTTATTTATTGTATTCAGTTTTTGAGTGTATTCATTAATTTTTTTAGTGCAAATTTTTGTGTTTTTGATGTTTTAGTTGAATACATCTGATTTGAATACAACAAAATCCGAATTGAATACAGTAAAATCTGATTCAACCGAATTTTGAATACAATCGAAAAGAATTTTTGAATTTTTTTAATTCGTTGTATTCATGAATACAGCTAGGCCGTTTTATGAATACAGCGAGCCATTTTTTGAATACAGCGGGTAAACTGTAGCTACGCAATGTAAATATTGAAACTGTAGCTATGACAAATTTTAAACCCCCAAAGTGTAGTCATTTATGTAAAATTCCCTTAAATTAATTGGTCAAACACAAACTGCTTTTAACCAAAAGTACTTTTTAAAATAAGTTGTTTTTAAAAGCTTGGCCAAACAGGCTATAAAAAATATCCTCTTTCTACCTTTTTTTTTTTTTTAATTAAGTAAAAGAACTTTATATTCAAACACATCACATGCATATATTGACTTGATATAAATACTCGAAACGGGTAAATTTTTACCTTAACAACAAGTAGCATGGTCTTTTTTTTCCTTTTTTTTTTTTTTTTTTAACCAAAACCATTCAACCCTTGCGAGGTGAGGCAGGGGGCAGGCCGGCGTGGGGGGAGGGGGTTGCAATACCCCTACCATGTTCAATCACAGCAAAAGAAGCATACAATCTTGAAAGAGGTCTTGAGGCCTTACCTTCTTTAACTTCGTAAGAAAGAAAATTCAATACCTATTCTAGCTAATGATCCAAGGATATCAAAAGTGTCCTCAACATCATATTTGGGCTTAAAAATGTCCCTAAAGCTAACGGGTTACCAGTTGGCTAGATGAAGGATTTACAAAAACCATAGTCTATGATTGGTCCAAGTATAAATCCAATGTTAATTAAATTACCCAATTCTTATGTATATATGTGCAATTATAATTTTTTAATGTGTAATAATTTATTTAGTTTGATTTTTTTAGTTATTTTTGCTTAAAACCTAAACCAAACCAAATCAAAGTTTTTCGGTTTCTAAAGTTGAAAACCAAAACCAAATCAAACCAAAATAGTTTGTTGGTTGTTCAAGATTTGGATAAATATTAGTTTTATATATAAGAGTTTTGTACCTTTTATATTTGTGAATTTTCAAGATTTTTTGACCTATATTAATATTTTGGAGTAAAATAATGTTCTCCCATCCAATAGGTGAAAGGAGGACATTTTTTTTGAGTTATTTCTAATACGTTAAGAACATTAAATTTTATTCAATAGATAGAAGGAGAGACAAATTTGATCCAAAATGTAGCAGGAGAATATTTATGAGCCGTTCTAATATCTTATGAGCATTTGTAACCCTTTTCCATTAAATAAAGGGAAAAGGGCCTGATTTACCCCTCTACTTTGGGAAAAGGTTCATATTTACCCCCCCCCCCCCCCCCCCCCCCCCCCCCCCGTTATACTATCAGCTCATTTATACCCCTACCGTTAATGAATTACTAAAGAAGGGTGAACAAAAGTCTTCTGAAGATTGTACAAAAGTGTACTGTTTACTTCAATGGGGATAATGGATATGAGGTGGCTCATGGTGTGGATAGGCAAAGAGTACACTTTTGTTCACCCTTCTTTAGTACATATCATTATTATAGTTAAAAAGCATATGACACCCAAGAATTCCATTCAAACAGTTTTCTTAGTTCCTTTGGATTTCTTTTTCTATTCTTTGTGTTTTTATAATTGTTTGACCTAGAACATTGATACTTTGGATGTTACTCTGATTTGGTAGATGTAGATTTATTTACACTATTTTTGTTCTTTGGTAATTCATTAATGGTAGGGGTATAAATGGGTTGATAGTATAACGGGGGGTAAATATGAACCTTTTCCGAAAGTAGAGGGGTAAATCAGGCCCTTTTCCCCTTATTTAAAAAGTCATTGGCCACGGTGGACAGGGGGTTAAAAATAGGGGCAAATGTTTCAACTATTGTAACGGTAGGGGTATAAATGGGCTGATAGTATAACGGGGGTAAATATGAATCTTTTCCCAAAGTAAAGGGGTAAATCAGGCCCTTTTCCCTTAAATAAAAGAACCCCGTTTTTTGTCCAAATCGAAGATAGTACATACAGAAAACCATTACATATAATAGCTTTAGACCACATAAATCCGAAATATCAAAAATATTGTCATGTCGGTGGAAAGACAACGGCCAGCTTTGAGCCTCTCTTTTATATATATAGACTAGATGACGTATGCCCGTGCACATTTTAGATTATAGTATATTTATGTATGTAGTTGTTTTTTGATATTGCTTGATTTTTTAATATGTGATCTATTTTTTTTTATTGCTTTATTTAATATGAGGTCCACTTTTTTTTTTTAACATGAGTTGGAGGTGGACGACGATACCACCTCCAATGCCCGTGCCCTTTAGATTAAAGTGTATCTATGTGTATGTAGTTTTGTTTGGATAGTGATATATATATATATATATTGCTAATAAACGCACACACACACACACACATATATACTATGTTCAAAACACGATTAATATAACATTGTAATTTGTGCTCCGTATTCAAAACCATATTATATTAGTGTTTGCAATGAATATAAAGTTTGCAAAAATTTATTAATACTTTTTAAAAGAGAAGACTTGTTTAAAACGAACTATTTTCCTCTCTTTAGACAAAATAATAGCAATATTTAAGCATCAGTTGATACTTTAAATTTTAATTCAATTAATTTAAAGGTGTAAAATGTTCTATTGTTAATGTATGTAGATTGGACCTAAACAATACTTATGATTTTTATCAAATTTTGATTTGGATAATTATAATTAAATTATTAAATTAATTTTACATGTTTAAAATGAAACAAAGTAGAAATTTGATTTTCTATTTAAACGAAGAACTATCTTTTTTTTTTTTGGTGAATATTCTTGGTTTAACTCATTTTACTTGTCATGTTATCTTTTGCACTTTTTTTTAAGGAAACGTCAATTAGAATTATAATTTGACTAATTTACCTTATTCATTATTTAATCTCCATTTAATATTATTTTTTCTTTTACGACATTAATCTCTTTTTACATTTATTAGAGTAAGAATAAAAATTAAAATATAAATATTTTAAGTATATTTATTTTAGTAAACATAACAAATAAATGACATGGCGGAATAACAAATACAACAGTTAAATATCTAGATTAGATTTCAGGCTAATATAAGAAAAGAAAGAAAATTGTATGGTTTGACTACTTAATCTTTTGAAGAAAAGCAATAATATGGGGTCCACATTTTTTGTTGTACAATAATTTCATTTGCTTCCGCTAATGGGTTGATACGCATGTGACAATGAATCCATCATTATTGACTTAATGCGAATACTTTGGAAATTATATGAATATTGTTTGATTTTTTAATATGAGGTGCATTTTTTTTTTTCCTTTGATATTGCTTTTTTTTAAAACATGGAGTCCACTTTTTTTTTATATTGTTTAATTTTTTTTAATATGAGATCCATCCTTTTTTTTTACATGAGTTTGGAGGATTTTTTTTAATATATTTTTTAATTTTTTAACATAGGGTCCACTTTTTTTTTTTTTTTTAAACATGAGTTAGGGACGGACGAAGATCCATCCCCCAACCCATGCTTATATATAGTACTAGACGGCCTATGCTTGTGCTGCGCACGGGCCCAACACTTTAGATTATAGTGCATCTATGTGTATGTAGTTGTCTTTGAATATATATATATATATATATATATATATATATATATATAGAGAGAGAGAGAGAGAGAGTATATTATGTTCAAAACATGATTAATATAACATTGTAGTTTGTGCTCCGTATCTAAAATTTTATTATATTAACGTTTGTTACGAATACAAAATCGGTAAATTTATTAATATTTTATAAAAGAGAAGACTCGTTTAAAAGGAAACTATTTTCCTCTCTTTGAGATAAAACAATAGTAATATTTAAGCATCAGTTGATACTTTCAATTTTAATTCGATTAATTTAGAGGTGTAAAATACTTATTATTTTTCATCAAATTTTGATTTGGATAATTCTAATTCAAATTATTAAATTAATTTTACATGTTTAAAACGAAACAAAGTAGAAATTGATTTTCTATTTAAACGAAGAAATACTGTTTTTTAATTTTTGGTAAATATTCTCGGTTTAGCTCATTTTACTTGTCATATTGTCTTTTGCATGGTTTTTTAAGGAAATGTCGATTAGAATTATAATTTGACTAATTTACCTTATTCATTATTTGATCTTCATTTGATATATTTTTTTACGACATTGATCTCTTTTCACATTTATTAGAGTAAGAATAAAAATAAAAAAGTAATTAAATTATATCTTATTTTAAAATATAAATATTTTAAGTATATTTATTTTAGTGAACATAACAAATAAATGACATGACGGAATAGCAAAGACAACAGTTTAATATCTAGATTAGATCTCAGGGTAATATAAAAAAGAAAGAAAACTGTATGGTTTGACTACTTAACTTTTTGAAGAAAAACAATTTCATTTGTTCCCACTAATGGATTGATACGCACGTGGTAATGAATCCATCATTATTGACTTAATGAGATACTTTGAAAATTACATGATTATTGTTTGATTTTTTAATATGGAGTGCACTTTTTATTTTTGGACATTATTAATTTGCACTATTTTTATGCATATATATATATATATATATATATATATATATATATACTATGTTCAAAACACGATTAATATAACATTATAGTTTGTACTCTGTATCTAAAACTTTAGTATATTAGTGTTACTACGAATACAAAGTCTGCACTTTTTTTTGACATTATTTTTTTTAATACAGAATTCTTTTTTTTTTATATTGCTTGATTTTGATAATATGGGGTTCACTGTTTTTTACAGTGAGTTTGGAGATGGTGGGTTCTACATTTTTTTTTTTGTTATATTGCTTTATGTTGTTTAGTATGAAGTCCACCCTTTATGGGGTGCACTTTTTTTTTTTGGACATTATTAGTTTGTATTATTTTTATGCATATAATATGTAATTTGTGCTCCGTATCTAAAATTTTATTATATTAGTGTTTGCTACGAATACAAAGCCAACACTTTTTTTTTAACATTATATTTTTTTAATATGGGATTTACTTTTTTTTTTTTTTATATTGCTTGATTTTGATAATATAGGGTCCACTCTTTTTTTCTCATGAGTTTGGAGATGGTGAGTTCCACTTTTTTTTATTGCTCGGTGTTATTTAATATGGGGCTTACCCTTTTTTTAAGGGACAACGAACGACGAAGCATGGGTCTAAACTCATGCTTTATATGGTTTCTTCTTTTTTTATTTTTATTTTTTATATTATTTGGTGTTATTCAGTATGGAGCCTACCCGTTTGGACATTATTAGTTTGCACTAAACTCATGCTTTATATGGTTTCTTCTTTTTTTATTTTTATTTTTTATATTATTTGGTGTTATTCAGTATGGAGCCTACCCTTTTGGACATTATTAGTTTGCACTATTTTTATGCATATATATATATATATACTATGTTCAAAACACGATTGATATAATGTTGTAATTTGTGATCCGTATCTAAAACTTTATTATATTAGTATTTGCTACTAATACAAAGTCTGCACTTTATATACAAAGAGTAATTTTAGGCTAAGGAATTCGGATGAACCCCTAACGCCCCTCTAGCTCCACCCCTGCCGACCACTTTGGTAAACGCCAAACTTGGAGGACAAAAACCATATCAATAACTAATTACTCATCACTATTCCCACAAAATTCTGTTTCTTTCACTTTCTACCGCTCATTTTACGTATTATAGCAGGTTAGTTACTATTTTTATCAATTTACAAATTCATACATATTATACAGATTTACTTATTGTGTAAGTATATTTACACGCCAGTATATAGAACTTCGTACATGTTTGCACTTTACCCCATCAAGCTGCAACATTACATTGTTTCAACAAAGCCAACAAACCAACCTCAAATTTCCAATTTCAAAAGCCAGGAAAGAGAAATTTACAGCACACACAAAACTTCAGAAACATATTACTCCTCAAAAAGAGGCTGCAATATGTTAAAGAACCAGTGCTAAACAAGAATACTTCATCATTTTTCCACTGTCTTGAACTAACGTATCCTTTGTTATTTGTCTCAGTAAGTTCTCTAGTTTTCAGCCTCTCAAGAAGACAATTCTGCTATGATCACAATATTGGATACTGCATTTTGGTTGTCTCATAATTGGTCCCTACCACATGCATATTTCTAGAAAAAATGTGGATTCATATAACTTTGGACAAACTATAACATAACTTTACAGCATGATGAAAAGCTTAACTTGAACAATGCAATCACTAAAGGGCTGTAAATGTCCCTACTTGTTACATAAGTTGCTCAAGTAGTAAAGTTCTGCACATGCTCATACTTAAGTGGTTTATGCACCCCACCACTAATAATTTTCACTTCAGACATATATTGATAAAGTAGTATCTGGGAAATCTTCATCACACACTTTTTAGGTATGTTGCGCATGAGCTCTCTGAAAGCTGCTGCACCTGTGTCGAATCTTCCAAAAATCCACTGCTTTTGGAGGATCTGACACACGCCCATCGACATTTTTGGAGAGGCCGAGCAAGATAGATTTTCATCACACTATTTAGCTATGTTGTGCGGACTCTATAAAGTCGCATCCGTGTCTAATCCTCCAAAAGTGTGCTACTTTTGGAGGTTCTGAGAAACACCCAACAATATTTTTTGGAGAAGTCGGAACAACATAACTTTTTAGTACACAAATAAAAGCATAATTTCATAGAGTATAATTTACATCTTCAAAGATAGTCTTCATGACAAATTCTGATTCTTTGGCACAGCAAGTAAATACATCTTGATATCATGAAAAATTCTCATTCTTTGGCACAACAAGTAAAATACATCTTGTTTTTAGGCAAGAACTTAACTACCTTAAAACTCCTTCAAGATGATCCAAAAGACCAATCAAGACAAGCAAAGAGAAGAGCATAGTACCACTAAGTTTCTTGATTGCACCAGCAGAAACCTCCACCTCTGCAAAAAATCATCACAAGCACCAAAAACATAATGATTTGATAATTACAAAAAAGAGAAATCAACTTAAATAGCCGCCCACCCAAAAAGATAGCCGGCAGATATATAATATATGTATATTCAGTGTATAATATATGTATATTAGCTAGCGGCTCTAAATATTTTCGTGAACTTACTGCATCCAGTTACATGGCAAAGGCATCTCAATCCAACTCCACAATTACCATGAGGCTTTCTACACTCATCACAAGGATTTGGTACATGGTCAACTTCCCAAGACAGCCTTGTACCTGACTCAAATTTCATACTGTTCCCATCTTGAGAAGTGCTTTTATAAACCCTTCTATAATGTGAACAGTTCAATTCTTTAGGATGAAACTCATTTCCCAAATCTTGTACATCATCAACCATCAAACAAGAAAAAGTAAAAGACCCTTTGTTTGTCACACCTTCTTTACACAAACTAAAAGAATCTTTTTCATTTTTCAAGTGAGGGCAACTTTGTAAGGCTGATATATTTTTAGAATTTAAGCAGTTGAATAGGAGTAATGAGTTAGGCTTAGGGGGATTAGGAAATCCAGAAGATAAATCTTTAGGAGATACATAGTTGGATGAAGAAGAACAAGAACTATGAGAAATAGTTAACAGTTTGTTTTTATAATCAATTGAAGAAATTTGAAAAAGGCCAAGAGAAGTTTTAAAGTATAAAATCTCTGATCTACATAGCACCATGTTCTTCAAGAATGATGAATTTTTTGAGTTTTGAGAAACAAAAGGCTCTTCAATCTTTATATTTCCACAGTAGCTTTGTGATTCTTGTGAAATGGTACTTCTGGTAAAATAAAGGTTCAAAAAAAAGATCAAAAAGGCTAGAAAATGAACTTTCTTGATCAAGATTTCCATGGTTTTTTTTTTGCTCACACTTGATTTGATCTTTCTACTGTAGTGTGAACTTATCAAGAAAGGAGTTTTGTGATGCAATGAGAATATGCAAAATAGATGAAGGCTGCAAAAAAGAAGGAACAAAAGAATCTACTTTTCCTATTTGCAGGTTAAAAAATGCTAGGTTTTGTTAATGTATTATTCTTTGAGCATCATAAAACTTTGGAATAAAATATAATCACCTTTTTATCTGATAGGTTTTGGGACCTCAAAGTCCTCTTCATAGTAATTCTTCCTTTTAACTTGCAAAACTTTCAACCTTATCTCTTTCACATCCACATTTGACCATATTGTTCTTTTTTCAAGATTTTTTTTTTTTTTGAGATCTTTTAGATTTTGTTTTCTGATTAGCAACAAGAAAAACGAAGGGGAGTTTTAGAGCAACGGTAAAGTTGCTTTTGAGCCGTGAAACGAGCCACTAATGTTTGTGTTGGAGTAGGATGCATATGTTACGCCTCTTGGCTGTGACCCTTCCCTAGGCCTCGTGTGAACACGAGATGCTTCGTGTACTAGGCAATCTTTTTTATTAACAACAATAGAAATCACATATAGCTGACACATAGGTTATGAAAAGTCAAAAGTTAGATTTGTTTTGTGGTTAAGTGATCTTTTGCTAATCAACATTAGTCAAGTGTTATTGAAAAAAAGACACAAGTTCTATTGAAATGTCCGTTCATAAATAGATATCATACAGTGCAAAGATACTTCTTACTGATATAATAGAATGTTCACATACAATGATACAAACACTTGAACCTCAATAGCCCAAAAACATTCTAAACAAATACACTCTATTGGAACATAGGCACACACATAACACTAGTTTTATTGTGCCATTGATCATATGATCAAGAATGAGCTTTGGGGCGTGGCCCTTCCCTAGATCCGGTGTGAACGCGAATGCTTCGCGCACCGAGCTCCCCTTTTATTAGCAACACCAAGATCCACATATAGCAGACATAGGTTATGAAAAGTCAATAGTTAGATTTGTTTGCTAGTCAAGTTATTTTTCTAATCAATATTAGTCACAAGAAATTGAGAAAAGGACACAAGTTCTATTGAAATGTCCATTCAAGAATGGATATCATATATTGCAAGATCTTCATAATGATACATGTCTTAAAGACAACAATGTTCACATACAAACACTTGAAAACCTCCAAAAACATCATAACCTTACACCATATTTGAACATCACATAACACTAGTTTTTTGTTGTGCCATTGATCATAAGTTCAAGAAGAAGCTTTGAAAGAAACAGCAGGGAAATTCAGTACCACAGCCTTGTCAATTACAGTGACAAAAAAAGCCGAAAATTCGACATCTTTTGGGTGACTAACATAAGTATTATAGTCTTCTTTGCTATTGAATGTCATTATAATAGCATGAGTATAACCTTGTGTAAGCATTTCATGGCTTTCAGTATCATTTCCCCTGTCAAAAAGTCAAAAGAACCATATTAATTTTACAAATTATCACAAAAAAAAAAAAAAAAAACTGTGTGACTATACATTAAAATGAACCTATTGAGAAAAATGTTACTTACCAAACAAAAGATTTGACAACATCAATTTCATGAGCAAGTTTTTCCAACTGTTTTAGAATGTCTTCCACTACTACATCTTCCTTGAACTTCACCAAAACCAAATGCTTGAATTCATCAGCCATGGCTACTAGTTATTACTAAACTAATGGATCAAAATGGCTTCCCAAAAGCCACCTATATATATACACACACAGATAATTAAATGGCCAAGGATTTATTGAGTTTTGAACCGTGCGCCATTCAGATTTCTCGATTATTAAAAAACACCTATATATACATACAAACACACTTTTTTTTTAATTGCTTATTTTAGAAAGTTAGGAGGTTTGACCAAATTTTTAGGAAAGAATTAAGTGTTTTTAAGCAGTAGAAGACTGTTTTTGCGAAATTGAAGGAAGTAGCATTTCTCCCAGGATCATTTTTGGAACCTTAGTTACACAACAGTACCACTTTAATATTAACAAAAGTTTTTTTTTTTAAAGTAATTAGCTAGACACAAACTGCTATTCTCTAAAAAAAAAAAAAAAATCGATAAACACTTAAAAAAAAAACTACTTAAACTAAGCAATTCTTGAAAATTCAGCCAAACAGTAAATCTATCACTCATGAATCTCATATACAATATACGGAAAAGCGTCAAAATTACCCATGAACTTTGGGAAATAGTTTATCCATACCCTTCGTTATACTTTAGGATCAATTATATCCTTACCGTTATACCATGGGGTCAATTATACTCTTATGTCTAACAGCTGCCACGTGGCATCATCCTAGCCCTTCAAAATTATTTTCCCCTCAAATAATTTTTTACCCACTAAAATAACCCAACCCGACCCGATTTGTTTTTCCAGGGGTAATGGGTTGGGTCCGTATCACTTTGGTTGGAAAAAAAAAATCGGATTGAGTTATTTTAATGGGTAAAAAGTTATTTGAGGGGAAAATAATTTTTTAAAGGGCTGAGATGATGCCACGTGACAACTGTTGGACATAAGGGTATAATTGACCTCGCATTATAACGGTAAAGGTATAATTAGCCTTAAAATATATCGAAGGGTATGAATAAATTATTTTTCAAAATTAAAGGGTAATTTTAGCCCTTTTCCGTACAATATATGCCCCCCACCCAAATAAAAAACAAAGAAGGAGCACGTGGTGGAGTGCTACTTCCAAGAAGCAACAAAACCAAGAAACCTAATTATTTTACAATTTGATACAATTTTGAGTTTCGGAGATTCGTCAGGGTGGGTTGATATGATTTTGTAATAAAAAATGGAAAGATTAAATAGACTAGCATTGCACAAGAAAAAAGAGAATGCATTGCACATGTAATTGGCTGTTGAGATCTTCTTTGGGCCTACATATGTTTTGTCTAACCAATGCCTCCAGTTTTTTTTTTTTTTTTCCCAAAAATTTATAAGCAGCTTTGGTTGTTTGTTTCAGGTAGTATAGTCAAGTTGGAATGATTTCTTTTTATTATTCAAACATAACAACTAGTTATGAAATCGAATTGATAGCCTCCGCGCGTTTTAAGCTCGTCGGAGAGCTACATTTGTCTCAATATATTTGGTAGAGCAAGAAAATTCGCGAGGTACTTGCTGCGATAATTGTAAGTTAAGATGTGTATAAGAAATCTCACTTTTTTAGAATGTTGTACATGAAAAATTTGTACAAGTTTGTGGAAGTATGTATTAAGCCTTTATTGTGAGATACTTCATAGTGATACATTACATGAATTTTGGAAGCAAAAATGTTCACATACACACACTTGAAACCCAAACAACCAAAAAACAAATCAAACCACACTGAAACATAGACACACGTAGTATTAGTTTTTGTCTATTTTTTTCGTTTTATCTAATCATCCGGTATTTTAAATCCATTAGCGCTGGATTGACCAACAAAGGAATAAAACCTCTCAATCAAAAAGTTCTACATTCTCATGATTCAAACCTGATACCTCCGATTAAGAGTAATGGAATCCCAACTATTCTATCACACTTCTTGACGAGACTCCATACTCCATAGTGATACATCACATATCTTAACCATTCACAATTTTGGAGTAAGTATGTATTAAGTCTTTATTGCAATATACTTCAAAGTGATACATAACATGTTTTTAACCATCCACAACATTTTGGAAGCAAAGATAATAGAAATGTTCACATACACACACTTGAACCTCAAACAACCAAAAAAAAAAAAAGCAAATTGAACCGTATTAAAACATAGACACACACATCGTACTAGTTTTTTTTTTTTAATCATTTGGTATCTGGAACTTATTAGTGTCGGACTGGCCCACCAAGGGAATGAAATGCTCTCTATTCAGAAATTTCTATATTCCCAAGGCTAGAGCTCGAACCTCCGGTTCAAAATGAAGGAATTCCAACTATACCATCATACTTCTTGGTGATACTCCATAGTGATATATTACATGTCTTAGCCATCCACAATTATGGAGGAAGTATGTATTAAGCCTTTATTACAAAGATACATCAGTGTTACATTACATGACCATCCACAATTTTGGAAGCAAAGATAATAGAAATGTTCACATAAACACACGCTTGAACCTCAAACAAAACAAAAATACTTCCTAAACAAATCAAACCATATTAAAACATAGACACACACATAATACTTAGTTCTTTTTTTCTTTTTCTTTTTGTGCCATTGATCATATGGTCATTTAGCAGGAGCTTTGACAGAGATAGCAGGGAAATCCAGCAGCACAGCCTTTTCAATCACAGTGGCGAAAGTGGCTGAAAATTCAACATGATTTGGGTGACTAGCAAAAGTATTATAGTCCTCTTTGCTATTGAATGTCATTATCATAGCATGAGTGAAACCTTGTGTAAGCATCTCATGGCTTTCACCATCTTTTCCCCTGCCAAAAGAACCATATTAACTTTTACTATCATAAAAAAAAAACGCAGTTAGTTGATCCGCTATAGCAACCTATGTGGTTCGAATTCATTAAAAATGTCGACAGATGCCTATCAGATCCTCTAGAAATAGTGCATTTTCGGACGATCCGACACGGATGGATGAAGCCGCATTTTTTGAGAATTGAAGCAACATAAAATTCATAGCAATTGGACTTCCTCTTGATCGAGTACTCCGTCCTCTCAGTTTATATGACACTTTCGTTTTTGATCTATCTCATTAAAAATGTTAGTATATTTTCTATATAGAAATAATTTAATTTTATGTATTATACCCTTCGTGAGATGATGGTTTATAGTCACACAAATCTCTAGAACTTGTTTACCACAAGTTTTGAAACTCTTTCGTTTTTTCTTTAACTCCGTACCCAATTAAATGTTGCCACATAAATTGGAAAGGAGGGATTAATGTACTAACTATGTTGCTCCGACCATTCAAAATATGTCCCACTGTGTTGGATCTTTCAAAAATTGCATTTGGAGAATCCAATATGCACCTGTCGGCATTTTTAAAGAACCGAGCAACATAGATTTACAGATTACTAAAATAACTACGAGAAAATGTAATCAAGTGCTTACCAAACGAAAGACTTGACAACATCAATTTCATGAGCAAGCTTTTCCAACTGTTTTAGAATGTCCTCGACTACCACATCTTCCTTGAACTTAACCAACACCAAATGCTTGAATTCATCAGCCATGGCTATTAGTAATTATTATAACTAAACCAATGAAGCAAAATGGTTCACCACAAGACACCTATATATACCTACACACGTACACACATAATGTAAGTGTCAACTTCAACAGTGTCATCGCTATACACGCAATTTTTGTACCATGAAGTCAAGTCTCTCTTTTACAAGACAATATCTGAAAAAGGTGCATTAGCTGCATGGGGCAATAGTCCCCACTAGCCTGTAATTTCATGGCTTCACTCTAATTGTCCTACCTTTGCTTTTCGAAAAGAAGTGGGGTCAATCTGAACGTGCATTCTTTCTTGGAATTTGAGGACTAGTTTTCAAAATGCAACATAGTGAGAAATGATACTGTTTAGGTTTGGTGATTCCCCCTTGCCACTGAATCACGAACCTATTTATGGTGTAGGATTCTCAATTTGTTATAGGCCAAACCCATCGGTCGTCTTTTGTGTCCTCAATATCTTTCATTTAGACATCTCAATTAAGCTTTGTTCCATTTAGACACATTGGGAAGGATCTTGATGTGACATTTAGACATTTTTCGCTGAATCAACCAAATATGTAATGCGTGTGTAACACACTCGCCGATGATATGCAAAATGACAAATTAAATTATGACATGTCATTTGATCCCATAATAATATAAAAAATAAATTTTGAGTAAAACTAATTGACGAAATTCTTAACACATACACACAGAGTCATCACAGCAGAATATTAAACAGGAACTTACCTTCAGCCATAGTTGTTCAAGTGAGAGAATCGCCTTATTTGTTTTACTACCGAATTGTAACCCTGAAAGAAATAGTGAAAAAACCCTAAAGCCTTCTAGCCCATGCCTATCACAACTTCAGAATACTGGACTGATGGAGTCACATGCGTATTTATAGGTAGGCTAGGGACTTTTAGGCAATAACTTTAACCCTAGGAACTTCACCATAAAATATGGTTACCCTAGGGACACCTAATAAATGTTTCCTCCCATCAAGAAAATTTCCGGATATACACAATCAAAATTATTATTTGCTATATTCATTATTTACTTGGAAGAGAAGGTAAATAATTTGTTACCATAATTGTGTGTCACATTAAATGTCTCATTAAAAAGACAATATTCTTACATTCTCCCACTTGGCCCGCATATTATAATCAGATAATTGTTTGAGTGATAATCATGGCCATAAACTTTATTCACTCATCTAAATTGTTATGCAGCAATCACTTCAACTAGAACACGTTACTACATGAATCATGGCAGTCATGCTTTTAAACAAACACTTCCCTCCATATAATACGATGTATAATATATTCTAACAAAGCGTCCAACATCTTTATAAATAAACTTAATAAGTCATTCGGAGTCCAACTTTATTGATCCAATGATCACAACATAATACATGAAAACCAAAATGTGCACTGTCATGTATAACAAAGAAACGATAGTGTCTAGACAAAGTGTTAGAGAACAAAGCAAGACTAAACTGAATTATTAAAACCCATACGGGTTACATGATCCTTGAAAGCATTAGCTGGTAAACCTTTAGTCATACGATCAACAATCATCAAAGTAGTACTAACATGTTCAAAACTCACATCTTGCTTCTTGACATAGTCTCTAACCATCAAATACTTTATGTCGATGTGCTTGCTTCGGCTGCCACTTTTATTATTCTTTGAAAAGAATATTGCAGCTGAATTATCACAAAAAAATCTCAACGGCCTTACTATAGAATCGACAACTCTAAGGCCCGAAATGAAATTCTTCAACCATAACGCATGTGATGTAGCTTCATCGCATGCTATAAACTCAGCTTCCATTATGGATATTGCAACAATGGTTTGCTTAACACTTCTCCAAGATACAGCGCCTCCAGCAAGAAAGAAAATGTATCCAAAAGTAGATTTACCAGAGTCTTTGCATCCACCTAAATCAGAGTAGGAATATCCAATGACATCCGATGAGTCAAAATATTTGTATGTGAGCTTAACATCCTTGGTTCCTTGCAAATATCTCAAAACCCTTTTACTAACTTTCCAATGATCAAGACCAGGGTTACTTTGATATCTGCCAAGCATTCCTACTGCAAGGCAATATCAGGTCTAGTACAGACCTGTGCATACATAAGACTCCCAATAAGTGAAGCATAGGGAATGACTTTCATTTGCTCTTGTTCCAATGCATTTTGTGGACATTGATTCAATGAGAATTTGTCACCTTTAATGATGGGTGCTGCAATAGGTGAACAGTTCTTCATTCCAAATCTTTCCAGAACTCTTTCAATGTAGGCCTTTTGAGATAGTCCAAGTAATCTTTGAGATCTATCTCTGTGAATCTCTATGCCAATGACATAGGGGCTTTACCCATATCGTTCATTTAAAAATTCTGAATAAGAAACTGTTTCATCTCATACAACAATCCCAAATCACTACTAGCAAGTAAAATATCATCCACATATAGGACTAGGAAAATATATTTGCTCCCACTTATCTTAAGGTATATACACTGATCAATGATGTTCTCCGTAAATCCAAATGAAGAAACAACAGTATGAAATTTAATATACCATTGGCGGGAAGCCTGTTTTAGTCCATAAATGGAATTATTCAACTTGCAAACAAGGTGACTATTATCCTTATCACAAAAACCTTCAGGCTGACGCATGTATACCTCCTCCTCAAGATCTCCATTCAAGAAAGTCATTTCACATCCATTTGATGTAGCTCTAAATCAAAATGAGCTATTAATGCCATGATTATTCTTAACGAATCCTTCTTTGAAACTGGAGAGAAGGTTTCATGGTAATCAATGCCTTCCTTTTGAGTGAAACCCTTGGCTACAAGTCTGGATTTATATCGTTCAATATTACCAGATGAATCTCTTTTGGTTTTATAAACCCATTTGGATTTTATAGTAGAGACTCCTTCTGGTAATTCAACGAGATTTCAGACTTTATTCTTGGCCATAGATTTCAACTCTTCTTTCATGGCATCATACCAAAGTGTGAAGTTCTCTCCACTCATGGCTTGTGAAAAAGAGCATGGATCATCTTTTAGTCCAATATCATGATCAGACTCTTGGAGGTATACAGCATAGTCACTAGAAATTGCTGGCTTGCGGACTCTTGAGGATTTTCTTACTCCCACTGGTTCAGACACTCCTTTAATGGGTTCAGGTAAAGTGGGTTGATCTTCATGTGGCTCCTCATGTGGTGGCAGCTCTTGAACTTGTTGCTCTTCAGACAGTTCATGAGAATTTATCTGAACTACATTCAAGTTCCCAATATATAAAGGTACCACAGGTGGTTCCCTTATCTCTTGCAATTCCACCACTTGAGTCGAACCACTCCCACTTACTTCACGTTCCTCAAGAAATTTAGCATTTCTAGCCTCAACAATTTTAGGAGAATGAGAAGGACAATAGAACCTAAATCCTTTAGAATTAACTGCATAGCCTATAAAAAAACCACTTATTGTTCTTTCATCCAAGTTTTTCAAATGAGGGTTATAAACCTTCACCTCAGTTGGACATCCCCAAATGTGTAAATGGCTTAAACTAGGTTTCCATCCTGTCCATAATTCAAAAGGCGTCTTGGGGACAATCTTGGATGGGACCCTATTTAAAATATACACAGCGGTTTTTAAGGCTTCACTCCATAAGGATAAAGGTAAACTTGATCTGTTAATCATGCATCTTACCATGTCCATTAATGTCCGGTTCCTTCTTTCTGCCACACCATTTTGTTGTGGTGTTCCCGATATGGTATATTGGGCAATTATACCTTCACTTTCAAGGAACTCAACAAATGGACCCTTAACTTGTCCCTTATCTGTGTACCTACCATAATATTCTCCACCCCTGTCAGACCTTACAATTTTGATCTGAGCTCCTGGTTGTTTCTCTACTTCTGTTTTGTAAACTTTAAAAGCATCAAGTGCTTTTGATTTGTTAAACAGAAAATAAAGATACATGTACCTTGAATAGTCATCAATAAACGAGATAAAATGTCTTTCACCATCCAAGCAAGGGGTAGGAAAAGGTCCACAAATATCTGTATGTATGATCTCAAGCAATTGAGAAGTCCTTTTAGCACCTTTAGTGGATTTGTTGGTCTGCTTACCCTTTATGCAGTCCACACAAGTCCCAAAGTCAGAAAAATCAAGAGTTTCTAGAACTCCACCATTAACTAACCTTTTGATTCTATCAATTGAGATATGTCCCAACCTTTTGTGCCAAAGACTTGATGAGTTCTCA
Organism: Lycium barbarum; assembly: GCF_019175385.1. Classification (NCBI taxonomy): domain Eukaryota; kingdom Viridiplantae; phylum Streptophyta; class Magnoliopsida; order Solanales; family Solanaceae; genus Lycium; species Lycium barbarum. Next base: position 4,374,747 of record NC_083342.1, read on the forward strand.
TTGATAATACATCTCTTAGTGCCAATTTCTTTATCATGCAGAGTTAAAACATTACACTCAATCATGGGATCTAGCTCAAATTTAAATAATCTTCCATCCAAATTTCCAAAACCAATAACCTTATTATCTTTCAAAAGTTTAACTGAAGAATAATGAAAATTGAAATCATAACCAGCAACTCAAAGTCTTGAAAGAGAAATTAAATTTCTAGAATACGATGGAACATAAAAGGTTTTTTCTAAATCTAATTGAAAACCATCTTTTAAAATAAGCCTATAAGTCCCCACGCCTTCCACAGTTGATGGCATCCTATTTCCAGAATAAACTTTTTGTTCACTTCCCATCGGCTTCCTTAGAGTTAGAAAACCCCGCATGGTTTTGGCAATATGAGTCGTGGAACCAGAATCGATCCACCATGTATTATCAGAAACTTCAGTAAAATTAGATTCATAACATACAAAGGTAAAATTACCTTTCTTCTCAAGCCATTTCTTGTATTTCAAACAATCTTTCTTCCGGCGTCCCTTCTTTCTGTAGAAATGGCGAGAATCTTTATCAACAATGACTTTCTTCTTCATAGGAACACTTTTGCCCTTCTTCGCATTTCTCTTATCATGAGTCACCAAATTAACACTTTCAGGTATCTCGTGCTTCAATCTCTCCTCTTCTTGAACACACATGGTCAGGAGTTCATTAATTGACCATTTATCTTTATGTGTGTTGTAAGATATCTTGAACGGACCATATTCCGCAGGAAGAGAGTTGAGGATAAAATGCACAAGAAATAGTGCAGACATATCAACCTCAAGGGAATCGAGTTTAGCAGCAATGTCTCTCATCTCCATAATGTGCTCGCACACTGTACGACTTCTATCAAAGGTCATACTTGAGAGTCTCTTCATAAGGGTGCTAGCCAGCGCCTTGTCAGGGCTTACAAATTGTTTTTCAATTGCCTTCATATAAGCTTTGACCTTATCGCTATTGGGGATGGAACCTCTAATGCTTTGGCTTATATGAGCCTTTATGAGCATCAAGCTCAAGCGATTAGATCGTTCCCACCGCTCATAATAAGCCTTAGTATCTGGCGTACTTGATTCTGTAGGTTTAGGTGGTTCTTCCACACGGATTGCTAAAAAAAAATCTGAGCACCCTAAAGTGAAAAGGACTTTCTCCTTCCATTCAGTAAAGTTGTCACCAGACAGCATCGGAATTCGAGCATTCTCATTAAAGATAGCAGTAGAAAAAGTTGTGAAAACTGCAAAATAAGGATGCACACATAAGCTATGAAGTACAAACCATCAAAGTGAATCGCGTAAATACCGGTTCTAACTAAATTCAAGACCTTCCTGTGGGTAGAGGTTGCAACACATGCACAGAATTTACGTAACTTTATTAGACTAGTAAACCAAAATAAAACTAGAAAACAATCCGTACCTGTGGGCATAGGAAAATTTTCAAACTAAAAGGTTTACTATCTCCTTCCAATTAATCTCACCAAAATAGTTACCTCCCTGTGGGGCCGGGTTACCATTTTAATTAGATAAGTGAACTATATAGATGTCATTATAATTTTAACCACTAAACTTTATGTGATTAAACATCTTTATTTCCTATATCAAGTACGCAAGATGTTGTGGCTAGTCCTAAGCACAAGATACAAAGGAAACTTAAAAAATGACATCTCACAGTAATTAAACTTTATAATCAACTTAAGCAAAGTGTTGATTGGTTTCAAAATCGGCACACCTTATATAATAATCATAACGCTATATAATTGTTGCAAAGGTCAGTTCTTATAATTAAAATGTTATAAGAACTTAAACAGTAGAGAGGTTGTAAAACGTATTTTGTATAACCGACCAATAAAAACCAAATACACAAATGATAGGTCAAGGTTGTTAATCAAATAAATTCTGACCCAGATTTCATGTGTTTCACCAAGTCAATATTAATCAGAGACAAGAACTTTCAAAATATGCCAAGGTACAGAATGCAAATAAAATTCATACGTAATGGTGATATTAGCAGATTAAACAAATATCTTAATTTGCACTAATGAATAATTTGTCTCTTGAGATAAATAATCAAGTCAGAAGTAGAATCTAACTTAAAAGCCAAATACCACAAGGGCTACTGTAACTTAATATGAAGACAAGTCATTGTTCATTAGAACATAAATCTAAATTGAGTGCTTTATGACGGGGCGATCAGATAGCAATTTTAGACAATGTCAGTAACAACTAATTTTATTATACCAAAACAAATCTAGTTTGACAACTGTTATATAAAAAAAAAAATTGAGGCTTTCACTTGGTTATGATACAAACCTTAAAACCCAAATCTTGACAAGTATTCACGAAAAACGGTGAGTGTACAAGCCAAGCATATCAATCTGCCAACTAAAGGGGCAATGGCGTCTAACAAGCAAAACCCTACCGTCTGGATTATAGTCTAAATCACACGGTTAAGTTAAAAGCGTAACAATTATTATTATATAATTATTACGATTTACAAATAAATCTAGACAACAAACAATATAGCTAAAGGCAGGCTCTGATGCCACATGATGAAATTCTTAACACATACACACAGAGCCATCGCAGCAGGATATTAAACAGGAACTTACCTTCAGCCATAGTTGTTCAAGTGTGAGAATCGTCTTTTTTGTTTTACTACCGAATTGTAACCCTGAAAGAAATAGTGAAAAAAAAACCCTAAAGCCTTCTAGTCTATGCCTATCACAACTTCAGAATACTGGACTGATGGAGTCACAGGCGTATTTATAGATAGGCTTGGGACTCTTAGGCAATAAGTTTAACCCTAGGGGCTTCACCATAAAATATGATTACCCTAGGGACACCTAATAAATGTTTCCTCTCATCAAGGAAACTTCCGGATATGCATAATCAAAATTATTATCTGCTATATTCATTATTTACTTGGAAGAGAAGATAAATAATTTGTTACCATAATTGTGGGACACATTAAATGTCTCATTAAAAAGACAATATTCTTACACTAATATTTCAAAAAAAGATTTAAAAAATCTATTTTCTAAACCCTACACATTATTAACACAAAAATACACATTTACCAACAAAATTAAATTTTTGAAATCATGTTCTTGGTGTTCTTCATAATTTTCATGTATGTTCTTGTTCCAACCATGATTTTAATCCAAAATTTTAAGAAAAACTCCTCCAAATTTGTTATAACTTCAACTAAAGATTCCCCACGAAGACCCGAAGACAACCCCAATATTAATTTTTCAAAATTTCATCAAATAAAGTAACTCATTTAAAACCTTCAAGCTTTCTAAAGAACCCTTTAATGGTGTTTCGATGAGTTCCTTTGATTTTTTTTTTCTTTTTACTAGGAGAGAAAGCAAGAAATTGAGTTGAATTAAAAATGTAACTAATTTTTTTCCCGGTAGTGATAGCGGCGGCGGTAATGTCGATGACGGTAGAAAAAAGAATGAAGAAGAAGAAGAAGAAAAGGAAATTTAAAAAAAAAAAAAATTGGCCTTTCCACGTGCCTGTTTGGTGTGAAATCCCACACAATTTGCCAAGTCAATGAAAAGTATTTAATGACACAGTAAGGGTCCACCTCAAATGTCTAAATGGAATAAGGTTTAGTTGAGATATCTAAATGAAAGATCTTGACGACCAGAAGGGTCGTCGATGATTTGACCTTTATTATATTTACATATTAAGAAATTTCTTAACCTGTATATAGAGTTAAGGCGTGCGTACACTTTAGCCTCCTCAGATTTCACTTGTGAAATTATATTGGGTATGTTGTTGTTGTTATTGTTGTATATACAGGATTTACCCGTCTGCTAAATTGTGTAACCCCCCCCCCTCCCTTCCCCCGCCACCCCAGCCCCAATTTACGTGACAATATTCCATGAGCACAGAGTTTATTAAGAAGAAAAAAGAGCTTTTGAAACTTATGTTTAAAACATGTCATAGATATTTTTATGGCTATGAATTATTTCATTAAAGATAGAATAAAAGAATAAAATTAAATTGGTACCTCCCCGTCCTAATTTATGTGGCACACTTTCTTTTTTTTATTTCACAAAAATAATGATATGTTTATATATTTAGTTAGTCAAAATTAATCTTGAAAATTTTCATTAATATCTTACTGAGAGTTTCAACAATTAGAAGCTTCCGGGCTAAATGAGATATTTTCCTTTTTCTCAAAACATATTTTCAAAATATTGTTTGATTATGTATTAGAATGATTTTTTTGGTTAGCTTTTTTAAGATGGGCTTTTAAAATTCGAAAACTTGTTAAAATCAGTTTTACAAGTGAATTTCTTTTTTTACTTATAAACCTTTAACTCTTTTTTTTTTTCAAGTGAAATATATGTTCAAATACAATTTTAACTTTCAAGTTCTTAATTATTCTTTTTTTAATTTCAACTTCAAAACTCTTTTTGAATTTGTTTTTTTAATCTAAATCTATATCCAAACGCCTACTAGAAAAATGTGTTACATCAAATGAGTCCGAAGCAATATTATTTCTTCATGTGTGGGACTGAATTTGATTTAGACCTCAAATTTTTTTATTTTTTGCTTTAAGACTTCAAGTAGGGAATGCCATGTTCATGTTCTGGACTTTTCTCCATGTCCCCTTTCTATGTGCCCTCTAATTTATGATTGAGTTTTGATATGAAAAATCATTGACATAACATCACCTAATTTAAGGAATAATATAACATTGAGGTTTTTCTTCCAAATAATTGGTATGTTTATTGAATTCTAAAACGTTATACAATATAAAGATTTTTCATGCATTTCTTTATTATGTTAGAAATTAGATTTTCAGAAGCATATGCTTGTATTCCACTATGTTATGGAGTAATAGTTAGTACAAGAAAGAATTTATTCACCGTATAATAAAAATAAATCTTGCTTTATTTAGATCACAATAATTTCACGGATAGCCATCGAACTAGATGACTATTAATAAAGTTATAAGTTATAACTAAATTAAGTAACCAACACAATTTAATAATGCATCAACCATCTCTATGTTTCACACAAGTATATGAAAATCGCAAATTCAACCCGGCACCAAAAATTACAACCTAAATGCGGGCAATTTGCAGGAATGTCCTTCGCTGGGGTGGTCTTTGATTTTTGGCCCTCAAATTAGTAGTCTTTAATTTTTGTCTTTCGTTTAATACTCCGAGATCCTCGGTTCGAACTCAGGCTCAGTCAAAAAAAAAAAATCACAAGGCATAAGTTGGACCCCAACTTATCCCTTAAGATAAACTTTTACCCAAAATTAGGCCTTAAGGCAAACCTCTGCCTCAAGCCCTCAAGTTCTAACTTTTTCCCAAAGTTAGGTAGAAGTTTGCAAAATTTCAGCAAAGTAATTTTTTTTTTTAGCCTTAAGGCAGAGTTTGAAACCCAACTTATGCCTTGTGATTTTTTTAAAAAAAATTATTGAGCGGGGGTTCGAACCAGAAACCAAGGGGGCCAAAAATTATAAACCACCAATTTGAGGTGGGTGGGGAGGGGGGGGGGGGGGGGGGGGAAATTAAAGACCAGTCCTTTTGAAGGGAATTTCGTGCAAAAAAAAAACTAAATGCCACGTCTGATAAAACTGCCAAATAAGCATTACCATGTCATCAATACATAGATAAGTAAATTCAACTTCTATATCTTATGTACTTTGTTGATAATCTTTTGCTTCGAGTCAAAAATAAGGGAACTAGGGATTAAAATGAGGGTGAGAAATTAGAGAAATAGGGAGACTCCTGGACATTATACTTGGAGTTTTAAAAAAAAAAATCATATTATTATACGTTCGTATTTATGACACCTAATTTAAAACTTATATATTTTATCATTATTTCACTAATAGTATCTATTTTAAAACATTATCATTATTTCACTCATGATACCTATTTCAAGTTTCATAATTTTTTTTTGAAATTTGAACATTTATAAGTTCAAATTTCATGAATAGTTCCTAAAGTTTGTACCTTTATAAGTTCAAACTCTTAGATCGTTACTAGAGTTTCAAGCTCCCGAGACTTTTCAAACTTAGCTTACGGTGTGCTGATATTGTTCTATATTTTAGTTATGAGATTTTTTCGAAATTATTATTTCCTTTCTTAAATTATTTTCTTACCAAATATATTTGGAACAACAGTTTTGCATCCCACCTAATTTTTTTTAAATATTGATAGTGGTCTATCAATTTTAAAAAAAAAAATCAAAAGAAAACAAAGGTAAAGTCAAAGAGGCCCATGCCAAACAATTCGAATCTGTGCCGACATAATAAACATTCACTCGTGCATATCCCACGTGCAATTCTGAATTGATAGTACAAAGTCCACTAACACTTGTAGCCCATTGGCCCAAAAAAGTTGCATCAGCCCACCTTGGATTCCACAATAGGCCCTGTCAATTCTGAGCCACAAAAAGATATAGGAAAAAAAGGGTAAAATGACAAATGAGTGAATGATGACAATGGAATGAAGACAAATGTACATGAAGAGTGAAGACCTCTACACAGTTTCCTTGGTACTATATGTGGTAATTTCGATGAAGACCTCTGCACAGTTTCCTTGAGGTAATTTCATATGTGGTAATTTCATTAAGGTGAATTTTGACGTAAAGGTAAAATTGTTGATAACATGTCACAAGTTCGAGTCGTAAAATCAGACACTGATACTTGCATCAAAATAAAATATAAACATCACATTCACAGAATCTACATGAACGCGAAATGCTTCGCCCCTAGAGCTACTCTTTTATTCTTCTTTGAGTGAAATATATAGAAGAGGTCAAGAGGGGAGAAATGGTTATTTGACTCTTCACAAACTTTTTTAGTTTTACGACTCTTTTACAAGAGATTTTCATTTTTTACACATAAGAGATCTAAAAAAAACAATAGACCTGAATAAGTCATTTTCTTCTATTCAAATTGTAATAGCCCAAGAGATCTTATTTCATCGGTCACGATGGTGAAAAAGAATTTACTAATGTTTGTGTTTGTTTATTTAAGGATGGAGCCTTGTTTTTGGAATGATAACTTCCTCCAGATTATTTTATTTTTTTGAAAAAAAGTTCGTATAACCTCATGTCTAGTTAAAGTCTATTTTACTCACGAGTTCAAGTCGTGAAATCAATCACTGACACATCACATTCTTTAGGGTGAGATTCTTCACAGAATCTACGTGAAAGCAAAATGATTCGTCCCTCGAACTATTCTTTTTACGCTTCTTTGATTGAAATAGATAGAAGAGGTCAACAGGGTGAAAATAATTTAGTTGTTTTTGTGTTTGTTTATTTAAGGATGGAGCCTTGTTTTCGGAATGTCTAGTGAAAGTCTGTCTTATCTTTAATAATTGAAGATATATCCATCGTCATGGAGTTTTAACTTCCACATGTGAAACTCGGACTGTGGTAATTCTCCTAATCATGGAAACCAAATTTCATGACAATAGCTATTTCTCAAATACATGAACGAAAATGACCAATGAATATTATTTCTACTTGAGAATTGATCGTTGTAGATAGCTCGAGTGGGCCCAGAAGTTTTTTCCCAAATGATTAAGCTAAATAGCTAAGCTCGATCATAATTTGCACTTTCCTTTTGTTTTGGCTTATATTTGGTTTGGTTAATTCTTCGAGCTCTCTTGTAATTTAGATTTTCGATATTGTAGTAACACCATCCAATAAATATACTGTTAATTTAAACACTATAGGAAATGAAACATAGGATCTCTGAGACCCACCAAAGTACGAAAGCCAAGATCTTTCAAAAACCAAATTCCTATTCAAAGAGTACATAACTGCACTAAAAACAAATTCCTATTCAAAGAGTACATAACTGCACTAACTGCATGGATAAGCTCACTCGTTCAAAATTTTCTTTGGGAGGTATTGGGAAGGATTTGTAATGAAATAATATTGATTCAAACAGAAGAAAAGGTTTTTATTGATTCAAACACTGTACCTACGGGATAAGGATCGAGGAAGGGGAAAGTCTTTAATCGGAAAGAGAAAAAGCTCGAAACCTTACCCCTTGCTTTGATGAGATAAAGATAGCTATGAACTAACTAAATGACATAGATTCTCCCAGAACGCTAGCTAAGCCCTCCCTTCTACATCGTAAAAGGGAAGTATAAATCTATATCTTTCTGCAACACTCTTCCAGGGAACGCCTTCTAAAGGACCGAACTCAAATGAAAAGAATAGAGAGCGGTCTTATTAACGCGAAAAGAACAAAAACAACCCCGGCAATGCAAATAACTGTATTGTGCAAGACAATTGTACATTAAGTTAACTTTTAAACTGACGGCAACTTAGAGAAACAGACATAATATCTGAAGAGACTAAGCAGAATGAGGGCAACCGTTTTTGACAACTGAAACAAAAAGAATGGGTAAGATTTTTAACATGACAGGTAAAATGTAAAGAACTGTGCTATAAGCAGAGGAGGTATACATATATGTTGCTTCACAAGCACAAGCTTCCCGACTTCTTAAGCCGGGAAATTCGTTTTCGATGATGACGACCCTTTTGATGCTCTTCCCACTCATGCGCGCCTCTAAGGACCTTATTACCGCATGCCTGCTAGCAAACAAACTGATAAGTATGTATATCGGTAAAACTGTTAACATATTGATAAAGGAAACTTCAGTTTATCTTCATTTTTACTAACAACTCTTTTCTTTGTCTCCCTTCTATTACTTGAAGGGAGTCGGAAAAAGGGCAAGGGAGGAATATAGCAGCTGTTACTAACCTCACATACATACTGAGTCCAGAGATCCTTTTGCTTCAACTTCATTTCTTCAGAAACATTGCCACCATTTTCCGTACTGGATTCGCCAGTGAGAAAGGATTTTATTATTCCTACAGAGGGTTTGACCACTTCTACTGCCCATATATCATCAGCACCACCTGTTTGAAAAACGCAAGTTAACTCAGAGCAATATCGACAAGAACAACCAAACCAGAATAGCATAAGTCAAATTTCATTTAAGTAGAAACCCGGGCACATACTTAATATGGACTTTGTGGCATCAACATAATGTATGTTCCATCCAAACAGCATCTGCAGCCGATTAAGCCTTCTCCGCTGACAACAACCAGACAACCAGCAATAGACATTTAAAAAAAAATGAAACTCAAAAAATCTCAGGATCAGTAACAGCTAGCGCACAGCAAGAAATTTTGCAAGTACTTCATTGTTCTTGTATTAAATGATGTAGTATACATTAATGCTTCTCTTACTAATAAGCCTGTTTGGCTAAGCCTCCAAAATATGGTTATTTAAAAGTGCTTTTTGGAAAGGTACTTTTAGAGAGTAGCAGTTCGTGTTTAGCTAATGAATTTGAAAAGCAATTTTGCCAATATTATAGCTTTGTGCTTGACCAAGAATCCAAAAGTGCTTCCGGGGAAAAACTACTCTTCTTAGCTTCTGCTACTGCTCAAAAGCACTTATTTTTTCTCTAAAAGCTTGGCCAAACACCTCATAATAAAGGAGAAGAGTAGTAGGAGTTCATGCTCTATCCTTTTATGAGGCTTTGATATGCTTTATAAAACGGCAGCAATTCGTTTCAAGAAACTTCTGTTCTAAACATATCAACCAATTTCTGCTTAGTAGTACTTACTTGACGTCGAACTAGTCTCCGTGTGTTCAATTTGACTTGTTCAATTGCTTCAGTTAGAAGAGTTTTCCATTCATTATCATCAGGGGAATCCACAATCTGCTGTATATTTTGCTTCAATGTCTGATCATTTAGTGTCTGCACATGAGATTCATCACAAGGTTTTTGATGTTCCGGTATGTAACGCCTAAGAAATGGCTCGAATTCCCTAACACCTATGGCCTGCCTCAAGCCTTTTGTATAGTCTGCATTCGTAGTGTAGATGTCAAAAACTTCCTTCAATAGACCAGCATCAACCATGTGATCAACTCTTCTATCGACAAATGGATCCAAAGTGGTAAGAGATGCATTCACACATAAGAAGCAGAAATCATGTCTTGAATTATCAACTTGACCCCAGTTCTGCCCTGCCACAAGCAACAAAATAACATGAAGAGTGAGAGTGTCCTAAGTTTTCTCTTTTCATTTTACTGGTCTGCTCCGCATATCCCTAAAATATTAATCTAAACAACAATCTCATTTTTCTGTTTATCAACTGTAAAAAAGGTATCTCTTTCGACCATTCTATCATTTTTGTACCGAATGCTCATACGAAACATGGCATTGCAACGACTTACAGTAGTATCGAAATACACAGATGGAAAAAGATAAAAGCAAGAGCAGTGTAAGCTGATTAGCTCACAAAATTTTGAGCTTTAGCAAAGTGAAGGGAAAGTTCTATAAACTGCTTGAAAGAAGGTAAGATGCATATATAATAGGGCAGACCGGTGAACTAAGCTCCCGCTATGCGCGGGGTCCGGGGAAGGGCCGGACCACAAGGGTCTATATAGCCAAGGATAATTGAGTACCGTTTTCTATAATAAGACTTCAATGCAAAGGGTCCTAAAGGAACAATTTGTTCCATCATGTTGTAGCTAAAAAACAATTACAGCTATTTGCAAAATCCAGATCTTACTATCACTAGAAATCAATACAATTAACTTAATGGAAAATTAAATTTATAAAATGAATGAGTGAACAAGAATCACACACCTCTACAGTCCTCTCCTGAAGAAGTTTGCTTGGAATAACACCAAATCGTGCATACAAATTCAGGTATTGGTTTATCTGCAGGTTATGGCAATTGGATACATCAATCAGAACCTCTGTACAATAGATAGGAATCACAAGTCTATACGAAGCATTTCCATGACAACTTTGAAGTCTAAACATATAGGTTCAGACACCAGAAATCACAAGAAATGCTCAAGGTACTTTCCAGAGAAAATGACAAAAATGGTCCCTTATCTTTGGTGGTAGGTTCAAAATAGTCCCTTAAGTATCAACTGAGCAGTTTTAGAACTTTAAATTGGTCAAAAGTGAGCACCTTTAGTCTCTGTCGAATATTTACCCAACACTGATTGTTACTTAAACCAGAACTCTGAGGAAATTTTTTTAGCCAGAAACACTAAAAAATTCCATCAAAATTCCAGAAACCGCAAAATAACAACTACACCAGACACAAAAAATAGACCAAAATAAACGTAAACTCAAAATTTGTACTTCCAAATGTGAGTTCCCAACGGCTATTAGCTATCTTCACAGTTTCGATTAAATTTAAGTGGTAAATATCTGACAAAAACTGCTCAAGTTATACTTAAGGGACTATTTTGAACCTCCTACCAAAGATAAGGGATCATTTTTGTCATTTTCCCGTACATTCCAGGACACAGAAGTCTTCAGTACAAATTAGCTCAGTCCTATGAATAAATTTAACACCAGACCCCACCTGGTGGGATTTTACTGGGTTGTTATTGTTCTATGAATAAATTTAACAATGTCAGACTACACATGAAGATGTTACGTATTAACATGTGGGTTTAGTAGCTTGCAATTTGAAGCAACGTGCAAAATCAAACCCAATTCATGTTAGATCAATGTCATTGTAGTTGTTACATCTTAGATTAAGAAGCAATTCCTGTTAGATAGTCAACGTCAACGTGTCTGACAGAAAGGTTTCAGCTGATTGCGTCATGCACATAAATTAGAGGTCATATGGAGCCAAACATCACCATACCTTTCTATCATTATTTGGATGAATTCTGTTGGCTGCAACTGGATCAATATCTTTAAGACGGTTGTAAGCACAATCATAATCCTCGCTCATAAGTTCAACTTCAAGATCAGGTTGCTCATCTTCTGCAGAGAAAGAAAGATAATAGAACCTATAAATCTTCGATCCTGAGTAAATTAATTAAGACGAAAAACACAGACAGAAAGACTTGTTTACCTTGAGAGTCGCTGAAGCAATTAGCCTCTGCATCTTCAACAGAATCATCAAGAAGGAATGGACTCACAAGAGCCTGAATGCAAACAAATAACAACAACAACAACAACAACAGCCCAGTGAAATCCCACATCTTGGGGTCTGGGGAGGGTATAATGTACGCAGACCTTACTCCTACCAAGGTAGGATGGCTGTTTCCGAGAGACCCTCGGCTTGAATGCAAACAAATCAAATTGAGAAAACTATAACTAACACAAACACCTAGGAAGAATTTCAGGAAAGAAGAACAGCACAAATAAGTAAAATAGCAAAATGGAAAGACAAACCAAAAGATTTAGCTGCTCGCCAACATACTTATAAACAGATAAAAAAGAGTACATGCAAGGAGTCTATACTAGTTGCACTTCAGAGGAATGTGCGCCTCAAACCATGATGCACAAAGTGATTGAAACGAAAAGTTGTCGATTATTTAAATCTCAACTTTGAGTTAGATTAATATCGACATTATTACATATTAGATACTGAAATTAGTCATTTTAGTTACATTTTAGTTATCAATTATGGTCTTGGTCACTACCCAGTGTAATCCCACAATAGTGGGGTCTGGGGAGGGTAAGATGTACGCAGCCTTACCCCTACCTGGGTAGGGAGGCTGTTTCCGATTGACCCTCGGCAACCCTCCTCCTTTTTCCGGGCTTGGGACCGGCAATGTGAGCGAGCTCACACAGGCGGAGTTTTAGTTATCAATTATCATAGTACTAAATTCATATATGTATAAATATTTTAGAACTATCTACAAACTGTGCGCTTCACTTTAAAGAAGTGTGTGCCTCACTTCTCGCTTTTCGCTTCAAGCCTCATGGACCTTGTCGTACTTTTACGCTTATCATTTTAAAACACTGGCAATTAAGGGGAAGCATCCAGCAAATCTAACTCTATAACTTCTTCTTTTTTCTATAACTAACTTTGTGAATCATTCAGGAGAAAAGTAAGTTTCTCAATAGTGCGAACTATTGAGGTAGACAACGTCTGCAATCCAGTGTCACTTTGATTCTAGTGTCTTTGGGAAATCCTATCATGATGAACTCATGGACACACAAGCAAGAAACTGGAGAGTGAAGAAGGCTTAAACGTGTACCTGAATATAATAATTTGTTCCTCCAACTATAACTGGCAACCTATTGCGGGACCATACCTCATTTATTATCTGAAAATACAAATAAAAAGAGAAATCACATTAGCACAAAAAGTAGAGAGATAAGACCATTAATGGATATATATGCTTCAAGACCTGTTCTTTTCACAGTATATTTTCCTAGAGAAGATAGCTGAAAGACAGAAATCAAATATACTATAGAGAAAGATTGGCTAGTTATGTAGCCTAGTGAAAAAAAGCCACCAAAGTAAATTTTCTTTACTAACACCACTAATATTTGCTTGAAAAGCAAGACATACGCTCTAAAGTTCCGTTTTCTTTTGTTACAGATGTGCTCTAACGTTAGTGGTCATCAATAGGATGGGGTCAACTGTATCCATTCTTTTCACCAAATTTCAGGGATGAAAGGATAGACAACAAAAAGGCTCTTTACATGCAAATAGATGTTAGATATTCCCTTCACACCCCATACACTAATTTTAGTGACTAGAAAGGAGATTCCTCTTTTTTCTTTTTTGAGAAAACAAAAGAGATTCCTCATTGTTTAATATTTAAACAAATGGAGATATACCCATACCATTCAAATTCACTTTGCACTGGAACGAATATGCTGAAAAAGTTTACGACTAGTTTTTCTACAATTAAATTAAAAAAAAGTGTGACCTTATCCAAAAAAAAGTCAAAGTAAGTTATTTACAGAATGTTCATGAATTTTAAGCAGTGTTATCAAAAGCAAAAAGCGCGAAAAAAGCTCTAAGGTCAGCTGGGGCTTTAAGCGCAAAGCGCATATAAACTATAAAGCGTGGGCTTTAATGAAAAAAAGCGCAATGGTGCAAAAATACAAATATATATATATGTTTAGTCCAAGATTAATAATAATAAGCATGAATAACAAATATATGGACAAAGAAATTGTAAAAATATTAAGATAAAGTGAAATATCAATCATCTAGTGTCACCTCCTCAAGAGAGGCTCATTGGCAAGGAAAAGTATGTCTTAGAGCCTTGATGACGACACTGAAGCGCACATAAAGCGAGGCGAAGCGCTCAACATGTTTTGAGCCTCGCTTCAGGGCTTAAGCGCGCTTAAAGCGCGCCTTTGATAACACTGATTTTAAGTGGGCCAGCTTAACGGCCAGGACTCTGTCTGACCTGCTAACACTTTTCAATACTTAAAAGAGTATTACATAGCCCAACTATTATTACAGCATTTCTACCATAGAATCTGGACTTCCGGGTAATCTAAGAGGCTTTTATGAAGAATGTGGTAGTTTTTCAATTGAACAAATAATGACTGATCATCCTAGTGCCTAGACTACAGGCTTCAAGAAGTTAACTAACCTTGGGAAAAATTTCAAAGCACCAAGGCAGAAGGCAACAACATATTTTCTCATTTGAAAAGCAAACAAAAGTTATTTGAGCCGATATTGAAGATGCAGTTTTGATGGTAACTACAATATCAGTACAATAGCATCCAATGCTAATGGGCATTCAATAGTTTTGCATATAAGGAATACAATCCTTATAAATACAAGAATTGAGATCGCCAAGAAAGAGGCCTCACAGAAATAGCTGAGTCACGGAAATCCCTGGCAGTAAATTCAACACTGGGGCTGATAGTACCAAGAAGATGATGAGGCACTCCTATCAGTGACACAACAACCCAAAAAACCAAACATCAGATACTCAGTAAAATTAGGCAGATAAACAGTATTATGTTGCATTTTATACAGCAGCTTCCTTTTTGGTCCATTCAAAAACACACTTGAAAACTCTTTAATATAGTAGTATTCTATTTTACCATTAATAACATGTTTTAATAGGAATTGAAATGGCAAGTTAAAAACCAAAGAAAACTTTTGGTATATTATATATATTACACTTATGTGCCAAGAATCTCTCTTCCTTTCTTACTACTTTTTTGGATGGTTGTACGTTACTTTTAAATACAATATTTGTTTTGATTGTACCTTAAATTTTATTGTATCATACTTTCAAATCCGTTGTTATGTAACAATGAAAAGTGACATTGTATGTAACGATCGATATAGTGTGATCGCATTGTTACCTTATTTTTTACTCATCTTGCCCTTATTACTTAATAAATCCTATTTTATCCTTTATCCTATCTTTTTTATATAATAACTCTACCCCGTACCCTACTTTTTCTTTGTATATTGTAAGTTTATTCTTCAGATTGTTGGTGAGTGTCATTATGTAACTACGAGAAACAATACAATCTATCGAAATATTGTACTCATCAAAACAATATAGTCCAATACAAGAAGATATATTATGAAACAAATGTAAAAACCAGCTGTTAAACTTATAGTCTAGAAACACCAGCAGATACAGTCAAACCTTTATACAACAGTCGTCCACTATAACAATATTTCACTATAACGGCCAAGTTTTCTTTGGAACCGATTTTTCATGTTATGTTATATTATGTGTTCTCTATAACGGCATTTCGCTATAACAACCAAAAAATATCCAGACAAATAACGTTGTTATAGAGGGGTTTGACTGTAAAGTTATACGGATTAATAATTCTGCT
The DNA here is from genome assembly GCF_019175385.1 of Lycium barbarum. Classification (NCBI taxonomy): domain Eukaryota; kingdom Viridiplantae; phylum Streptophyta; class Magnoliopsida; order Solanales; family Solanaceae; genus Lycium; species Lycium barbarum. The sequence continues at coordinate 4,390,366 of NC_083342.1, forward strand.
GTAAAAAAAGAGCAAGAAAGCACCTTTTTGCTCTTGGGGAGTAACTTTATTGGTAATAACATCCAATCCTTGATAAACCTATCCAAGAAACAAAAGGGTCACCATTATATACAAAAAGATTCAAACTTTATGTGATTATACAAAGAGATAATAAATACCTGCATAGAATCAGCATTGATAATTTCAATAGGGAAGTGAGAAGCCAAATCAATAGCAAGTTTTGATTTGCCAGCACCTGTTGCTCCCATTATCAATACTACTTTTGTCTTTGAATTTGAAGTGGGGTTGAGCTTGATTTCATCTTTTGTTGTTCCATTGTTAGGGTTTTGTGTTTTTTGTTCATGTTCTTGATCAGTTTCCATTGCTGTGGTTCTTTTTGGGTTAATGTTTCAGTGACAAGAAGTTGGGGGAGGAAATTAAGAGGTAAATAAAGAGAAAGTGACAAATATGGTCCTTATGTTTGAGGGTAAGTTCAAAATAGTCCCTTAAGTATGCACTAAACAATTTTAATATTTTAAGTTTGTCAAAAGTTAACACTTTTAGTGTCTGTCAAATATTTGCCGACTCTATCTGTTAGATTTGATGGGGACTATGGAAAGAAAGGAAATTAGCAGGAACTCATGTTCAAAGGTACAATTTTTGTAGTTTCGGCTATTTTTTATTTTAGAGTCTGATGCAGCTTTTTGAGTTGTAATTTCAGCTATTTTTATATATATATCCTTTTAGTATCTAGTGCAGGTTTTGTGTTGCATATTTAAAAAATTGATGAGATTGTCTTGGTGTTTATGGTTAAATCTCTTTTTGTCGTTGTTCCCCTCAAATATAACAAGTAGAGTTCGTTAAATATTTAAAGGAGACTAAAAGTGTTAATTTTTTATAAACTTAAAGGACCAAAATTGTTCAGTGCATACTTAAGGGACTATTTTGAACCTATCCTCAAACATAAGGGATCATTTTTGTCATTTTCTCTAATAATTAAAATGTTTTGTCACTTTAGATTATTATCTTTAGGTAATTATTGTTTAACATCTCATGTTTTTTGGCAGCATAGAATCAGCGTTGATGATTTCAATAGGGAAGTAAGAAGCCAAATCAATAGCAAGTTTTGATTTGCCAACACCTGTTGCTCCCAATATTCCTACTACTTTTGGCTTTGAATTTGAAGGGGGGTTAAGTTTAATTTCATCTTTTCTTGTTCTATTATTAGGGTTTTGTGTTTTTTGTTCATGTTCTTGATCAGTTTCCATTGCTTCTGTTCTTTTTGGGTTAATGTTTCAGTGAGAAGAAGTTGGGGGAGGAAATTAAGAAGTAAATAAAGAGAAAGTCACAAAAATGTTCCTTATGTTTGAGGGTAGGTTCAAGATAGTCCGTTAAGTGTGCATGGAACAATTTTGGTCCTTTAAATTTGTCAAAAGTTAACACTTTTAGTCTTTGTCAAATATTTCTAACTTTATCTGTTAGGATTATGAAAACTGTTCATCAAGCTCTTGAGGAAATAATTCTTATTTTGATTCTCTTGTTTATGATTGTAAGACACTAATTGAAAGGAAATAATTCTTATTTTGATTCTCTTGTTTATGATTGTAAGACACTAATTGAAAGGTTTTCAATTAGTGTATGTTTCTCTAGTTAGAAAATCAACTAATCAAGCTACTCACACTTTAGCTAGAGCGGTTGTTTCTATGTCTGGTTTGATGGAATGGGGTTTTGTCCCACCATCTTTTATTTCTGATGTACTCGCTTTTAATTTGAGTAATAATTGAGAAGACACTTTTTCAAAAGAAAAAAAGATTTGATGGGAACTGTGAAAAAGAAAAAGAGGAAATTAGCGGAACTCACATTTAGAGGTACAATTTTGTGATTTCTACTATTTTTTATTTATTTCTAGAGTTTAGTGCAGCTTGTTGAGTTGTAATTTCAGCTATTTTTTATATATCCTTTTAGTGTCTAGTGCAGATTTTCGCATTGCGTGTTTTAGGATTTGATGAGACCGTCTTGGTATTTATGGTTAAAAATTTTTGTCGTTGTTCCCCTCAAATCTAGCAAGCAGAGTTATTAAATATTTGAAGGACACTAAAAGCGTTACTTAACTTTTAATAAACTTAAAGGAAAAAAAATTGTTCAATGCATACTTAAGGGATTATTTTGAACCTATCCTCGAAGTCTCCATAACTACATCAGGGTTCATTTTTGTCATTTTCTCTAACAACAAAAAGTTTTGTCACTTTGGGTCATTATCTTTAGATAATTAATAGTTTACACCTCAATGTTTTATGGCTGCTACTTCACTCTATTTTTGCTGAACGTATTTTTTCCTATTGTTAAGTCTAGGGCTGGGCATAAAATACCGAAAACCGAATTACCGAACCGAACCGGCTATTTTGGTATTTCGGTATTCGGTAATTCGGTAATTAGGTTCGGTATTCGGTACTAAAATTTAAAATTCGGTATTTCGATTTCGGTATTCGGTATTTACAATTATACCGTTCGGTATTCGGGAAATACCGAATACCGAAATTAAATTACCAATACTATACGTCTGTAGGGCCTAAAAGAGTAAAGGGCTAAAGGCCCATTGTAAAAATATTTTAAGTCCAGCCCAAATCCGTAAAAATCAAGTGTAATCTTTAAGATTCTTAACCCTAGCACTTCAGTACTTCAGTTCATTTCAGCATTTCCCTTTCTATTCATCCAAAAGACCAAAACCTAACCGAGTAAATAACTTGGACAACTGTGTCTTCATCCAAATTTCTCATCCAAAGCCTGTGATTTCTCCATCTTAATTTCTGATTCTGCTCCATCTTCGTACCTCCTTCTTCTTCTTCTTCTTCCGTGAGGTGAGTAGGTGACTGCTGAATTTTTGTTATCCGTTGTTCTCTGTCTACTTACTTGGGTCCTTTCTTGATTTGTTTTTTTTTATCTTGTGGTTCATGTTGGGAGCTTGGGCCTTGGGGTATTCATCTATTCAATTTGTTTTCTTTTTGTATTTCATATATTGTTCATGCTGATGTGGGAAGGGCATCGGGGAATATGGGTGTAGTCACACAGAAAAGGGAAAATTTAAGTTGTTTTGGTTCTTTTTATTTAAGTTGAAGAAAGGACATAGGAGAAACATAGTATAACAATTTCGAAAATAGAACTTATTTAAGCTTCTTTAATAGCTTCCGTATTGTATTTTTTGATTTTGTTTTACAATTTCAATGCTTCGTTGTTGTTGTTTTTGGGAGAGAAAGATATGAATGGATAGTATCCATAGCAGTAGTATTTGGGAGAGAAAGAAAGAAAGATATTTGTTAAAATTGTCTCTTTCATTTCTGGGAAATTAAATGGGTTGCAGATTTTCTCCTTTTTTTGTCTTTTTTCTTTTTGGGTGTGATCAGTTGGGATTTGCTTTCGGGTGAGAAAGCTTAAATTAAAGAAAATAAGTTATTTTTTGCAGCAAGGAGAAAACAAGTAAAATAAAGTGATCATGTTATGTTAAGTAGAAATGATACTTAATCCCTTGCAATTTATGTCTTATAACATTTGTAATCTCTTCTATGTTTAGATGGAAGATGAAACAAGTCGAACAACCAATGTCAGTGGAAGCGCACCTCTTACTGAGTCTCTTGATTCAACACCGGAAGTTGAACAACATTCAGTGACTGTGAAGAGGAAAGCTATAGAACCAAGATCTGCTGCTTGGCCGCATTATGATAAGCTCATAGAAGATGGAATTAATAAAGCAAAGTGCAAGCATTGTGGTAAAGTCTCTTAGCTGATGCGACTAAAAATGGAACAAGTGGACTAAATAAACATTTGAAAACTTGTCCTAAAAATCCAAATAAGTTTAACACTTCCAATTCTAAGTACAAACAATCAAATTTAAACTTTCCATTAGAAGGTGAAATGGGTGATGGGGCAATTTGGACTTTTGATCAAGAGGTATCTCGGAGGGCTTTAGTTGAGATGTTAATCCTTGATGAGCTTCCTTTTCGTTTTGTTGAAAAGGAAGGTTTTAAGAATTTTATGAAAAAAACCCAACCTTTATTCCGAGTTCCCTCCCGTAGAACAGTGACTAGGGATTGTTATGTAGTTTTTGGTGAAGAGAGACAAAAGTTTATGAAGTATTTGAAAGAAACATCACCGAGAGTTTGTCTAACCACAGACACATGGACTTCTATACAGAGAATAAATTATATGTGTTTGACAGTACACTTTATTGATAGTGACTGGCTCTTGCATAAACGAATTTTAAACTTTCAGGTTGTTACTAGTCATAAGGGTGACGAAATGGCCCGTCGTATTAGTAAGTGTTTGCTTGATTGGAAATTGGAGAAAATAATCACTATAACTGTAGATAATGCTTCTTCTAATGATGTTATGGTGAAAGAGTTACACAAACAAATGGTTAATTGGGGATCTAACATGAAATGTGGTAACCATCTTCACGTTAGATGTATGGCTCACATTTTGAATCTTATTGTGCAATATGGCATGAATGAAGTTGGTCCATCTATCAAACGTGTTAGGCATATGGTGAAATATGTTAGACAATCTGCCGCAAGGATTAGAAAATTTGCGGAATGTTGTGAACTAAAAAATATAGACAGTAAGAAGTCATTATGTTTAGATGTTTCAACCCGGTGGAATTCGACCTACTTGATGTTGGATGCCGCACAACATTTTGAGAGTGCATTTGATAGGTTTGATCTTAAAGATGGTGGATTGTCAACTTATCTTGCTACTCATATTTGTGAAGATGGAAGTGTTGCAGGTGTACTTGAAAGTGATGATTGGCAAAAGGTGAGAAATATGGTAATATTTCTTAAAAGGTTTTATGATCTAACTGAGAAGGTTTCAGGTTCACTCTACGTCACTTCTAATGGTCACTTTGAAGATATAGTTGAGCTTCACAATCATTTAAGAGAGTGTATGGAAGACGATGATCCTTCTTTGGCAAAAATGGGAGAAAAAATGAAAGAAAAGTTTGTCAAGTATTGGGGTGCTCCTGAAAAAATGAATAAAGTGCTTTTTATTGCCTCTATCTTAGATCCTCGTAACAAACTTGAGTATGTTGGCGACGCACTTGATGATATGTTTGGAGATGAAAAGGGGAGTGAAATAAAAGATGAAGTGGTGACTTACATGAAATCTATGTTTGAAGAGTATGTAGCAAAATTCTCTAATGCATCTCGACGCTCATCTTCTCTGTCTGATTTATCGGGTCAGACATCGGATTCATCTAGCTCTAACACTAGCACAAAATCAACAAAAATGAGAAATAGGATCCAAATGAAGAGGAACAAACAAGATGGTACAGGTTTGGGTGGTAAGTCGGAGTTGGAAAAGTATCTTAGTGAAGAACTAGAGCCGAATGATGATGAGGACAATTTTGATATCTTGTCATGGTGGAAAGCTCATTCTCCTAGATATAAAATTCTTTCCGAGATGGATCGTGATGTGTTGGCAATTCCAATTTCTAGTGTAGCATCGGAATGTGCCTTTAGCACCGGGGGCCGTATTCTTGACTCATTTAGGAGTTCTTTGACTCCAAAATTGGTGCAAGCTGTTATTTGTCTTCAAGATTGGCGTCGAAATGAGCCTTATCCCATAAATGTTAAAGAAGATTTTAATGATCTTATGAAACTTGAACTTGGTATGTTTTTCAGTTTTTGTATTTTATTTTTATATTTTTTTACTTAGTTTAATTGTTGACACATTTTAAATTCTTTTTAGATATGGCTGATAGCTCAAAAGATTCCCTCGTTCTTGATTTGTAATCGCAAGATGCCTCAGGTATAAGGCTCTGAATTTTCATTATTCTTATCTCATCTCTATTATATGCAGTAAGCACTTTTCTAATATATTGATTTTGCTGATGAAAAAAAATTATCACTGGAAGTTTTAAGTCGTGTGTGAAGTATTGCTTGCTGTACTGTGAGGCCTGCTCCGTGTTTCCTCAAAAGCTATTACTGATATACTTGTCACAATGTAGGCAAACACCCTTGCAGATAATCCATATTGCTGGGAACTTTATGAGAATATGGTCAGTTTACTCCATGTACCGTTATTTGTCTCAGACGGGGGCTTCAGTTGTTCTTTTTATGTTCTGCTGTCTTCTTCCATCATGGATCTGGTTTCTAGTAATGCAAAAGCCTTGGAACTTGGAAGGGCAGGGCGCTTTCTAATACACAGGTGTAGTAAAGCTATCATTTTCTTCCTTTAATAACTGTCAAAAGGTAATGAAAGGTCATTTCATTTTCACTTATGCTTTTTTGGCTGATAATCTTTTTTACAACAGGTAGTACCTTCAGTTGTAAATGTTGCTTTCTCTTATGTTAATTATCTAGTACCTCCACCCGCTATTAAAGATTCTTATCCAATCAGGGCCATATTGGGCGAGTATTCTGGTGATGTTCTAGGAGTATTATCTGGGGTACTGTATGGAAGGAGGGGCCATGTTTGGAAAAAGGTGTACTTCTTGTTAAACTACTGTATTAATTTATTTGCTTTGAAATTAGAAAAAAGCCTTGTACTTCCATGTGACTTAATTCTCAGATTATTGAAAGCATGAACTTGTTGAGATTAAGGTATTAAAGTTCCTTTAACGTATTAAAGTTCCCACACAAAGAGATTAGTGTAAAAAGTTTAGAAAGGCAGTGGTTGATAATCAAGTTAATCTAGTATCATTGGTGCTTCTAACCAAGAAGTTGGAACTCTAATAGAGTTATGTATTTAACAAAGTTCATTACTCTAGGGTCCACCAGGCACTGGAAAAACACAAACTATCCTTGGGTTTCTCAGTGCCATTTTGCATGCAACTCCTGCTAGAATACACTCCAACAGGTATGCTGCTTAATTTTCTTAGTTACTGCAGATGAATCATATTAGAGAAAAATAATCTGGTTGTTACTATGGCAATTACCAAAGGATAACACATTCTCTTTTATCTACTTAATTTGTGCAGGGCTCGATATATGCCCCAAAACCCATTTATCATTGCTACCGAGACAGTGCTGATTGCTGAAGTTTATGTTTTTGACTACAGTAAACATCCATCTAAGCCTCCTCGAGATGGTGCATGTTATCCAGATTTGAGGTTAAGAGGCCACAGCACAGAGGGTTGTCGTTTGTTATTGAAATAACTTAAGGATTTTTAAAGATCTAACTAGAATGTCTTCAATTCTGGAACTTTTGTCCAGTTGGTATACAATTTCTGCCCAATTTATTTTAAGAATATTTTATGTTGTTGTTACTAATTACATTGACCCCTTGCATAGTATACTTGCATTCTAATACAGTGGACTTCGACTTCAATATGGTATTACCGAATACCGTACCGAACCGAAGTTTGATTTACCGATTACCGAATTACCGAACCGAAGTTTGAAAGTTCGGTATTTGGTATATACTTTGAATTACCGATTACCGAACCCGAACTTTAAAAATACCGAACCGAATATCGAACGCCCAGCCCTAGTTAAGTCTAACCATTTTGACTCCTTGTTCAGAATCTGGGGAACACTTCACTATATATTAATATGTTGGAACCCCCTTTTATTATTAAAAATAATATAATAATATAATTTTTGATAAAGAGCAGCTTCTCCTATGTCGTATCAAATTCGCATCGAAAAAAAGAGATTTGTCCTCTCCTATGTCGTATCAAATTAGCATCAAATCCTAATTTTCTGAGTAGTTTGGAGTATATTACTAGGACAATAAAAAAAAATCAAGAGATAGTGGTTTGATTTTTTCCTAACCAAGGATTGAAAAAGATGAGTGATGATTGACCAAGGACCCTTTGGGCTTAATAAGAGAATAAATTGTAGCTAGGTATAAATAGGTCAGCACGAGTAGACAGCGTAGAACGAAGTATGTGACATGTGAACCATATAACCATTGGCCCCGAAACTTTGAAAAAAGTTCTTTTGAAATTATTTTTTGAAAAATTAAAAAACCTTCAACTAAAGTTAAAATTTGTCTAAATTTTGTAGATTTTTAAAGAGTTTTGAGTGTTTCCTTAAGTGCAACAAGCTAAGAGCTTTGGGGTAAAAAGTATCTCCAAAGCACGTCATCGACTTCATTTAAGTAAGATACTAAACATTCAAGTATATTTGATCGTGAACCCGTTCCCTTGATCCAGGCACGAACTAATCCTTTCTCTCTCAATCGTATGTCCAATTTTAGTCCAATCTTTTATCACCTTAAAATACAATCTAGAATTCTATCTTGACATGATAAATAGTGATGCCCACCTGCAGAGCATAGTCCTCGTTGTAGCCTTGAAGTAGACTATTTCTCGAGTCTAATCTTAGGGGGCGAGAGCTAGTGGGAATCATCCCAAGAACGTATATTTGGAGCTCATTATGAAATCATATTTTCTTGCAAGACCCGCACGGATAAGAAAAACTCGAGAGATTGCTTTGGAATAAGATTCTCGTGTAGACTCGTTTCATATCAGTTGATATTGCTTCAAAAGAAGATCCTTGCATAGAGTTCCTAATAGAATTGAATAGTAACTGAATTTTTCCAATAGTTCCGAACAAGTCCTGCGTGGGCTCTTTGTCGAATTAGTTTGCATTCCTCAATCCAATCTTTAAACTTTCGACATCTAGAATAACAGATTCACAAAGATAATGAGAAGTTTAGTAAAGAAGAGGTAGCAAGTGTAATCAAGAAGGTGATTTTGCAAGAAGAAGGACAAGAATTGAGAAAGACAGCAATGGCACAGGGTCAGAGAATAAAGAAACAAGTTGATGGAGAGATGGATTTGGTCATAAAGAAGCTTGTGAAAGAGTAACAAATTTGCAGTCTTTTAGTAAAAAGAAACTGATAAAGGCAAAATATATGTTTATGCATCAGTAAACTTTGTTGTTTTATTTCAAATTTCAACACGTTGACGAAGAGCTAAGCAACTAATGTCGTGGCGAAGAAACCTTACTACACGTATAGTGGATTAGTAACCGGTGAAATACCAAACTACACAAAATTTCAGAGAACTATATATTGAAGCTATTAGTGTGATTGATCAAACAATCTCTGTGACTTTGGGGTAGGGGTGGGCGTTCGGTTTTTCGGTTCGGTTTTATCAAACTTCAGTTTGGCTATTTCGGGTTTGGTTTTTTGAAGGTGGACACCAAACACCGAACCAAACTAGTTCGGTTCGGTTCTTTCGGTTTCGATTTTTTAAAGTTCGGTTCGGTTTGGTTTCGGTTTTTTTTAATTCGGTTTTTTTAATATAATATTAGAAGCGATTTCATTGACACTAATTCGTATACTCAAAAGCAATAAAACATAAAACTGATAAATTGAAATCAAAATCAAATAAACATGATACACAAGAACAAAAAAATATAATCATGACATAGGATTACTAGGTGTTAGATACATACCGTAAGAATAATTAAGAAAATACATAAAGGACATGCATTAATCCTAAAGATACATCCTAGTTACCTTTCTTTGTTAAGGATATTTGATTTTTTCAATTGAAGTGGAAAATTAGGGATACAAATGCAAAAAAAGACTTATTACAATTGGGTTTTTTTTTGCTTTAAACTTAATGGGCCTGGACTATTTTAATTTTTTTGGGTAATGTATTAAATTTTGGTGCGCGTTCGGTTTTATCAAACTTCGGTTAGGCTATTTCGGTTTCGGTTTTTTGACGATGGACACCAAACACCGAACCAAACTAGTTCGGTTCGGTTCGGTTTGTTGAAGTTTCGGTTCGGTTCGATTTTTCGGTTTTCGGTATTTATGCCCAGCCCTACTTTGGGGATTAGCTTGTGCAAATGAATAAAGCTATATCTTGTTCTTTCAGTTGCTGCTTCAGGAAAAGAAGTTGAATTTTCTTTGATAGTCTCGTACATATCTTCAAATTGACTAAGGGTGATCTTCCATTCGCTTTTATTCAATTCTCAGGTCTTGCATTTTGTGCATATTCATCTTTCATTTTCCATAGAGCTCCGTAGTTTGGTATATTTACTAAAAAGTTAAACTACTAATCATTCTTATTCATTGTTTTGCTAATTTTGTTAGTTTGTGGAACTAATTGTTCTAATGTGTTGACAACTTGTAATATTATTGCGGTTTAATCAAAATCTATTGAGCTGCTAAAAAAGTCAGAGTTATTCTCTTCTTTGCTTTTTCAATAACCAGTCAGATGTTATTCAAGAAAGGGAAGAGTACTCCAAAAATGCATTCCATTTTTGCTTAAATCCTCAGCCATGAATAATACTATATGTTACAAAAGTTGTGAATAACATCTCAAGAGAAAGTGCCTCTCACTAATTAGGAAGAGCTCTCTTTTTCACCTAATAATGAGTGCTCTTTATTGGGTTTGTAAATATATAGTAAAAGAGATTGGGCTCATGTTCGTGAGAAATAGGCCTGAAAGCAAAATTGGTGGACTACCTGAAGGAGACACCTTTATCGGTGAAATATCCTTAAGGACATGCTCAAGTTTTGCTTATTGAATGATAACTTCATGTACAATGGCATGTGATAGAATGTCCAGAAAACAGTTGGCCATATACAAGAAGCACCAATTGTATATAACTATATCATGAATCTTCAAGAAGTCTTATATATACTGTTGCAATGAATATGTCCTTTCTACTTTGCTAGAAATGATCAAACACTAAACATAGGTGGAAAAAACAGCTTAAGCAGGTTGTACTTAAAGTTTCTAAAGTACTAATTGTAAGATATTTAACATGATAAATCCAAGATCGAACATGATAATAGGACACAAAAATAATAAAGATCGGTAGGATTGAACGGCGTACCTGTTTGAGAATAGTTGAACGACTAGACCTTGCTCTCTATTACCCTTCCCGAAGATGGTGGCGTCAATAGGATAGCTATTACACACTTATCTGTCACTCTCTATATGTGATAATAGAGAAGACAAAAGTGTGCCTTATATAGGGTTAGAGAGGGGATCTAACTGCAACTACTGAAACCTTAATGGCCTCTCCCATTACGGGCCTCATTAGGTTGAGCCTGCACTCATCACCTCACTAGACCCACTAAGCACATAAAGTTCACGGCCCAATACCAATTATCACACTATAATTGGGCACACATTTATGGACTACCATATAACCCGGAATAGTTAAAATATAAAGAAAATGTTTGTAAATAATGTAAGCCCATTTTTATAACATTCTCCCACTTAGGCTACATTAGCAAAAGACTTCATTTTGAAAAAAACTGACTTTCTTGAAAAGAGATTTTTCCGGGTTGATGAAAGAAAATATTTGTGGCCACATTTTGGAAAACAGTCCAAAAACTTTAATTGAACTTTGCAGTCTCAATCTTAAATACCGAACTATGGCGGTCTTTGAAACACGAGACCTTATGTATTCACAGTACTTTCAATTAAGCCAACAAGATCATGGTCTAGCAGTGTAGTAAGGAATAGTGTCACGTGTGATATATATGTATAAGAATATCTACCCAAGCACTGTTACCTTATCGGTCCTCTATATGCCATAAAAGCATATAAATGATGCGTCTCTTGGGCAAACCAGTTTCACCTCAAAATACCGTATTACCAAATTGCATCATATCCCAGTAATGGATGCCCTCTTGGACGAACCAAATTTCATCTCAAGATACCGTATTACCGAAATGCATCCAAAATATAGAGCAACTAACGTTGCAAATCATTGCACATCTGAAAGTAATGCGCATTTTATTCCATACAATAAAAAGCTCACTATAACATAATATTACAGACTCCTACTAACTCAAAGAATCAAAAGACTCTAAAGCACCAATATAAGTTACATGACATTTAAAGTCAATGGGCCTGAGACCCTTAGTTAGTGGATCAACTAACATTGCATCTGTCATAATATTTTGTATAACAATGCCTCCTTGTCTTACCAAATCCCTGACTGTCAAGAACTTAATCTGCATGTGTTTGGTGCCACTACTCAGCTTATTATTGTTGTAAAAAAATATAGTTGCACTGTTGTCACAATACATCACAATTGGTCTCTGAATTGATTCAACAACTCTGAGTTCTCCAATAAAATTCTGAAGCCAAACAACTTGCGTAGACGCGCTATAGCAAGCTACGAACTCAACATACATAGTAGAAGACGTGACCAACGTCTTCTTAACGCTTTTCTAAGATACGGCACCACTAAAAAGTATGAAAACGTAATCAGAAGTGGATTTATAGTCATCTGTGCACCTGCAAAATCAGCGTCTGAATAACCGACAACTTCAAGACTGTCAACCTTTCGATATATCAACATATGGTCTTTAGTCTTCTGAAGATATCTCATGACTTTCTTGGCTGCAACCATTTGGTCATGACCAGGATAAGATAAGTATCTGCCAAGGACATTCACAGCAAAAACTATGTTAGGTCTCGTACACATCTGTGCATACATCAAACTGCCCATTGCACTAGCATAAAGAATGTCTGCCATATCTTTTCTCTCCAAATCATTCTTAGGACATTGCGCCTTGATTAATTTGTCTCCTTTGGCTACTGGTACATCTCTTTCCTTGCAAGATTGCATATTAAATCTGGAAAGAACCCGATCAATATAGGACTTCTGAGACAACCCAAGAATGTTGCGAGATCTATCAGGATGAATCTCTATGCCGAGTACAAAAAAAAGGTTCCCCAGGATCTTTCATCTCAAAGGTTCTTGATAAAAATTGTTTGGTTTCATATAGCAATCCATGATCACTGCTGGCGAGCAGAATGTCATCCACGTTAAGTACAAGAAAAATGAATCTGCTCCCACTAATCTTCAGATAGACACATTCATCAAATTTATTTTCCATGAAACCAAACGATGATACAACACTATCAAACTTGAGATACCATTGACGATAAGCTTGCTTCAAGACATAAATAGACTTTTTCAATCTGCACACTAGATGCTCATTTCCATTTTCAACGAAACCCCGAGGCTGTTTCATGTAAATCTCCTCAGACAAGTTTCCATTGAGAAAAGTTGTCTTGACATCCATCTGGTGGAGCTCGATGTCAAAATGAGCCACTGGTGCCATTCTAATTCTGAAAGCGTCTTTAGTAGGCACGAGTGAAAAAGTCTCGTTGTAATCAATGCCTCTTTTCTGAGTAAAGCCCTTTTCTACCAAATAAGCCTTAAATCTTTTAATATTTCCTCGACTGTCTTTCTTGGTTTCATAAATCCATTTACAACTGATCGGTTTATTACCTTGAGGAGATTTAACAATCTCCCAAACACCATTATCATACATGGATTTTATTTCATCATTCATGGCATCTAGCTATTTATCTGATTCATGACTATTAACAGCTTGTTTATAAGTCACGGGATCTTCCACTTGACCAATATCATAATCAGCTTCACCAAGATATACTTGATAAGCACTAAGAATAATGGCCCTTCTATCTCTTTGTAAGCTTCGGAGTGAAATCTCTGAAACTTCAGAAAGTGGCTCATCAGCTTGAACATTCTCATTTTCTACCGCCATGGGAGCAATATCATATGCACTGCTACTGCTCCCCCTGGCTCATTAGACCGAGAATTACTTCCTTTAGTAAAGTCTAACTCCACAAACTTAGTTGTGCGAGATTCAACAATTCTAGTTCCCCAAGAGAGGCAATAGAACCTATAGCCTTTCAAACGGTCTGGATATCCCATGAAATAACAACGAACAATCCTTGAATCAGTCTTCTTCTGCACCGGATCAAAGATTTTAACTTCTGCAGGTCAACCTCAAACCCGAAAATGATTCAGACTTGGTTTCCTGCCAATCCATAATTCAAATGGTGTTTTAGGAACAACCTTACTGGGAACCTGGTTTAGAATATAAGCAACAGTTTTTATGGCTTCACCCCCAAAGAAACTTGGGCATATTAGTCCGACTCATCATACTTCTTTTCATTTTCATTAAAGTGATTACGTCTTTCAGCCACACCATTCTGCTCAGGATCTGCAGGCATGGTAACTTGACCAATGATTTCATTTTCTTGAAGATATTTAGCAAAAGGCCCCAAGTGTTGACCAGTTTCATTGTTGACCAGTTTCAGTATATCTCCCATAATATTCATCTCCACGGTCAGATCTCACAATTTTGATAACTTTTCGCAATTGCTTTTCAACTTCAGCCCGAAAAATCTTGAAAACATTAAGAGACTGAGACTTCTCCTTAATCAATTTGTTGCCACACAAAGTAGTGGACTATGGCCCACTGATATCCGTATGAACAATCTCTAAAAGACCTTGACTTCGAGTTTCACCTTTTGTCCTGGTCTTAGTCAAATTACCACGAACACAATCAACACATAACCCGGCGTCATCATGACTAAGAGGTGGAAGAATATCGATTTTCACCAATCTATCAATGCGTTCCTTAGAAATATGACCCAACCGTTTATGCCAAAGTGTTCGAAACTTCTCTTAAATTAAAGACGGCTTAGAATTTCCGGTCTCAACATGAAACGAGGAGTTAAGAGTCAGAGGCAATTTATGTAAATCATCAATTAAAGGACAAATACCATCACATTTGGAGTCATAGAATATTTCAGCTTTATTATTTCCAAAAATCATAACATAACCAGCCTTGTCCAACAACTGAATAGAAACTATGTTTCTTCCAAATTTTGGAACATAAAACACATTATTCAAAACAAGCTGAAATTCACTATCTAGCTCCAAATAGAACGTCCCAACAGCCACGACGTCAAGAAAAGTGCCTCCTTCAACTCTAACTTTTGCTTCCTTTAGACTTGGCTTCCTCTGATCTCTTACCCCTTGCAAAACAGTGTCGATATGAATAGTAGCACCACTATCTAACCACCAAGAATCTTTTGGTGCATCAGCTAAATTAGCTTCCAAACAAACATAAGCAAACTCACCTTGATCAGCCTTTTGCTTATTTTTGTAAGCTTTAACTTGAAGCAGTCTGCTATCTTGTGACCCTTCTTGTCAAAAAATGACATTTCCCATCAACACCTTTTTGATTGCCATTGTTGTTAAGTTTTCCACTTTTACCATTTCCTTTGAAGCCTGAGTCTTTTTAGGATCTTGCTATTTTTCCTTTCCTTTGAACTTGTTACCTGACGATTTGGCCTTAGAAACCGCGTTAGCTGATTCTCTTTTCACTTTTGCTTCCTCCGCATCACATTTAGTAGTGAGCTTTCATTAAAATTTCAGAATTTCTTACGGCCGAAATTAATTTCTGTGATTTTTCCAATTTCCAGAAGTAATAAATTAAAATAAATACTTATGGACCTCACAAAATTACCAGAAAATCTAGAAAAATATAAGAATCTACAGTTAAAATTTTAGAGGCAACGGACAATCAGAGATAGGCCCGTGGGCCCCACTCTCCTTTGGCCGAAGATGGGATTTGCCCTTGACAGCTCGGCTGTCATTTTCTCCAATTGAAAACGGGTTAGGGTTGCAGAAAATGGGTATTTGCAACCTGTTTTGATCCGTTTTCAAATACCATATGATTATTTAGCTTTTGTTTCAATAAATACATGGAGGTTGAGTAAAAATGTATATAGACGTATTTGTGACAATTAAATACTCAAAAAACGCCCCAAATAAATAGTATTTAAAGCTTTAAATTTCGGATTAATGGCTCTTAAAGAACCCAACTCTTGATTTTTCAAATCCTTCTCTTCCAGATAATAACAAAATCAACCGTTACAAATATATGAAAATCATTCCATGTATCTGTTTCCAACATTTAATTGCATTAAAACCTGATTTCATGAACCAAAATTAAGGTTTTAATTTTGTTGAAACTTTTGAATTTCCTTCATCGGAAAAGATTAATTTTCCTGCCAAGTTAACTTTTCCAGCGACTAAAAAATATCAGTTTTTTCCAGAATGTGATAAGCTACAAAATTCCTTAACCAATTTCATTCGAAAATCACAGAAATATATCCAAAATTCAATTTTAGAAGATAATATTTTTGCCAAAAAACCTAGAAATAACCTTAAAGGTATATCTTTTAAAAAATCTGAAATTGAGCCACTCTTTGAGCGATTTCTTATAATTGATTTGATATTCCAGACATAAACTACACCATAAACAAAATTCATAACAAGATTTCAATCAATTCTATCAAAATTTAAAGATTTAAAACGATTTTTTAGTGGGTTTGTTCATATGAACCCTAAATCTTGAAGATACAATAACTCTCTCAATTTTAAGAGTTAGAAGATGAGCCACCTATCAAATCGAAGGTCTCAACGTGATGAAAAAAATACCTATGTTCCCAGTATGTTTTTTCAAAAATTTCAACATGAAATTACAGCAACCAATTTCGGGTTACAAAACCCTAATCTCTACTAATCATAAAATCTTGATCCTAAATCATGCTATTTAGGCTCTGATACCACATGTAAGATATTTAACATGATAAATCAATATCGAACATGATAATAGGACACAAAATTAATAATTAAAGATACGTAGGATCGAACGACATACCCGTTTGAGCCATAACGGACAGTTGAACGACTAAACCTTTCTCTCTATTACCTTTCTAGAAGATGGTGGCGTCAATGGAATAACTACCACACACTTATCGGTCACTCTCTTTATGTGATAATAGAGAAGAAAAAAGTGTGCCTTATATAAGGTTAGAGAGGGGATCTAACTGCAATTACTGAAACCTCAATAGGCCCTCCCATTACGGGTCTCATTAGGTTGAGCCTACACTCACTACCTCTTTTTTTTTTTTTTTGGAAACCACTAAGTAAGCCTTAGTGGAGGATATTTTATTAATAGTAGTACAAAATAAACAAGAAAGTAAAAACATCAATGATCTGCAAAAGCAAAAGCAGAAGCAAAAGCAAAAGCAAAAGACTAAAACCAAAACGGAATAGCCCCAAATCAAAATCAGTCCCGATCATTTTCAACCAAGCCTCAATTATGAAGGCCAGTTGTACCTCCGGCGACCCACCGGAACTTCTCCTCAGTAATAGAGCTGGAAATCCGATTTGTAAACACTTCTTATCGCACCAAATCTCTCACCAGTGCAATGTATACATGTCCAAGGAGTAAAACTCAGAAGATCCAAATCTGTTGCTTTCAGGTAAAAGTCTTTTGCAACAACCATATTTCCGTAATTTGAGCTTGATGTTGAAGTGATAAATCAGGAAACCATTGTATTGCGCCTCAATTTTGGACTGCTTGTGTCTTGATTTATTTGAATCAATCGTTATTGTCCATCTGAAGCCCATTATAGAACATTCTCCATGAAGAAATTTTGGGCTTTTGATATTGCTTGAAACTTACTTCTAACTTTTCTTCTCGTTTATTGACAAAATTCTAAGGAATGAGCCAAAAGGACTAATACCACCATTAGAATATTTGCTAATAATTGAGTTGAAGAGTTAAATAGTTATTAATGACCAATGAAATTCTACCAATTATGTTGATAGAACACTGTGAAGGTGATATACCTTTGAAAAAATTATTTGCTTGTTGGTTACATCATCTGAAGATGATAATACTTACCCCCTTATTTCCTTTTTATCAACATGATTTCAATGGAATGAGCCCCAAAGCTAATACCACCATTAAAACCTTGTTAATAATTGGGTTGTATAGTTAAGTGAATATATCCATGCCTGATGTATTCTTTGCATTTCTGATTCTGATGTTGGAAATTTGCTGCTTGTCCATATTAATAATCCTCCTCCCTGCACTAGGTAAATCAATAAAAGAGTTAAACCTTGTTGTACCTGCAAAATCAAAAGCTAGGTTAGTTAAAAAAATCAGCCAGTGAGTTTCCTTCTCTGTAAACATGGAGTATTAGCACATTACATCTAGCCTTCAACTTCTTTATTATATCCACCTCTGCAACAATACTCCATGGGCATTCCCATATCCCCTCAACTACATTCTTCATTATTAATGAGTCTGTCTCCATGATAAGTGGTTGAAGATCATTTTCAAAACAGTACATTAACCCCTTCTTTAAAGCCCTTGCCTCTGCTACCATGCTAGTATTGATTCCCAACTCCTTACACTCAACATACACCAGATTTCCATGACAGTTTCTTACACAAAACCCATAAGAACTAGGTCCAGGATTGCCTCTTGAAGCCCCATCGGAATTGCATTTATACCATCCATCATAAGGAAGATTCCAATACACAATCTTGGTGACAAGTATTGGTTTATACCCTTCTAGGAAATCAATCAGTTCATTCCATAGGAATGGTACATTTTTAAGCCATGGATATCTCACCTTTGTTAAGTAATATAGGTTACAATTAATCTCATGTATTACCCTTCTAAAACTTACATTTCCTCCATGCTTTATAGTGTTTCTTCTTTTCCACAATTGCCATATAATCATTGCTGGTACAACCTAGAGGATAGGCTTAAACTTCCCTGCACATTCTATCTTCCACCGTGTCCTGATTACCTGTTTCATCTGTGTTAAATTCATATGAATTCCAACAACATTCTTAAACATCTGCCAAACATCAGTAGCAAACTGTTCAGTTAAGAATAGGTGTTGGATAGTTTCCTGTTGAGGAATAGAGCAGCAGTAACATTTTGAAGCTATTGGAATCTTCATCTTCATTAGGATATCATCAGTAGGAATTCTACCCTTCCATACTCTCCATAGCAGAAAAGAAATCTTAAAAGGTACTTCTTTTATCCATAACTGTTTAAAATCAGAATCCTCATGGTCTGTGTGTCTCAACATATTCCAAGCACTACCAACTGTGAACCTACCTGTACTTGTGAGCATCCACCATGGTCTATCCCAGTTACCTTGTAGCTGGTCTATATATATCTCTGACTTAATGTGTTCTGCAATATCTGCTGGGAAAGATTGGTGCAATAACTGATCTTTCCATGCTCCCCCTTCAATTAAGTCAGATAAATCTACCAACTCTTCATTAATTGGATAGTCAGTGGGAACCACATAGTTTAAAGCTCCCAATTTTGTCCAATTCTCACTCACTACCTCACTAGACTCACTAAGCACATAAAGTTCATTGCCCAATACCAATTATCACACTATTGTTGGGCACACATTTATGGACTACCATACAACCCAGAATAGTTAAAATATAAAGAAAATATTTGTAAATAATGTAAGCTCATTTTTCTAGCACGAATAACCTCTAAAAATGAAATCACTGCTTATATACCTAATATTGGCCATAATTCACAAGAACATTTTGTAGTCTTGAGGAGGAATAGGATGGTATGTCGTCTGATATTCACATATATCAAGATAATATGTTCGTTTTTCTTTTCTAAAGTAAACTTGCAATAAAAGCAGATGCCGCCTGCTTATTTATGTATGTGCTCTTAGTCTTTACTTATGATCTTTCTGTATTTGCATTCTGGCCCTGAATAATCTTTAAGCTCTACACTCTGGCTTCCATAATTTTGCTTCAACCAGAAGCTATAGTTGAGAAAAGTTACTTGACGTATATGTAGCTTCTGTCACAACCCAAGTACATGACACGTATTATCCACTTTGGACCTATGCACGTACAATTTTTTCTCCCGTGCAACACCACATGAAGCCCCAAAAGTGCGTGTACCATGTAAACTTGAGATATGCCTTATAAAGCTCTTCACTTTTTATCCGATATGAGATTCTCCTAAGGAGTTATGTGCATCTTATCTTCAGAAGCTTGACAATAGAAGTCAGTCAGTCCTGCTTGCAAGGCCGGCCAGAGGGCCAAGCAACTAAAGCGAGGGCTTTAGACCCCAAAATTTTAGGGGCCTTATTTCTTTTCATTTGGTGTTCGATATCTATATTAAATTTTCCGATTAATTCGATTCGAGACACGCAAGGCCTATTAAAGAGTGAATCGCTCCCTGGCAAGATTTTTTTATTCTAAAGCTCAAACCCAAGAACCCTAATTAAGGGAGGATGAAACTTAATTTTTATCTATAATAGATTTATGGGTTATTTTTTCTTTTAAAAGATATTTAGCAGAAAAATAAGGCCTCCCTTTAAAGTTAGCTTTAGGCCACCAATCTTATTGAGCCGCCCCTGCCTGCTTGCCCCGCCCTCATCAGTCTGCCTCCGTCAGGGGCGTCATGGCTTCACTCTGATTACTTTTTTTGTCATTCTTACCGTTCATAATATGAGTGGGACAAATTAAACCAAGACAAAAATGAAGATTGAATCACGATAATTGTATCGTCGATATACCGTTAGTGATGCTTAACCGAAGGATGAATACTATGAGGAAAATTGAAAAATATCAGTCCAATATAGTGAAATTCATGAATACAAATACACATCTCCACAATTTACATCTGAAAATTCAAAGAAATACCAACATCGTTGATCCTTTTAAGGACGTGAAATTAGACCTGACTTGTCAAACTCAAAACCAAAAAATAAAAACAAAACCAGTGAGATTAAAAAAGTAACAACATCAAAATGTAACAAACTAAAAGTCCAATGTGACAGCTTCAATTCTTGGTTATAAAGTAGAATTAGCGCAGGGATTCTAAATGCTTGCTCAGCTCCTCCAATTTCTTCATCCTCAGTGTTTCACTTTCACTTACCAACTGTCCATTGTTCACAAGAAAAAAAATGGAAATATATCAAAAATACAGAAACACAAATATATACACTTAGAAATATGATCACTACCAAAAAAAAAAAAAAATTAGCTACGAAATTCATCGTTGATATATCGCGAAATAGCACGTACTTTTTTTATTAATCAGTCGTTAAATAGGAACACCAACAAATTTTTACTGTTTAACACAGAAGTATTCCGTTACTATTTCTTAGTTTTCTTGTAGTAGTAGTGTTAGTTCAAAAAGACAAGAAGCAGAAAGCTTAATTACCTCCATTAATTTGGTAATCAGCTGAGCTTTTTCCTTGCTTTTTGCATTGAATGCATCAAGAGCTTCCTTGTATTCCTTTTCCTGAAAAAAAAAAAAGCATTATAACTTCAGAATTCAATAATTAATTCCATCTTAGTATTTCAGACCCCAACATCAATCCATATTGAAAAAAGAAAAATCGGATTTAGAACGGGTTCTGTTAGTTCAGCTGAACATATTAGATCATATGTGTATAAAAAGATCAGAATTCTCTTTCTGACCCACTGACTTAAGATCTTGAATTCGCCTATATATTCAGTAATGTTGCTCGGAGCCTCGGACTATTCAAAGATATCAACGGGTGCGTATCGAATCTTCTAAAAGTAGCGTATTTTTTGAAGATTCAATGCAGATACCATAACATTTTTAGAGAACCGTGAAATATAGATGTCCAAGCAAGCCTATAGATGCTTCCACCCAATAGTGTTCTTCTCTACTTATAATAATAACAACAATAATAACGGTGGTCCTAATCATCGTAGTCTTGATTACTGTGTGTGAGGACAGAAAGTCTTATGATTCCTGTACAAACATAGAATCCAAAGACATTTTAGAATACCAACTGCCATAAAACAAACATGTCTGTCTGTCTAACCCGGTCTTTTAATAAAGTACATGTTAGTTAATTTTCCTAAAGTAAAAACTAAAAATAAAAAAAGTTTAGTTTAATGTTTCACCTTTCTCTGGCAGCTCTGTCCCAACGGCTTTAATTCACGATTTACTAAGTCAATCTTCTTCCTCACAGTTGTAACTTCCTTCCCAGCTGGATCAACAAATGTTTCAAGCTTCTACTTGATTTTCCATTTTAACATCACATGAAAAAAAAAAATCTCTTGTCAAGAAAACATTAAAAGTACAACAATAAACTGATTGTATTATAGTACAGCAACAACTGTATGTAACGTTCATCCTCTGTAATAACATTTCATTATAATGGCCAAATTTTTTTGGAACTGATTTTTAAGAGGTTTGACTGTACTAGTACTAATAATTAAAAGGAGAAAAAAATGCTACATTTTTCTGTTTAAGTTACTAAAATGTTACTAATAACTATTGTGACTTGACTAGGTGTTATAGAAGATGTAGCATTGGAATTTAGATCATTTGTTTGAGCTAAGAGGTATGCCAACTCGTAGGATGAGAAGTTATTCCCATTCCAATCTAGTATGTCCACCATCACAAATGCCAGAATCAGGAAAGATGGCTAGAGAGGAAACGAAAAAGGTAGTAAGGACTGACACAGCCACAAAAGCAATTATCTAAGAAAGCAGTAATAGAGCACGCAACGATAAAGGCAAGAGGAGTGTCCAGATGAATCATGTAGATGTACATACCTCCCGAATTTCAGCTAAACGCTTAGTTTCGTCCTCAACGCGTCCTAATTGAGCTTGAACCTTATCAGATACTTCTTTTCTCTTCCTCTCGATCTCCTCCTCTTTAGCACGAAACGCGGTCAATGCTGATCGTGTCATCTCTTCATCCCTGTCATCGATCATCGGGCTCCCATTGTAGTTTAACATCCCTGAGTTTTTCACCTTTACAATTTGCTGCTGCTCCATTTGCTTAGGAGTAGTCATTTTGCCTAAGTCCTTTTTTTTCTCTTTGTGTCTTCTTAGGCCTTTTTATGCTTTGGAATGGAAAACAAAAATGTTGGCTTCTGGCTTTTTTCTGCTTTGCTTCTATTATCGTAAGATGCTTATAATTGGACTTTAAAGGTGCCTAAAGTCCTAAACATCTTGCTTTCTTTATAACAAATCTTGATTGATGAATTTACCACAATGCCCTCTAGAAGATTACTCTTTAAAGAAACATAAAAGATTTCACTAATTTTTCTTTTTCCACTCATGTTTTATCTTCATTATTGCGCAAAAAAAAAAGTTGTACTTTTTTGCACTTAGGAAATGCTTATAGTATTCTTCTGTCCGGGCTGTATAGTATACAGAAGAGTCCAAATTTTATAGATCAGTATAAATAATTTTTATATCATTAGGTTATATTCACTTGGTGTAGTAAGTAACATATTTTATTCTTAAGATGCAAACATATTTTATTCTTAAGATGCAAATCCCGCATTTTTAAGAAATTTTATTTGTAGATATCATTTAATGGCCTGATAATATAAAGAAATATTTATACGGACAGTGTATAGTACGCTATACAGAAATTCTTCATAGATGATCTTGCCTCCTAGACTTGTTTTGGTTAGGCTACTGTTTTCCATAGTTTGGTGCATTGGCAAATTCAAGTAACTACTATAGTTATTCTCAAATAGAACATATTATACTGTTAAAATTCACTTCCAAATCAACTAAAACTATGCATTTTCAGAATTCCAAATATTCACTGTTTTTTGAGTCATGGACTTACGTGAGTTTGTGACAAACTTCACTTGTTTGGGAAATGGTAGAGATAAAAACACTAAGTGATTTTTTTCATTTTTGTAAGTTTTGATGGACAGAATTACCCAATATCGTACTGGTGGGAGTTAACATGCACCTCGTAGAATTAATCTAGGTGCGCGTGAACTAGTCCGGACATCACCGTTATAAGAAAGAAGTTCAAAGTAATCTGATCCAAATTCAATAATTTAGTGATAACGAGTATTGGTTGAAGGGTCTTGAAGAGTATTGGTGAAATATTCTTTTTCCCACAAAGATTTGGGTGCTTGGCCTACAAGATTTCTTTACAAATTGGATAGTAAGTCTTACCTAATTTAATTAAAAACAAAACAAATATATTTGCATGAGAGCCTTAGGGTCCAAGACAGAGTAGGAGAGAAGTGTAATCTGCTGGCTGCCTTTTTCAGATATGATTGCTCCGACCTTTTTCCCTTACATATTTTTCAATTTCACACCTCATTCTTTTGACAGGTGTTTACTAAGGAAAGAGCAAAAACTGGGCCATTTTTCTCATAAGTTTGACTATACTTTTTCTCATTGTGTCGTGTGATGAGATGGAAATGAGCTCCCAAGAGATCTCGAGTTCGAGTTCGAATTCTATAGATAAGAAGCTTTCTTGCTATTTAATGGATTTTGATCTCCAAAATGAATCTAGATTAGACGGGTCGGTGTGAGTTTTTCCTCCTTAATTAGAAGTTTCAAATTCGAATCATGAAAATGGAGAAATTTATGATAAGTAGCCATCTTTTCAATAAATCTTATGTAGCATGAATATAGACTAGTGGAGCTAGTGTGCACTCTCCACTCTTAATCAAAGTTCTTCGATTCGAGCCTTATAAATGGAGAAATTCATGGTAAAAAGCGCTCCTGCCCTATAGCTTATGCAACACAAATCTAGACGGTCGAGCCAGTGTGCTATTTCCACCCTAATCAGGGATCTTGAGTTCGAGCTCTAGAAATGGAGAAATCAATAGTAAGAAGTGCTACTGCCTTTCAATAGATTTTATGAAGCATGCATCTAGACTGGTGGAGCAAATGTGCTCTCTTCACCCTTAATTGGAGATCTCAAGTTCGAGCTCTAGAAATGAAGAAATTCATGATAAGAAGTGCTCCCGCCTTTTAGTTGGTCTTACACCACACAAATCTAAGCTAGACGGAAATTTCAATTTTCAAATACTAGATGCTTAAACCAAAAAGAAAATACTATACTTTTTGAAATTTCATTCCTTTTTCTTAACAAATCTTTTTGTCGTCTTAACAATTCTTTTTGTCTAAGTTAATTTTTAAAAGCTTTAATTTGCTATTTTGTTTAATTAATCTTCTTTTGACAATTAAACCATCATGATTAAGGTTAATGACAGCTTATTTTCTTGTTTGATTTTCCTTTCCTTTTAAGGTATAGGGACCAAATGAATACTAAGTGGTCGTTTGGTTTGAGGTCAAAATAGTCCCGGGATTACAATCCCGGGACTAATTTATACCATCTGTTGGTATTATTTTATACCATCTGAAAGATGGTATAAAATAATACCAGTATAAGTGGGTTAAGAAGGTATAAGTTGAGTTATTCCAGCACTAATTTTTATACCACGTTTGGTACAAGGTATAAAATAATCCCGGGATAAATCTATACCTTATACCAAACGTGGTATAAAAATTAGTACCGGTATAATCCATGTTATACCTTAAACCAAACGACCACTAAGATAACTCGAAGTAGTTTTATTCTTTACGATGACTATGTTTCTAATTATGAACCATTGAGAGCCTTTTTTTAGCATAATGGTGAAAATGAAAATTCTTAAGGTGATGAAAAAATAATTATTTTGGCTAGGCCTAATGTAGGGCCGCCACCTTTGATTTATCATTCAAAAATTTGAAATCCAGCAATACGTTCTAATCATTTGGGAGAGTTTTTCTTTTTCTTTTTTCAAATTCCCAATTATAATATATACCAAGACAGAGGCAGGATTGTACTGAATAAAAGTAATTAGTTTTCAATACAATAACATTTTTGCACTTATCTTTTTCGTTTGAAAGCGACAAAGAGCTGCTTATTCATCTTTTCTGCCCTTTTTTAAAGTTTAAACTGCACAATTCAAATTTCAGAATTTATATAACTTTATTTTTATTTTTAGAAAAATTATTCCAATAGAATATTATCATTGTAACGAATGAATAAACACAAAAATAACGGCGAAAGTGAGATTAAGATGTACTTCAATCATGCTGATGGAGTTTGAACTATGAGAGTTTAAACTTTAGGATTTTTTTTTTCCTGAAACAGTTCAAACTTCAAAAGAAATTTAACTTTTTGAAATTTAAACTTTTATCAGTTCTCGAAGGAGATAATTTAAATTTCAAGATGGTATCATAGTGTTTAACTTGTATAAGTTCACACTCCAAAATACCGTACTGAAATGCACCTAAGGGTGTGATCTAGTGGTCAATGAAATTAATTGAAACTTGAAAATTATGAGATATTAGGTTCAAATCTCAGTAGAGACAAAAATAATATGTTATTTCTTCTCGTCTGTCATTTATAAATTAAACTTCAGGACATTAGATATACAATCAGCAATATCAAATGTTAGTTTACTAAGTTCTGAATTTAATTTTGTTAGATGTTTAATAATTTACTTAATTCTAATTTAGAAATACTAAATTGGAATTTTTACTCATTGTAACTTTTTTTAAGACCTAATTATTAATATTAACAACCTTTTTATTTAATTATATTTAGTAGCTAATTAACTTTTCTAAATTACAAATGGTAGCTATATCAAAAATATATACCCAAACACATATATCTTTCTTTTTTTCCAATTACTACTCATTTCAGATTTTTCATTTCTCAAAATCCTAAAAAATCTCTCTCCCCTTCTCTCAACCACCACCACCATGGCTGCGCCGCCCCTCTTTTCTTCTCCCTGTCCCTCTGTGCTCACCCCTCTCTCTCTCCGCCGCCCCTCTATCTCTTCTCCTTCTCCCTTTGTGCTCACCCCCTCTCTCTCTTTTCACTCTATCCGGTGAGGCGATGGCACAAATCTGGCCGTGTGTATTGCTGGTGGTGGCGCCGATAGCACTGATTTTGAGATGGCGGCGAAGAAAATGACGTGGTGGTGGAGAGATTAGGGTTTTGTTGGTGGTGGAAAGGTTAGGTTTTTTTTATGGTGGTAGTGTCTCAGATTTGGGTTTTTGGTGGTGGTGGCGTCTCAGATTTGGGTTTTTGGTGGTGGTGGTGTCTCAGATTAGGATTTTGGTGGTGGTGGAGAGATTAGGATTTTTGATAGTGGTAATTTCTCAGATCTGGCCGTGTGTATTTGTTAAAAGCCAAATACAAAATACATTCAAAAATCTACATCTCACAAATACACTATTTTTGAATATATTTGTCTTTGTATTTTTTGAGTGTATTTTGTTAATTTTTGTCTTTGTATCTGAATGTATTTGTTGAAATCCATTCAAATACACGAAAATTTGAATATATTTGGCTTTATATGTAGTTGGAATGTACACAGTGTATTTGAAATACATAAAAAAAAATCAATAAAATACATAAAAAAAATCATTGAAATACATAAAAAAAGACACAGAAATACATTATAGCAAAAAAAAAAATCACTGAAATACATCAAAAAAAATAACTGAAATACATCAAAGCAAAAAAAAAAAAAAATCACTAAAATACATCAAAAAAAATATATTAATATCTAATTTAATATCTCCATCATTAAAGGCTAAAATCAAGGATCCTATTTTTTTTTTACCGTGTTCTCATGTATTTATTGGCAACAAATACACGCGAAACATACACTATTTTGCTAAAATGTAGCTACAAATGGTAATATTTAAAAGAATAGCTACAAAAGATAGGAAGCTATAATAAGATAGTCATTTCAGTAAGTTTGCCTACTAAATTTGATCGTGATAGATGGACTTCTAGCTCCGACCCTAAATATAATTGAAACTTTACAGGTAAAACTCAAATGAAATCTCGCTTGGGCAAGAAAAAGGCGAGAAGCCCACAACCTTTAATTTAGTCTCGCTTAGCGAGAGCATGCCAAGAAAGTACTAGAGCTACTTGTTTCCACGAAGACCTTGGGAACTTGACATTTTTTAACTTTTGAGTGCTCAAATGCTCTAATTTTTTTTTTTTTTTTTGAATTTTTATTCGGTGTTCAATATTTGCATTGGAGCTTCAATTAATATTTTTTGCGCGGATTATCCTTCTTTTGGGGTGGTCTTTAAATTTTGCCCCTCGAATTGTTGGTCTTTCAATTTTGTCCTTCGTTTGAAAAGGTGGCCGAAATACCCTGTGGTTCTGGATTCGAACCCCCGCTCAGTCAGAAAAAAAAAATTCAAGGCAAAGGCTTTGCAAAAAATTATGCCTTATGTGGAATACTTTGCCTTAAGGCATAACTAAAAGTCTGCACCATACGGCAGAACTTTTCCTTAAGGCATAGATGCGCCTTATAAGACAAACTTTTAGTTATGCGAAAAGTTCCGCCTTATAAGGCAAGACTTTTAGTTAAGGCATAACTAAAAGTCTGACTCTTAAGGCGGGACGGAACTTTTCCTTAAGGCATAGACTTTGCCTTATAAGACAAACTTTTTAGTTATGCCTTAAGAAAAAGTTTCGCTTTATGGGACAGACTTTTAGTTAAGGCATAACTAAAAGTTTGCCTTATAAGGCAAAATTCTGTCCTCTCCGACAGACTTTTAGTTATTCCTTAAGGCAAAGTCTGCCGCATAAGGCAGAACTTTTTACAAAGCCTTACCTTGCGATTTTTTATTTTATTTTTATGACTAAGCCAGGGTTGGAACCCAGAACCTCGAGGTATTAGGCGAAGGACAAAAATTAAAGACCAGCAATTTGAGGGGCAAAAACTAAAGATCACCCCAAACACAGGGCAGTTGTGCAAATTGCCCTCCAACGGAATCGTGCCGCGTAAGGCCCATTTAAGTGGAAGCGCTCCCTAATAGAATTTTTCTATATTCAAGACTGGAACTCAAGAGCTTTGGTTAAAGGTGAATGAGTTTTATCCATCCAATCATAGCCCTTGTTGGTCTCAAATGTTCACTATATCAATGCCCCCAGAAATACATATTTATGACCTCAGATTATAGCAAACGAATTAGGTGTTGCACCTACTTTGTACTATGGTAGAGTTAATGAACAAAATTACAAACACTCTTACTTGCTCAAGAATATTCTTCATGGCGGAGCAACAGGTCAATAATAAGCTCAATAAAACTGTTGAATTCAATTTTTTAGTAGGCGTTTGGACATGAATTGAATGATTTCTGGGAAAAAAAATATTGAAGTTAAAGTTATATTTGGACATGTATTTTATATGAAATAATATTGATGTTTTCTAAGGGAATTCTTTTTACTTCAAGAACTGGTTCAGCAAAACTTTTTCTTTTTTCAAGTTTGGAGTAAGAATTTGACACAATATATAACCAAAACGGTTCTTGAAAAAAGTAAAAGAAGTTTATATCCGAATGTTACTATTAACACTTTGCTGCTTATCTTTAAGACATCTCAGGCCAGATCAGACCAGCATTGTGATTGTCTGTAACTCCATTATTTATATTGAGCTGGAGCATAAGATGAAGACAAAGAGCAAACAATTAAAATTACTCCTAAGACCTCCTAACAAGAAATAAAGTAAAAAGTCGATAACATTAGTACTTAGTAGTACAATAATTGTTATTTCAGTAATTATGTGTATCCAGCTTCTCAATCATTTAAGTACTGAATAAATTGTAACTAAAGCATGTCTCGACAAATTCATGTGTAATAACACTATTAAAGTCATTGCTCTAAATAAGTGTGTGTCATGTGCACAAATTATACCAGAACAATTTTGGAGCCTAACCCACTCCAACAAATGTACTTATGTCTTTATTTACACATGCGGATACAAGTAAGGTCATGGTTACCAAAAAAAAAAAAAAAAAGGCAGAGCCACCATTATAGTCATTGGTTCGACAACAGTCAATAAGTTTGGCTCAAATTCTTGTGTTAAAAAAATATTTATATATATGTATAATTGATTTATTTAAAATCCAGTAAGCGAAAAGAATTATATTCTACAATTCATAAACTAAAAATATTGACTTCGCCTCGAACAATACTGTAAATTTTCCTTGTACAAAATTTTGAAATTTGCTATTCTACCTAGCAAAAAAAAAAAAAAAAAAAATCTGAGAGGATAAAATATAAAGTATCTCTACCTATCAATGTAGGGGTAAGGTCTGCGTATATTCTACCCTCTCCAAAGGCCACTTGTGAGATTACACTGATATGTCATTGTTGTTGTTGCTAAAATATAAAGTATCATACAAATTTTATTAAGATTTCCGATCCAAGACAATACAAAGTTCATCTCTATAAAATATTTAACAACAGAATGTAATGATATTGCACCACAATAGAGTGTAACGTGGATACTCTATCCTAATGCAAGTATTCAAGTTGTGAATCGGTTACTGATGCTTGCATTAAGGTAGACTATCTATATTACAACCCTTGCATAACAGCCTTTTCTTGGACCCGATATGAATGTGGGATACTTCGTGCGTCAAGCTGCTTTTTTTAATTGATGTAATGATAAACTCACACAGTAATTGACTTTATATCCTAAATCCATCTACAAAGCAATCTATTTCTTCACGGATGTAAAAATTTCATTCATTGACTAGTTCAATTTGTTGTTCTTGGTTTTGCTAAGTGATAAATAAGACTATAATTTTTGGTCCTGGATAATGATGACACAAACTATAGAGTAAATATTGGGTGGGCTAATCATTTTGTGGACCTATATTCAGAACTTAGCCATTATTTCAAAGGTAACTAAAAGATGGCCGCTTTTAATGCAAAATAAAATCTAAATGAAATACTCCTAATTAAAATATGAAGAAAAAAATTTAGTATATTGTGCTGTAGTCCGAAAATCCCTTCGTGTGAAACTCCGACATAGTTGAACTTTTACATGTGAAACTCCAACACAATGTGATGGAGTTTCTAATTCAAAGGACAAAATTCTTGAGTTTTTAATTGTAGAATCATGAACTCCACAACTCTTTCCTTGAGTTCTCATTTATAGAACCACGAACTCCATGACATAATCTTTTTTCAATTGTAGAACCACGAACTCTAGGACTCTTTCCTTGATTTTGAAAACTTCCTACGTGTGAAACTCCAACATATATGGGAGTTTAGAACTTACTCTTTCTTTGTTCAAGGAAACTCGTTCGCCTTATCTGTCCTCTTCTAGTTTCACCTATAGGAAATTTCGAACTCCAATATAGTGTGTAATGACGTTTCACTTGTAAAAATTCCAAACTCCAACACATTATATTAAACTTTTCTATATTTTAGGCAGGTATCTTTGTCCAATTTTTTTTTTTTTCTCATTAAAGAATTGCTAAGTATTTTTACTGAGACAATGACTAGTTTTGTTTTATGGTGTAAAATCTGATGAATGAAAATAAAAAAAGGAAAGAATGAAATGAGAACTGGATAAAATTCATGTCGTAGAGAGTAAAGGGAAGTGAGGACACGACTTATAAAAAAGAATGGGTCATGCAAGCAATAAGACAATAATTGGGCTAAAAATGGTAATGCAGATGCCCGACTTGGTATCTGTGTATAATTTACCTCTTGCATTTTTTTGCACGGATTGGCGTTCAAAGGCGCTGGTCTTTAATTTTTGGCCCTTAAATTATTGGTCTATTATTTTCATCCTTAGCGGTCTTTAATTTTTGGCCCTTAAATTATTGGTCTATTATTTTCATCCTTCGCTTAAAAAAGTGGTTGAAATGTCCCGAGATTATGAGTTCGAAACCCCGCTCAGTAAAAAAAAAAATAATCGCAAGTCAAAGCTTCCTGAAAAGTTTGCCTTAAGGCAAAAAATTCTTTTTTTCTTTTGCCTTCAGTTTTTTTTTTTTTTTTACTCTACTAGAATAAGGCCTATCTCTTGTTGTGTAAAAAATGGTTACTTGCCCAATTCTCCTAAAGAAAGTTGGGTTGAACAGTTACCTAAATACAAAGCTAAATTGAACCATTTTTGTGCGCGGATTGCCTTTCATTTGGGGTGGTCTTTAATTTTTGTCCTTCAAATTGGTGGCCTTTATGTTTTGTTCTTCGCCTAATACCCCGAGGTTATGGGTACGAACCCTAGCTCAGTAAAAAAAAAAAATCGCACGGCAGATGTTTGAATTCCCAAGGCAGAAATTCTGCCTTAAGGCAGAGTTTCCGAATCCAAACTCTACCTTTTGAATTTTTTAAAATTTTTTAACTGAGTGAGGGTTCGAACCCGAAATCAAGAAATTTTAGTGAAGGACAAAAGTTAAAGACCACCAATTTAAGGGCAAAAAATTAAAGACCACCCCCAGTAAAGGACAATCCTGCAAATTGCCCAAATTAAACATTTTTTTGCGCGGATTGCCCTTCTTTTGGGGTGGTATTTAAATTTTGCCCCTCATATTTGTGGTCTTTAAATTATGCCCCTCATATTACTGGTCTTTAATTTTTGCCCTTCGCATTGCAGCACTGAGCGTTCACGCAGAAATCATGAGGTTCTGAGTTCGAACCCCCGCTCAAGCATAAATTAAAAAAGAAAACTGCAAGGCAAGGTTTGGGTCGCGTGTATGCCGGACCCGGCATAAACTTATGAAGGAATTACCAAAATTATGCCGGACCCGACATACTTATGCCTTATGGGCAGACTTGGCATAAGTATGCCGGGTCCGACATAACTTTGGTAATTCCTTCATAAGTTTATGCCGGGTCTGGCATAACTTTGAGATCTCATGTTAACTTTTTAAAGATTTTGTGACATCAACATGCTCTATTAAAATTCAAGTGGTTTTTGTGTCAATGTGGCCTAAAGACTTTCTTTGCTACATTTCCTGTATTGGATATATTATAACTGCTCTTGTTAATATATTATGGGGTAGTGTTAGAAAAGAGTAGTTGTTGTGATTTTGTTACATTATATCTAAGCCTAGTTTTTCATGAGTATTAACACTATGATAATTGTTGACAGCATTTGCATGACGATGAGTGGAAGAGGTCACGCACAAAGTTTTTACCATGAAGCCTTTTAGTTCTGTAATAATATTGGAAGGAGGACAATGAAATTCTTCCTAAGTACCCTCATTCGGTGGGGGCATACTTTTAATGGGCAAACTTTGATGCTGGACCCGGCATAAATTTGTGAAGGAATTACTAAAGTTATGCCGGACCCGGCATACTTATGCCAAGTCTGCCCATAAGGCATAAGTATGCCGGGTCCAGCATACCATTGGTAGTTCCTTCACAAGTGTATGCCGGTGGGGGCATAGCGAATTTAAACTCTGCCTTGCGATTTTTTTTTAAAATTTTAACTGTGTGGGGGTTCGAACCTGAAACCCATGGAGTTTAGCCGAAGGGCAAAACTTAAAGATTTTAAATATGAGGGGTAAAATTTAAAGAACACCCAAAAGAAAGGGCAATTCTGCGAATTGCCCCAAATTAAACTGAGCTCTTCGTTGATATCCTTTAACCCGGCCCATAACTGGACACATATCCAATCAATGTTTCCTCTTTCTCATAAAAATCCGCCATTAACAATCTCTCAATTTACAGACAGCATCCATAAGTTTCCAATTCGTTAACTTTGCACCAATCGTATCATCAAAAGAAGAGAAACAAATGGATTTGTCTCCATTTTTTCATCTAAGAAAGGTTTGAATTTGATGATAGATATATATATATATATATCGCTTTTGAGGATTGTTTGATCTGAAAGTGATCTTTTTGAATACCCTTTTATTTGAATCGAACGTGTTTTTATATGGAAAAGGGGAAGAGACTTGGCTGTAATTTTTAATTTATTTTAGGGTTAGGGTTAGGGTTTTGGATTTGTCGTTTGCTAGTTGTGATGTTCTGTTATGAAAAATTCTGCTGATTGAAATTGGGGAGGTGTTACTAAGGTAATAAGTTCATATGCTATAGCAATTTTGTTTGATTTAATTTGGAAATTGCTGAAGTTTGGGTTGATTTTTGTTGGAAATTGATGAAGTTTGGGTTGATTTAATTTGGAGATTGCTGAAGTTTGGGTTGATTAAATTTGGAGATTGCTGAAGTTTGGGTTGATTTTTGTTGGAAATTGCTGAAGTTTGGGTTGATTAAATTTGGAGATTGCTGAAGTTTGGGTTGATTTTTGTGGGAAATTGCTGAAGTTTGGGTTGATTTAGGTTGGAAATTGTTGAAGGTGAGTCTTTTTTGTAATTACTGAAGTGTTGATAATGAGGGAGAGGAGGTTTGGAGGAGATGCTAGAGGTCCACCACCACGTTTACCGGAAAGGAGAAAGGATCGTGGTTACTCGCCTCGACAGAGGCCGACTAGGAACAGGGATTATTCGTCTCCACGGAGGGTTAGGGATGGGGATTACTCGCCTCGAAGGAGAATAAGGGGGGATAAGGACTACTCGTCTCCTCGGAGGATAAGGGGCTCGCCCCCAATGAGGATTCAAGAGCGGAGGAACTCGCCACCGAGGAGGTACCAGGGTCGTGAATACTCACCCGTGGCAGCAACTATTCGAAACCGGGATCGCGATCGCTCACCACCAGTAAGGAGTCGGAACCAGGAATACTCGCCACCAGGAAGGAACAGGAACAGAGAGATTTCGCCACCGGGAAGGACTAGGAACTGGGAGCAGCAGCACTCACCACGTGGACGGAGTAGGCACCTGTCACCAAGTGGCCAGATGATTGGTGAACAGCGGGCTGAGTACTTTCACGAGCTTGAGAGGTCGAGAAAGATGGGAATTGATGGTGTTGGAGACTTTGGAGAGTTGCAGAATGCCCGACCCTTGAATTATGTTGGTGGAGATAGAGACTACGGGCCATCTCAGAGCTTGAGAATCCCTGATCGTGATAGAGGAAACACTGAGATGCTTGGTGAACATTCACAGAGGTTGCATGAGATAAAAGAGGGCTTAGGGAATGAGGACTCAACTTCTGTAAACTACCCATGGAGTCATTTGTTAGATAAGCCCAGAAAGGGCTCCAGAGACTATGGAATTAGTGGTAGTAGAGTAAGCAGCGAGAGAGACAACCGTGGAAGGCCCTATTCGGGTTTTGCGGATGGTAGCATATCGGCAGAAGCTGATAAGAGGATGTTGTACTCTTCATATGAGTCTCCTTTGCCTAATGTTGGTGTACAGCCAAGAATCCCTGGCGTTGGAAATAGTGGCAGCTACCCATTGCCATCACGTTATTTGGATGCTGATCACATCAAAGATGAGGAAATCCATTTACAAGATGGGTTCCATTCCCATAAAGCAGCAGGAGGAGGAGTGCCAGCATCAACGGACCCATACATGGAGGACCCCTTGAAGTCCACGCGATATTCAGAATTCAATCCTGATTACATGGTATCATCGTCTCACCCTGACGCATTGCCCTTGGTACCTGGAGTTATTAAGGATGATATTGCCAGTTCATATAGTAAAGAGGTCCAAATTCGATCTCATGGAAATAGACTGAATAGTGGAAACGCTATTGAGTCTATTGGCCATGACGGATATGATAAAATTCCCGGGACCATATCTTCTCTGAACCCTGAAAAGCAAGTAAGCGGATTCAGGAACTACTCGGAGTCATACTTTGATCGAGCAGGGGAAAGGCGTGAAACATACAGTTATTCTGACATTCAAAGAGGTGAAGTTGGTAGTCCCAATGCCCTGCCTAGTGAATTCTATGGGAAGAGGGTGGGTTCAGGAGAAGCGCATTTTCAAGATGTTCCAAGAACTAACATGGGATTGGGCAAATATGATGAATTTTCTCATCGGGAGACTTTAATTGAAGATAAGCCACGGGGATCTCTTTTTACTTCTCAAAAGCGGTCAACACCAGATTATTTTGAGTCACGCAGAGCAGTAGACCCAAGAAAGCCAGATGTGGACATATTGGATTATGGGGCTAATCGCCTTCAGTATGAAAATGAAACACATCGAGGCTATGAAAGCTCCCGTAAAAGAGAGCTTCATAAGTATCAGATAGATGATGATCTTCTAGAAAGATCTGATGCCTTGTATAGAGAATATGACCCCCGTTTTGAGAAGAGAGAGGCACGTTCTCGTGAAAGATTTATTTCAAGGGACTTGCCTGGACCATCTAATCTCTCTCTTAGAGAAAAACATCGCACAACGAACAATCGTGGTGCTGGAATTATGATTTCAAGTGATGTAAGGAGTGCACACAAAACCCATGACCGTGGAGATGCTGATGAAATGTGGATTAGTAGGGATATAGATTCTGTAGTTATGTCTAGAAAGCCAAATGTTCCCCGCTCCAAATATGTGAAGAGTGGTAGGCCATACAAAGCTGCTGCCACCACTAGTTCCACAAGAAACCTTTCAGTGTCCATGTCGAGTCGTATAAGCAAATTTAATAAATCTGGTGGAAGAGATATAAAGAAGCGGTTGGGGCCTCGTTCCCACAATCTTGATATTGAACACCCACTAGGAACAAAATATAAACCTTCACTGAAGAAGCGTTTGGGACCCCGTTTGGTGAAGAATCATGCTCCTCCACCATGGGTGAAAAAGGTCAATTCTCACAAGTCCTCTAGAAATCAAGATGGTTTAGATGAAAGTGTTGCTGAACAAGGTGATGACAAAGAAGGTATTATTACTCCAGCAAAAACTGAACCTCCAGAGAACTCTAAGGATTTTAAGCAGCTGGTCCAAAATGCCTTCTTCAGGTTCGTGAGGCACTTGAATGAGACTCCAGCTAAAAGAAGAAAATACAGTGAGCAAGCTGGTAGTTTAAAGTGCCTCGTGTGTGGCAGGTAGGTGTGTCTTTTACATCATGAAATGTTTTCATAGATGGAGTAAACTCTTCCTCTTTTAATTGAACTTATTCATAGATTTGTTGCTGCGATCAAGTAAATGTCAGTAATTCATATTACTGGTTTTATGAGGACTCATTTGGCTAAGTTAATAATGAGACTAGCTGGGCTTCCATTTGAATGAGGCTTTTTCATTCCATGCTGCTTCAACCTATGAGGTCTGTTGGAGTGAATTTTTTTCCTGCGCGGATGGTATGAAATGTCCCTGAATACAGCGGAATGGATATAAGGATATATAAGGATTTGTATAGTTGGCCCCAAGTAGTTTTGAGTTTGAGGATTACTTGAATTGATTGATGCATGGGAACTCTGGAGTTGGAAAAAGTTTAATTTTGTAGGTTGGATGTCTTATTGTCCAGGGAAATATTATAATCGGATGCTTGGGGGCATTTCCTCTCGATCTGTCTAGTTAGCACCATTGCCCGTATGGTGCTTATCAAGAAGAGCAAATATATTATTTGTGTTAGTGCCTTTGCCCTTATCTTGAAATGGTGCTTACTAAGAAGATCAAATACTTTGGTTGTTCAAACAACCATGACTTGAGGAAATGGAAGGGGGAGATGTTGAATGAGTTGCAAAAGAAAACCTCTTCTGCTATTTCCATCCAATGGGAAACTCAGATCTGACATTATACTGGATTTGACACACCAGATGTTCATGTGGTGTGGTTGCTTGGGGAAGGGGCTATAGATGAAGCAGTTGGTCTGATAGTTAGGTTTAAATAGTAGCTATTGCAGCTTGTCTTTCTTATTTTCATAGTCTGATGATTAAAAGTGTCTCCAACTAACCATAGTCAATGGTTGAGCCTACTGCATGATCAAATAGAAATTATTTTTTCATGTGTACAAGGCTATTTGCAATTTTAGTGACCTTCTTTAGACCTTATTGGCGGCCACTGCATGATCAAACAGAAATTATTTTTTCATGTGTACAAGGCTATTTGCAATTTTGGTGACCTTCTTTAGACCTGATTGGCGGTCATAGATTTTTAGCCTAGTCTTTGCACATCCAGGGGAGAAATTTTTCTTGAGCAGTCTTGGTTAAAGATAATCAGTCTCTTGTAGGGGTCACCTGAATGATGAACTTAAGTTTAGGCCTGCAGTTCTGTTGTCTTTTATGAAAATTACATTCATGTTAAGATGTGTTTTTGGTTGGTAAGTCAAGTAACGCTTCATTTGGCTGGAGTATCTAGCAAGTTATCTCTTGCCTTTTCCGTTCTAAATTCCAGCTATCCTTACTGTTAACTTTGAGAACTGTATAGCTTATTTTCTTCTCCTGAAGCTTTACATTGGCGTTCTTATGTTTCTCTAAACTTAATTGGACCTTTTCTTCATCAAGAACTTTACTGGTCTTTTTTTTTTATATATTAATCTTCTATGTTGTTTCAGAGATTCGGAAGAGTTTGTAGACTCTGAAAGCCTCGTGCGTCATGCTTTAACATCCTCTAAGGCTGGTCTCAAATCACAGCACTTGGGTCTTCACAAAGCTTTATGTGCTTTGATGGGATGGAAGAGTGCAGATGCTCCTAACGGTAGTTGGGTTCGTGAAAAGCTATCGAATGCTGAAACTGTGGCTTTGAAGGAAGATCTAATTATGTGGCCTCCAGTTGTTATAATCCATAACAGTTCCATAATTAGCAGCAACGCGGATGAGCGTGTGGTTGTATCAGCTGAAGAGCTTGAGTCTAAGCTGAGAGGTCAGTTTCCCTCTTTCTTTGCGGTAGATGATATTATATCGAAATGCCCCTTTGTTCTACTACTCCCCCAGTCCTATTTTATGTGATAGTGTTCGACTGGCCACATAGTTTAAGATAGTGAGACTTTTGATGGTCCAAAACATGTCAGAGACATTTGTGAGGCTATAAAATCATATTATTAAAGGTAGCATGAGAAGTTTAAAGTTAAATTGTTTCTAAATATACAAATTCTTTTTGGTACAATCTAAAAAGTAAAGTATGTCACATAAAATGGGACAAGGGGAGTAACAAAGAGCCAACCACCCCCTCCCCTCCCCTTGAAAAGGCCAAACAATTAGAAAAGGTATACCTGTACTGGTTCAGATTCCTGTACTTATGGACTTTTACCCTCAAACTCGTTCAAGCACTCGGGTATATTTTATTCTTGATGAAGAAATTTAGTTTATGGTACTTCCTCTACTAGA
The DNA here is from genome assembly GCF_019175385.1 of Lycium barbarum. Taxonomy (NCBI): domain Eukaryota; kingdom Viridiplantae; phylum Streptophyta; class Magnoliopsida; order Solanales; family Solanaceae; genus Lycium; species Lycium barbarum. Next base: position 4,428,683 of record NC_083342.1, read on the forward strand.
AAAGAAAGGACTATTCTCCTCATTGTTTAATTGATTGGTGTGGTTAGTGCAAGTCTGCTTGATGAAATTTTCAGATGTTCCATTGCTTTTATCCTGATGTCTGCTAGGTTAGCCGAAGGGGTCTTCGACTCTTCGTCATAGTTATTTTATTTTCTGAATATTTTGTTCTGATGTACTCTTCGTTACAGATATGGGCTTCGGGGAGAAGGCCAAGGTCTCTCGTGGTAAGCCTGCAAATCAGAGTATCCTTATGGTGAAGTTTAGTGCTACTCTCTCAGGTTTGGAAGAAGCAGAAAGACTCTGTGATATATATGCCCATAGGAAGCACGGGAGGGCGGAGCTCCAGCGTATCAGTTCCGATCACTCTGGTAGCATTGATGATGAAACTAAAGAACCGTTGACAGACCCTGTAGGAAAAATTCTGTATGGTTACCTTGGAATTGCCGAAGACCTGGATAAAGTAGATTTTGAGACGAAGAAACGAAGTTCGGTGAGGAGCAAGAAGCAGATTAAGGATATTGCAGTTGCACCTTAAACAAGAAGACCGAGTTTTAGCTTGGCAGGGCAAAAATATGTGTTTAGAATTATAACTAAGGTACTTTGGTTTTTGCTTGTAGCTAATTTTGTTTTGCTATCTAACTTGATGAAAGTAGATACACACGAAGTATGTTAATCACAGGTTTGGAAATGGTTATATTTTTAATATTTTTTGCCCATTCTTGCTTATAGCTTGAGCCTTCTACTTTTGTGATATTTCATCTCCTCTAAGCGATTGGATTATGCCTGTGAGGTGATCATCTTGTTAGAGCATTTATGCATGTACAGGATAACATTGATGGTGCATGGAGACAAAACGATTGGTGATTTCATTTCATTTGCCTTAGGTTTGCTGGGCGATGTTAGTTGGTATTTGTGCTGGTGGGAGGATCCATGTAATTCGTAGAATAGTCTCTGTGCGCAGCTAGTTGGCCCTGAGACTACCGTGTTTCAAAAAAATTAATGATGCATAATTTCTCTAGCAATATGATTTTTCTTCAGCAATGTTGGTCGCCCCTGTACTAGTAGGCTATATATGAATGGAAGTATGATACTTTATTAGGTGAAGTGATGTAACAGTGCATTAATAACATATGAAAGATGAGCTTAAAAGGGCTGCTCTGAGAATCGGAAAAAGGAAAGAAAGCTCATCTTAGGGGAAATGACTTAAAATTAAAAGATTAGATGCCGCCACTGCGAGGCAAGGGAGCAACTTGTTTGGTCTTGCAGTGCATCATGCCCAGTGTGAGAATGAAATGACGCCTTAGCTTGATTTGAGACCAAGATAACGCTTTAGCTTGATTTGAGACCAAGACTCCTTACAACTCTGACCAATAGTGGCACAAAGCGGCTGGAGATTTGATTGAATTGACAGGCTAACCAGAATTGGAAGATAAGGTAACAAGCTATAACAATATACAATTCCATGTTTGATGTGTAAACCTATACCTAAATATCTAAGAGAAACTTTAGAATAGTCAGAAATTTCTCCCATTTCTACCTTGTTTGGTGGTTCAAGAACTTGATTCCATAAGCAAAAACAAAGAAAAACAGAAGAACCCAGCCCACATGGGCAAAAACCACTGCTACAAGAAAGTCATGATCATATCCCAAATATTCTTTCAGGAACTGATTCACCTGTATTTTCACAGTTTCACCGGGGAGTTCAAGTTCATCGGTTATATCTCCCACCTGGGAGGTGAAAATCCCGTATATTGTCCATGCAACCGGAGAGGCCCAATAGTACCACCTCCACCACACTGGAATTAGCTGTAGAAGTTAAAACCAAAAAACCAAAAACCTCGTGAGTTTTTAACTAAATCAAGAAATAGTTGCTAGTAGTTTGGTTGAAGGGTTGGCCTACCGGACGAGGAACAAGGAAACCGGAGAATAAGTTCCAGAAGCTGAGGAAGAAGGACATGACAATGGCAGCAATTTGATAACCAGGAGTCAAAGCAACAACCATCATGCCATACATGGAGAAGTAGGTGAAGCACATGAATATGAAGTAGTAGAAATAGAAGAATTTTGTTGCTGTCCATTGGTATCCAATCATGGAAAACAAAAGAAGAGAATAAATAAAAGTCTGTATTGCAACATATATAGTCTCTATAGCCACCTGCAGAAAACACAAGCATAAATGTCATAACCAACTGCTATACTAGAGAAACTGGAAAAACGTCAAATTGACACCCCATCGTTAGATATTACACAGTATAGATAGGTGACTTTGTTTTCATTTATGTATATACACAGTCAAACCTCTCTATAACGCTATCGTTTATCCGGATGTTTGTTGGCTGCTATAACGAAATGTTGTTATAGAGAACATATAACATAACTTGAAAAATCAGTTCCGAGGAAAACTAGGCTGTTATAGTGAAATGTTGTTATAGAGGGAGACTGTTACAGAGAGGTCTGACTATATTATGTGTTTAATTCTTGGCTTTTTAGTGAGTTTACTTCTAAATCCTGGTTCCGCCACTTGACTGAGGGATCAATGAAGATATAAGCATGTATTCGGGAAGTTTATGTGATACCTGAGCAAATGCATAAGGCAACTCTGAATACATTCCAGCAGCTCTTTCGCGATAGAAAACCGTCCTTTCAACAGCTACAACAGATTGTACTGCAGAAGCATTTGTGGCTCCAAGAAACATGACAGCTGCATAAGTTGCTCCTAGCAGATTAAGCAAGTCCTGTTGTCTGTATCTGTTAACAGATAAAATAAATGTTAAAACATTTCTCATTTTGAATTCGCCAACATAATCGTGCTTATAACAAAGAAGTTCAGGATTACATTTTGTTTCCTTTATTCCAAAAAATGACACCAAACAGAATCCCTATGACTACTGTCATGAAGAATCTGATTGCATTATATTGTGAATTCCTCCAGTATGACCAGTGTTGTTTCCAGAAACAGGCCTTGCACTGAGTTAGGAAGGATTGGGAATATTGAGTGGGGAAATATAGATCCTTTGAGCGAGGTGCTGGTCTGCTAAGTTCCTTGATCAGCAGTTGATTTCTCCTGCAATGGAAAATGAGACTCCGATTAAGTCGATCACTCCAATTAGGTTAACAAATTAGCTTAGTAATGTCAACAAGAGCTTACTGGTAAAGATCAGAGTTGGCATATACTTCAGCAAAATCGACATCAAGTTTTGCTTCCATAGAAGAAGAGCTGACATCAAGCATCCACGTAGCTGGATTATCGCACTCTCTGATATTGGGAACCCCTCGTATGGCCTGCAAAATGGAAAACACGAAGTTAAAATTAAAACCTCTTGAATTATGATAGAGGAGACTCTAATATGCGGCTTCATGAATGGAGTGTATGAACCAGTGGCGGAGCCACCTTGTCTAAAATTTTACATCCATTCGCTGAAAAATTACACTGTGTAGGTACGTAAGTATTTTTAAAGATATATATACTATATGTTGAATCACCTTGGCTTCTTCATATGTGCACTTTTTAGATATTTTGAGATTATTTAGTACTGCATGAATTGCTATGATTAGCAGAGGAACCAGCATATACTTAAAAGGGCATAGGATAGAAAGAAAACTAACCTCAAAATATTCAACCATCGTTTGAGAATGAGCGCCAAGAGGTCCAGCGTATATTACTTGGCCTCCTCTTTTCATCAAAAGTAGCTTAAACAAGAGATCGGTTTTATATCACAAACTTAACTTCACAAAATGGAATAATGAATATAAAAAAAATGGATAAAGTTGATAGATACCTCATCGAAAGCTTCAAAAATATCTATGCTAGGCTGGTGGATCGTGCAGACCACCGTTCTTCCTGTATCCACTGTTTTTCTAACAGTACGCATAACAATAGCTGCAGCTCTAGCATCAAGTCCTGATGTGGGCTCATCCATAAAGATGATGGATGGATTTGCAACTAATTCGACAGCAGTCGTCAGCCTCTTTCGCTGTTCAGTAGAAAGACCATCCACCCCGGGGAGCCCAACAAGAGCATTCCTCAATGGTGTGAGCTCTACCAATTCCATGACTTCTTCCACAAACATCTACAGTTAGAAAGGAACAAGGTTAGTGAAATTAAAGGCGGAATATATTGATAGCCCCCTGAATTTGTCAGTAAATCTCATTTAGACACTTGCACTATGGCCTATTTCAATTGAGCACTTGACCACATGATAAAGTGTTCCTGTTAGACACTCCCGGCTCAAATTTCAAAAAAGCTTTTGCGCGTGTTTTCAAGCACCCATTATGCAGATAAGTTAACCACATAAAATGTCACCTCCTTTAATTATAAATCAGCCTCAATTGGGGCAAGCCTGAGGTTTTACGGCTTATTGAGGCCAATGTGTATAATTAAAAGAGGTGACATATTTTAAGTGGTTAACTTATCTACGCAATGAGCACTTGAGAACACGCGCAAAAGTTTTTTCAAAATTTGAACCGAAGGTATCTATAATAGGAACACTTTATCATGTGTTCAGGTGTTCAATTGGAACAAGCCGTAGTTCGAGTGTCCAAATAAAATTTACTGGCAAGTTAAAGGGGTTGTCGATGTATTAAGCAGAAACTTTAATACATCGTGTTTCTGGATTGAAATGGAGTCTGCATTATGTTACTGTCTTGCCTTTCGTGTTTCTGTCTTTACATCGGAGGGTAGACGTAGCCAGGCTGAGTAGAGGAGGGACTCATAGACAGTTACATATGGTGAATGAATGTCATTTTGTTCGCAGTAACCGCTGACTCGAGCAAATGTTATCTGATTCTTTGGGTAACCTGAAATTTTTATGCTCCCTTCAATGTATCCACCTGTCTTTCTACCTGCTAAGACATCCATCAAGGTGGTCTTTCCAGCACCACTGACACCGACCAATGCTGTAAGAATTCCAGGCCTGAAAGCACCACTAACGTCTCGTAGAAGTTGCAATCTATCTTCTTCAATTCCTTGAGTCTTCATTTCCTGATAAAACAAAAGTTCCATGTTTAGAGAGCTTAGTATGCTTGTTTTAACGTGGTTTTCCAGGTAGCGCCAAAGAAACGGTGAGGATACAACAACTACGCCTCAGTCCCAAACAAGTTGGGTCGGCTATATGGATCCTCATTATTCCATTTAGGGTGTGTTTGGTATGGATGAAAATGTTTTCCAACTTTCTCATGTTTGGTTGGTCAAAAAATTTGAAAAATATTTTCTCTAGAAAACAAGTTTCTTAAAATGAGGAAAATGACTTTCCTAGCGGAACTAGGGAAATTAAGTTCCACAAGTGGCATTTTGATTGTGTCCTCCCCACACTCCAACACACCCTACGCCCACCCCCACCTCCACCCCCTATAGCCCCCATCCCATTACCCCACACCTTACCCCCGACCCAGGCCCCACACCCATAGTGTTTGCCTAAATTATATACAAATGCTTTTAGGACAATATTTTCTGTTTCCGTACTAAACACAAGAAAATAAATAAGAAAACAACTTATTTTCTAGGAAGACATTTTCCATCATACCAAACACCCTTAAGCACAATTATTCATGATGAATCCTCATAATGAAGAAGCAACGAGAATCATCAGTTAAATTGGAAAAAAGAACTTACAGCAGGCATATTGACATAGTAATTCACATGGTTGAATGCGAGTGAAAGGGGCTGGAACGGCAAGACCATCCGTTTTCTTAATTCATTATTCGGGAAAGGAACAGCACAGCTGGTGTTTGCTTGAGAACATGTTGGAGCCATCTGAATATCTGTGGTAGTTATTACTCGACAAATTAGTCTCAATCTGTGTAATTAGTCTCAAACTTACACAAAAACAGAAATCTAGAAGTTACCTTTTATTGCTGCTTCTTGAGGCCTATTGTTGCTTTTATCCTCATCCTCAACACTGACAGCTTTAGTATTTCCGAGAGCTGAGATTTGTGCTATGAGTTAATATACCGATATCTTTACATTTGAGTTGTGAAAGTTAAATCATCAAAGGGAACATACGTTTTAAAAATGTCAAAGCTGCAATGAAGAGGACATTGAAGAGAAGTGAAAATCCAAAAAGTGCTCCAATGCATATCCAATACCAAGTTTCTGTGGTAAATAAGCCTCTGTCATGAAGAAGAGTCTTTCCTACTGTTGGTTGAGAACCATTAGTAGGCTGTGCCAAAAGAATGAAAACGTTAGAACCCGTCTTCCTTGATTACGCTGAATATAAAGGGAACGTACAATAATAACTTACAGCACTCCATCGATCATCTAGGAACTCGTTTATGGCAATTGCGTTCTGTCCATACATCATAGGGGAGACATAGTAGCCCCAAATCATCCAATCTTGGATGTCATCTGTATAAAACACAGTCTAGTATCTTAGTACTTCTAAGGTCAAGCTGGAAAATGGTAAAAACAATGTGAAGCGAAGAGCTGAAGCAATGGAATTTTGACCTTTCGAGACGATGAAGCCTCCAAGTATAAAAACCAGAAGCAAAGTGAAGGTTCCAAGTGTGTTCGCAACTACTTGTGTTCTTCCTGCTGCTGCAATAAAACGGAACAAAGAGAGAGCCATCTGATGGACCCCGACAAATGCCAATAACTGTTTGAAAAACCTGAAAGGAAACAAAGATTAGTAGATTACACACTATCATAGTACCAAAATGAATGCAGCTTCACATTTCGAGTAATAGCCGGTTCGACTAAGAATCCAAAATCTGCTTATCTTGAAAAATACTTCTTGTTGAAAGTGTTTTTCGAAAAATATTTTTTGAGAGTAGCATTTTGATTTTGACTAATCAATTTGAAAAACACGTTTGTCAATATTAGAGCAATAATTTGTGCTTCGCCAAGGTTCCATAGATGGTTCCTGAGAAAAAGCTACTTTTTTCGCTTTCTGAAAAACAGCGCCTGCTACTACTCAAAAGCCCCTATTATTTCCCTAAAAGCTTGGCCAAACACCACAACTTTCTAAAATAAGCACTTTAGGCTTCCCAGAAGCTTGGCCAAACATGCTATAAATGTGCACTTGCCTGCTGGCTGCAGGGGCAAAGCCAATGGTGTAGTATGTAAGGATGATCCAAATTGCAGATTCCATAAACGAGATTGGAATTTTAAGCACCCAAATTGGCAAGGCAAAAGCCCATGCTGGATAAAATAAGCTATCTCTCTGCTTGAAAAACACGGGAAGCCTAAAAACTGTCATCGCGAGCTCTTGCATCCCATTGAACATCACGTTGATGAGGCTGAAAAACAAGGCGCCCCAGAACTTAGCAGAACCTCTCACACTTCCAGCTTTCATTTGTGTTCTTAAGAACACTGTCAAGGCAATAATCGCCATGATAGTGATTTGGGCAGTTTTAAAGATGTACATGAAAGAACTTCGTTTCATCAGCAACAATTCCCTTGAGAAGCATGCCTTGAAGAGTTCCAAGTTAGAGATACCATATTTATTTTTCACTAATGCTGCACGATGGACGCTGAACTTATCATACGGAATTGTAAGTTCTACAATAATTTGCTCACCAATCTGAAAAGAATTGAAGGACTCAGCAAACTCAGGAACAGATATATATACATAAGGCCTGCTTTTTCTAAACCAATACTGTTCTTGATCTTTCTTGGAAGTAACTTCCATCAGAAAATCTGCAATTCCTTTCCTTTCCGGACATCTAAATCCCATGTACTCAAAGAATTCAAGAACGTTTTCTCTTGGACCCTGGTAAACAATTTGACCCTCTGACAGGAGAATAACATCGTCAAATAGATCAAATGTCTCGGGATCAGGCTGTAAGAGGGAGATAACCATAGTTATATCGTTAACGTGAACGATCTGCCTCATAAACTTGACGATCTGGTAAGTGGTGGAACTGTCCAGCCCCTTTGATATTTCATCCATGAAAAACGCTTTTGCTGGCCCAACCAACATTTCCCCTTCATTTCAGCAAAACAGACAGACCATTTAGGAAATATAATGAGCATTGATGAGTTTGTACACAAAATTATCACAAGAACAAAGTGCCGGGGAAAAATTAAAGATACACAGACTAAGAGATATTTACCAGTAGTAAGGCGCTTCTTTTGTCCACCTGAAATGCCTCTTCTCATATCATCTCCAACCATGATATCAGCACAAATATCTAATCCAAGAATCTGTTTGGAAATGGACATTAATGTTAATATAAGCGCTTTGGCATAAGCAAGAAAGCTGGGAAACTCGGTCATGAAGCATTTCGCGTTCACGTAGGGTCTAGGGTAGGGCCGTACCCTAAGGGGTGTGTTGTAGACAACCTACCCTGATGCAAGAATCAGTGGCTGACTCCATGGCTCGAACCTGTGACCTATAGGTCACACGGACACAACTTTACCGTTGCTCCAAGGCTCCTCTTCACAAGCAAGAAAGCTGACACTTAAAGAAAAACAGAAGTTACAGACCTTGAGTACATAATCTGTAATTAAGCTCGTCTCTTGGCCCTCCATTGCTGTGGCCTTCATAAATGCATCAATCTGAGGATCTGGCATTATACCCGCTTCTTTTTCTCGTCTTGACAACTCCACCAGTAGATCATACCTGGTTCCAACACCCAAGCATCTTCCAGCAAAATCTAATGTTTCACGAACTGTCATCTCTCCATGATGCAGATCATGTTGGCTAATATAAGCACTTGTTCTTTGAGGAACAAATTCATTAAATTCATGGCCACAATATGTAATTTTTCCTGTCACCTGCAAAATATAACTCATGATTCAGCTATAAGGAAGAAAAATAACTCCAAAATTGTAATAAGGCTATGAGTAAACAATTTCTTCAAAGAGAAGATAAGCGGCATGAACCTACCCTCAAATCGCCTTCACCTTTTCCTGCAAGTGCTTTTAAAAATGTAGTTTTTCCTGAACCAGGAGGCCCTAGGAGTAATGTCATCCTGAAAGAAACTTAGCATAAGTGATAAGCAACAAGCTAAACCATATCCGAAACAAAATATGACTTATAAATTATTAATCACTAACTAAATTAGGAATGAACACAACTATATACAGTGAGAGTACTATGTCTACTATTTTCGTTATGTAAGCAGCGTACCTGGATGGCCTTATGATTCCACTCACATCTTCAAGAATTTTTACAACCCTTTTCTTGGAAGGAGAAAGATTAATCAATCCAAGAACAGCCTGTTCATGTCATCAGTTCAATTTAAGAACAAAGAAAAGAATAATAAATCTTGTCTTATAGAAGGTCAATTATAACTCCATTGCAGATTCCTCTCTTTCAACTTCATTCAAACTTTTCCAAAACTAACAGACACGTGCTATTTGAAGGACAACCCCATACCATTTCATCCTTGTTTTGGTGTTGTTCTTACTTTTAGTCTATGTTGCTAAGACTCTTACAAAATGCGCCCGGGTGCATATTGGATCGTCCAAAAGTAGTATATTTTTGGAGGATCAAACACGGGTGCAGCATCCTTTTTGGAGTACACACAACATAGCTTTTAGTACGACGAATGCAAACTTTGTGAAAAAGGAGGAATACAATTACCTCTATGGTATTCAAGGTGGAATTAAGCAGAGTTGGAAGTGCTCTTTTCCCAACATATGCATCTCCTTCTACACTTAAGTTCTGAAATCTCACTTCAACCTTTGGGATCTCTATGCCTACCCTGTTTCAGTGTAAAATTCTACATCATTATAGTGTAACATACAACATCCTCATCATACATGAACTCTAAAATGATCAACTAAAGAAGAAAAAATGGAAGAGTGCTAACATTGTGCATCGACTTTAACTTCTGTAAGTTGACAGTGTAAAAGGGTTTTACGTTGTCACGCTATTTCAAAGAGAATTACATGTAACTATCCGTAATAAGTGAAATTAGTAACCAGGAAAAGAACATGCAGCATCTTCATCATACCAAAACTAAACAATGGTCAAAAAAAGAAGAAGAAAATGAAGAGTAAGTAGAGTAATAATATTGTGCATTGAGTTTAACTTCTGTACGCTGATAATGCAAAAGGTTTATGTTGTTATGTTATTTAGAATAGAATACACATAGCTATTCATAATAAGTGAAAATAGTAACAGAAATGCTCAGAAGGTAATGAGATCATTCCGAGGCTACCAAATGGAGCGCGGAACTAGCTGTTGCTTGTGAGGTATGGAAAGAGATCGTATTTAATGAACATGCAGCATCTTGATCATACCTAAACTCAAAAATGATCAAAAAAGAAGAAAAAATGGAAGAGTACTAATATTTGTGCATCGAGTTTAACTTTTGTACGCCAGTAGTATAAAAGGTTTTTACGTTGTCATTTCATTTAAAAGAGAATTACATGTAACTATTCATAACAAGAGAACATGCAGAATCTTCATCATACCCAAAAAAAATGATCAAATAAAGAAGAAAAAGCAAATAGTACTAATACTGTGCATAGAGTTTAACTTTTGTACACCGATAGCTTAAAAAGTTTCTACGTTGTCACGTGATTTAAAAGAGAATTATGTGTAACTATTCATAATAAGTGAAATTAGTAACCAGAAAGATAAATCACCTGTCGGTCCTATTTCTGAGTCTTCTAAGGAATTTCTCATTATCATCTTCCACAACTTTAAGAATACTCTCCATGAATACTTTCCTATCTTTATTACCAAGCTTAGTCATGTCAACTTCATGATGAACTACCCTCCCATTGTTCATCACCTCCTTCATCATCCCTTTTCTCATTCTATCGTATGTTGGCAACCGATCTATCGCCGCCCATTTTAGCTCCTTCTCATCCTCCTCTGCCACCTCCCGCCACCGCGTACTGTAATTGTTCATAAAAAATGCATCCCTTTGCCCTCCAAACACCTCCTTAATACTCTGAGATGACCTCCAACTTGTCCCCCTACTATTACTACTTCTCAATCTTGCTAACTCATTCCCCACAAATGCCCCCTCCATCATTTTCAACAATATTAGGTACGGGAGCAGACGAACCCAATAGCTTTTGGTAGCCCCTGTATTTGTATGAGGAAATCAATTAAATATGTATAAATATTTAGTTGTGAATCCAATAACTAAAATGAGCTATGAGTTCGGTGACAAGTTCAGAACCCAAAAACTTGAAATCCTGGCTCCGCCTCTAATTTCACTAATATAACATATCAAGAACAGTGAAATATGGATAAGATCAGTAGAAAAGATCAAAACTTTGAAGTGTTCCTAAAGAATGATCAAGATTTTTGAGAGCTACTGATAAACAAATGATGCATTTGCATGAAATGAATTCTTGATCCAAGATTTTTGTAGGCTTAATATAAAAAGGCAACATTTGGAGGTTACATAGGAGATTATCAAGAAATGTTCAATTCGAGAATACAACTTTTTTACTAGTGTAGTGCTTCAATTGCATGAAATGAACATCTCCTCACCAAAATTATTGATTTATTTTGAGATATACTTTAATGAGGAAAAAATGTTATATTTATAAACTTCTTTTTCTTCATGGTGCACTAGACACTGTCTTCTTGCCAAAAAAGAAGAAATTGTCTTCTTAATTCCCCCAACCCCATAGAGGATAATGGGATAGTGAAGTGATGGGGTTGAAGATTAACTAAAAAGTAAAAGTGAAACATTTTTTTCTGAAAAATTCTGGTCAAATAATGAAACTCAGGATTATTTTTTTTCCCGCTTTAAAACTGTTATTTTGCCATTTGACCAGAAAAATGGTAAGCAGAATAATTGGCCGTTGAGATGGAGATCAACAGTGGTGATTGATGGCCATGCCTGGAAAAAAATGATTGTTGATAGTAATATTAGTGGTCGTTTGGTAGGTAATCAAAATTATCCCGGGATTATAATTCGGGACTAATTTATCTCATCTCTTGGGATTATTTTATACCATCTTTTTTCTAAAAGATGGTATAAAATAAGATGGGATATCCCACCCTTGGGATTATGCTTCATTTTGTACCGTGTTTGGTAGGAGGTATAAATTTATCCCGGGATAAATTTACAACTCCTACCAAATACGGTACAAAAATTAGTGTTAGGATATCTCAGCCTATACCCTGCACCAAACGACCCTTAGAGTTTAAGTTATGTACGTGAATAAGTTTTTTATATTAACCGATAAAGTTGACTTTTATGTCTATAGCAAAAGTTTAACTCTTAAATTATTTAAAATAAAGTAAATTTGTCATAATCAATTAAATTGCATCTGATATTAAATCCGTAAGATTAAGGTAGGGAGAGTAACAATATTTGTGAGCCTAAGTGGAAATTAGTCTAACTTAGACTATTGACTTGGTAGGAGAAGGTTATGTTCCACTTTTGATATTTTTTTTTTCTGATAGTGATTAGTGTCTAATTTGATTAGTTGGAGAAGCATTTAAAACACTCAAACATCCTCCATAGTGTACTGATATAAACTTGTTTAAAGGGTCTAGTTCAGTTTACATGGCAGAGGCAAAGTACAACTGTTTAAGCACAGGGTACAAATAGCTGCAATGTTCATTTTACGCCTCCGGTATTGCTATGACTTGATATTTTCAAATAGAGTTTTAAGTCACATGCACTAAAGATGTAAAAAATATTTATACAACCAGGTTTGTTAAAGGCAATTACAGGTAATTCTATTTAATTGAATTGATCGATAACCTATAATAAATGGTAATATGCTATAACATGTTAAATTACACTGATAGTATAAAAAAAATAGTACAATGTCAGTGTATATATATATAACTTTAAGGGATCGTTTGGTACAAAGGATAAGGATAAATAATCCCAAAATTATATTTGAAATGAATTTATCCCACATTTAGTTGAGATAAAATGGTAGTATAACCAATCTTGAAATTAATTATCCCGAAATTGTAGTGTTATTTTATCCCTATGGGAAGGTGGAATAACTAATTCCAAGATAAGTTATCCTAGGATAGCTTGTTTCCAACCAAACGACCCTTAAATCCTTTCTACTAGAGGTATAGCCAAAAATTCTCCTAGACTATAGGAAATGGAACAATTTTACCTCCAATTAAAAATGGTCGCGGATCTATCCATATTATTGTCAAAGTGGCTCATTTTGGACTAGCGGACCTCTAAAAGTGCTATTAGGGAAAAAACTACTTTTTTCGGCCTTTGAAAAAACAGTTTCTCTCAAGAGCACTTATTTTTTCATAAAAGCTTTGACCAAACACCTCAAGTCTCTAAAATAAGCATTTTTAGCTTCCAAAAGCTTTGGCCAAACATAGTTTGATAGTTAGCCAATCTACAGGATACATGAGAGCATTTCCAATGAAGCAAGTCAAGTATATCAACTAGCCAGTTACAGACAAAGGTTTCTAATTCTTTGAAAACATAGAAAGAAAGAAAAAGCCAAAGTCTCAAGATATATCTGATCTCATAACATACAGCTATGGTGAATCAATTAGTCGCCACTGGCACAACCTTGACATCCACAATGGACACACTCTATCACAGCAGCTTCCCTAAGGTGCTTGGGAACACGACACGCACAAGTAGTTGCAAAGTTGTGATCCCGGGGCTGTATGCAGTGCAAGCAGCAGAGACGCTCGTATCCAGGCTGCAAGTTGAATCCCAGAAACACGAAAGAAACAAATATAGTGAAAAAACCCAAAGGCCAATAAGACACTTTTAGTGATAAGCTGTAAGCCCGAAATTGTTTGTTAACCATTCAGATATCTGATGGATGATAAGAAGCAAAAGGTCCAAAATGCAGTTCAATAGAAGAGTGCAGGTATTTTCAAAAACTTATGGAGCCTCGCTCTTCAAGAAAAAGAAGAAGAATCATTCTCCTACAATGGCTATGGATATGTATCCCAGGCAAAACATGCTAAATCTTGGCAAACTACATTGGTATCCTGGTATTCCAACCATCCTTCAAGTTTCTGAAATAAAATAAGCCTCCTATCTTTCCATCCATTAACTAGCATCTATGACTAAAACAATGTTAATTTCGCTAAATTGTTAAAAGATTTGTCAACTAAGTGAATATTTCCCTTGAAAGGATATTAAAAATCTGACAGACACAAATGACGTCAGCTAGTGAGCCAGAAAAGACAAGAAAACATTTATCTAAGTTTTTTCATTTTTTACCGTGCTTATTGGCATTTTCTCTTGTTCTCTTGTGACGGGCTAATTGTCAAAATAACTTAAAAAAAAATAAGGGATTTTGTATCCATCGCAAAGAAGTAAAGGAAGAAAGAATGTAGCTATCACAAATTTTCACCTTCTTTACATCTTTTTCCACTTTGACTCTAGATGAGCAGGACGGTGGGCGGGCAATTGGAACAGACAGATTTTATGAGTTCTAAAGGAAGTTGCCTTCACTCACCTTTTTCCACTTTGCAATCAGGTTGCGATCTGCATGACCTTGCTCCAAACAGAACTCGTACAGCTCTTTAGATATTTCTTTCCTTACATAGTAAAGGTCATATACATATCTGCTCCTCTGATGTGCGATCTTGAATATGGGCCAGAGTGCTTCACACTTTCTTTTACCATCATTTGAGTCATTGCCAGCTTCCAAAGCCCCAAAAACAGGAGTTAATGGTCCGGAAATTTCAATCACAAAAATAAACAAAATGAGATTGCTGAATTCCACCTCGCATCAAATATACTCACCTTCTCTCATTTTAGCATCCAGTTCAACTAAGGTAGGCTCAATCAGCTCCCAACCCTCGGGGTGTTTTATACGATTTGTCTTAACTCTAGGCATTTTTCAGCTGCAAATACGAAGAGACTTATTTCATCTACAAGACAACATGAAGAAAGAAGTAGTAATCGCCCTCATAATTTATATATTCACAACATGCACATTAAAAACAATTTTTATAGGTAAATTAATTTTTTTGTAGTCAGTAAGCGCACCAAGAAGATGGTACATCAGTGCAAAGTGCAGGGAGTCTATGAATTCCACCATATGAACAGGACCATCCACAGAGTTTCTATTATTACTAGTATATATTCTTTAAGCATCTAGAAGTCTCCATGAAGGACAAGGTTTTATCCTGAAACATCTATGCCTCCTTCCAATCGAGACTGCCCAAAAAATAGACAAATAAGTGGTATTTCAAAGCATTCTCTTGCTCTTCTTAACCCTAAATAACCGCCGCCCCCCCTCCCCCCCCCCCCCCCCCCCCCACAACAAGCTGCGTAGAGCATCCATGCTTCACCCTAATGTTCCCAAACCATATTTGTTTTTTGTTTTTTTTTTGAAAACTGGTAATGTTGTATTCCTCAGCATTAAGGACATGCTGGAGACCTCCAAAAAGTTTCAGGGCCAAAGAAAAGAAAAAACAGAGTAAATACAGAGAACCTAACAGATCAACTAATTGCTCTACATCCTCTAGACTATTCTTTACACCAAAAATAAAAAGACACAATGCAATTCCATTTCACTTTCTGGATGGAATTAAACCTATCCTCAAAACATCTACCATTTGTTTTTTTTCTTTTTCTTTTAACCAGGTAAGGATTTATTTTATTCACAGCAATAGGTGTTCCACTGATCCACCCTCTCTCTGCAGTGAAAGCATCTATCACACGGATTAATCATTCTCTTTTGCAAGTTGTCCTGTGTTAGACATTCCTCGTGTAAGGCAATTTATTCAAAACCAGCCATTATAACCAGAAGCATATGCTTTCCAAATCATTTTCCTTGGAAAATGGCAAATATCCCAGCATACTTTCTTAGAAACCATTCATAACATGCCTTAACAGATAAATTTTTATCCCTTCATTCTGATATTGGGATCATACTAGTTTTTTCCTTTAGTAGGATCCGGTCCGGTCTGAAAATCAGCTAGCTAACATTTTCCATATTTCAATCCTCCAGATTTCTTCTAAACTGTAGGTTCCAGCATCATCATTCAGGAAGTCAGCCAAGATGCAACTTCTGTCAATGACCAGACAATACAGATAAGGATACACATCCCTCGATCTGCAATTATCCAGCCCCTTATCCTTTCAAAATCATATCATTTACCACAGTGCAGCTTCAGTTAGTTACTTCTGAAAATTCGTCATAGATTCCTAGTCTATTTCATACAGCCACCATAACAAGCATGTAGAGCTTTATATACCATTCTCAGTGTAACTCCTCAGGGGAGAACTTCCTTTTGTGCAGAACTACCAGTCATTTGGAAAAAGGCTCTTATTATGAAGCCTTAGGTTCTTCACTACTAATCCTCCACCAGCGTTTGTCAGACGTCAGTGTGGACCATTTGATCAAACGTACCTTCTTTCTTTCACAGCATCCCTTTACATCTCAAGAGTAATATCCTGCCAACCTGTCGGGACATTTTCCACTGTAGACCCCAATACATATCACGGCTCATCTACTACATTTCCGGCATTCACCGAAAATATGCTGATCTTGGTACAACTTAATGTGAGGCCCAGCAATAGCAATAAAAGCTAGTGGTACTATTATCTTAAATATTCCATGATCATTACTTCAGCACCACACAAAGTGAGTACAAACAGGCAGTGCAATACTTCCTCTATATTTCTGTTTACTACCTTTTATCCACCCATATTCGCAGTCCTTTTTATCACCAAGCTTAGAGACCCCATCACCAATAGAAATAGGAATGGATACAGAGGAACCCCACATCTCAAAACCCTTTGAATAGGAGAGACCGAAAGAAACCTGAAGGTGATCCATTAATGAGTATTGAGAATCTAGCAATAGAAAAAAGAGAAAATACATAAAATCCCCCCTGAACTTGTCCCAAAAACTTAAGGACCCGTTTGGCCATAAGAATTATTCACTTTTTTCCGGAAATTTTTTCACTTTTTTCAAAAATTAGTGTTTGGCCACGAAAATTCCAAATACAACTTATTTGAAAAACAAGTCACTTTTTTCACAACCAAAATAAGTACATTTCAACAAAAAATACTATTTACAAAAACTATGGCCAAATCCAACTCCAACTCCAACTCCAAAATTCCAAAATAAGTGAAAAAGTTTTTGGTTTCTATGGCCAAACGCCTACTTAGTTTAGCATTGCAACCTTACGGGCGTTTATGTACCCCCTATTCTCAAAAAAGTACTTATGATGTTCCGTACTTCCTAAGTTTTTGATAAGGATTCTCCTTACTTCCTAAGTAAAAATAGCACAAAGCAACTATAAAAAAAATAAATATATATATATATATAGTACACAATATTCAGGTTCTAATTTACACAATTCCTAGACATTGGAGAATTACATCACCAGCCAAATAATTGTTCCTTAAAGCTAAAATAGAAAGAAAAGAAAAAACATGTGCTTTGCTCCAAATACAAGCATTGTCAAAAACCCAACTCCGACAAAGTGTTACTTACTACTCCCTCTGTTTCAATTAATGTGAACTTATTTCCTTATTAGTCCGTGCCACAAAGAATGACCCCTTTCTATATTTGAAAACAATTTACCAATGAGACATTTAACGCCACAAGTTTAAAAGTCTTTTCTTCTCTTTTAAATTCCGTGTCCAGTCAAATGAGTTCACATAAATTGAAACGGAGGGAGTACGTAAAAAGAAAAAAATTAAAACTGAGTGCAAACTCAGTTTCTGCTGAAATTACTTATATAACATCAACTTCATGCTCAGTGACGGGGCTAGGTTGAAGAAAGGCTTCGTAAAAAAAAAAAAAAAAAATCATATTGTGCAAATATGGCAAAAACAATTGTTTTGTTGAATCTAAGTGTACCCAAGGGTGTGGTCTAATGACCAATGAAGTGGGTGCGGAGGCAAAAACGCTAGGTAATTTCTTTCCATTTACTCAAACATTGGTGAAATTTACCCGTACATGTTAGTCGAGATGCGCACAAGCTGGGCGTGACCAGGATTATCAATAATAATAATAATAAGTTGCTGAACCGCTTGACATAAAAAAAAATCTATTGAAGTGGCAAAGGAGTATAAATTTATGGGCAAGAACTTATTAAAATTACAACAAATAGTAAATATAAATTCATAACTTTTAAAAGTACAATGGGTTCAAGCTAAAAAAAAAAAAAAAAAAGATGGGGTGGGGGGGAGGGAGTTAAACCCATAAAGCTAAAATTGTGGTTATTTACTTACCTTCAGTTATGAACGGAAGTGGCTGTTTGGTGAAGAAGAGAAAAATAGTAATACACAGATGCCTACTCCTTTTTATAGCACTCCTCTGTCCGGTCTTGCTTTCCTTTTTTATCTGTTCTAAAAAAAATGTATCCAGAAAAGAGTTAAAAATATCCTCCACTGTAAATTTGGGTCAAAAATCAAATATACCCCTATATCAACCAAAATATCCAATATAACTTGATTATATTTTTTAAACCTGACCCGACTAAATAAAAAACGCCTATGGATTACCCGTTTCTGTACCTAGTGGTTCTAGATATAGGACTCGATAACAGGTTGGTCACATTATTTTTATGTAGTTAAGCGGGTTTAAAAATGAAATCGGATTATGTTGGATATTTCCGTTAAGACAGGTTATATTTAAAAATTTTAATGACAGATGCAGTATTTTTTACCCAAATTTGTAATGGAAGATATTTTTAACCCTTTTTTTCAAAATAGAGGGGCATTTTTTTTACCCTTTTCTCTATTTAGTAAGTTGACAATTCAAACATCCTATATAACAAGTTTATAACCACAAGATTCAAGGACATTTTAGTATACTAGTTTAGCGTACGCGCTTTACGCGTGACCAAAGATGACAACCAACACTACGGGAAAAAAATTGAATTTAGCTACGAACTTCATCGCAAATAAAAAGATATATTAGTGCAATTACAACTTTTTATTGTACAAATTCAACTTAGAGTGAATTAAATTACCAAGCATCGTTTAGATTTTCTGAGACGTGAGCTTTCAGTGATGACCTTTTCTTCCTTGAGTTGCATCCAACAAAATATAATAAAGCAACAATATCACCTAAATACTAAATCAAACCTAAAAAAAATAAAAAACTGTCATCGTATTAGTGTTAGACTTGGATTCCATGACAACACCAAACCTAAACAACTGACATAACAATACACACACTACAAAAAAATAGTAATTTATGGAGGTTGAAAGTTGCAATTTGCGGGGTTTTAACCTCCTTAAGTAATTAGCAGAGGCTAAAACCCCCGCGAATTACAACTATCAACCTCCGCAAATTACCCTTTTTTTATAGTAACAAAATATACGAACCAACCCTATTTTAAATAAAATTGATTTATTAATAACTAAAAGTTTATTAATTCAAAAGGGCAACAGGTTATAGTTTTATGAAAGTTTTTCTTTTGCCTAATAAGGCAGGGCTTTTGTAATTTTGTTATTAAGATAGCTTTTCTTTTGTTAAAAATAAGTAGGTTTGTATTAGGTAGGCCTGTGCACAAATCGGTTCAATTCGAATTTCTGAACCGATTCGAAACAATTCGGATAATTTAATTTGGATAATACAATTCAATTTCAATTTACAAATGCAATTGTAAAATATTACGGTTTAACGGTTCGGATACGGTTGACTTCAATTATCAACCGAACCGATCCGAACAAACCGAATTTATATGCCACAACTGACTAATATGACTAATTTGGTATATGTAATGTGGTGTTGGTGGATTTGTATGCTTGCACAAGTTTTCAAGCTCTTGTTTTGCTATTTATATGCTATTATGCTTGCAAGTTTATGATTTTTTCTTGGTTAATATCTTGGTTATAAGGCTGCAAATTTAGGATCTCATGATTTTTTGTTATGTTTACTCTAAAATTGAAATGAAATAGTTACTTATTTAAATTTCGAATAAACCGAACAAATCGATTTGTGTAACCGAACCGAAATAATAAAAAATGAATCGAATTGAACCTAGAATGGATCGAGTTTGATTGAAAATTTTAGAAAGTCGAAATTCGAAATTTCAACTCGATAATGGCCAAAACCGAACCGAACCGATTCGTGCACAGGCCTAGTATTAGGAACTAACTGTAAAAGGGAAATGTTACATATATGGTTCAACTAAAAAAATAATTTATATATGGTAAGATCTCAATTGATTTGAATAATCAAAATTTAGTCGATTTCAAAGTTTTAAATATTATATAAATACTTAAATAACTATTTTGTCTAGTGCATAATTAATTTATTAAATACTAAAAAAAGATATTTGTATACACCTTAAAAATACATGGAAACAAAGTCCTTTGCCACCTCGAGTTGATGTTTAATGATGATCAACATAACTCTTTTTCCTGAGATCGGGTAACTAACATATCATCTCTAATATTCATGATAATCTAACTAATTCGACCATAAGCGGTCAATCAAATTTCAAGCATATATATATCAATACTTGATTTGGGAGAAAATAAAATCTAACTAATTCGACCATAAGCGGTCAAGCCTCCAACTAAGGACTGTTGGCATAAAAAGTGTTCAAAATAAAATCTAAATCTTTCATTTGAAAGGAGTTATGCCGTCCAAAAAAAAAAAATCAAGAGTGAATAGAATCATGTCCGAAGTGAACAAGAGATGTCTTGTTCATAAGCTTAAATAGAGGCCCAATACATTTATTATTTTTTTTAAAAAAAAAAACTTGCATGAATTGGTTCCGGAGTAAGTTAAAATGAGAAAATTGTCTTGTAAATATATTTGAGAAAGATAGCAAAAATAATTGAGATTAAAAGACTGATAAAAGTCGATCATAATCTGGAAACTTGGATCAATTCATTTACAAAAATGACCAAAATGGTCTAGAAAAGTGCAAAGATTAAAATATATATATATATATATATATATATATATATATATATATATATATATATATATATATATATATATATATATATATGACAAACATGTGAATCGCTCGGATTCATCATCTAAGTCTTCGGGGTCATCCTCGGAGCTTTCAGCAGCAGACATCCGTTGATAGGCTTAAACCTCGAGTTGGCCTCGGCAATCTTTGCGTCCCAATCTTGAAGGCCACTTCGAGTTTGTTCCAGGGTAAACTTACGAACATTCCACTTTGTATATTCGACCTTTAGAACGGACTGAGCCTTCTCAGCCTTCAAGTCATCACGAGCCTGATCCAGGCAAGTTGAAATCTCTTCATTCTTCTAAACGGAAGTTTCGAGATCAGACTTCAACTTTTCAATGATGCTTACTTGTTGGCGGTTCTCGGCTTGGGACTACTGCAAGTCTTGTTCAAAATTTTGAGCAGTGACAGTAAGCTCGGATGACCACTGTTCATTGATAATAGAGAGCTCGTTGTTGAGTCGGGCAACCTCGAAGGAGAGAAAGGCTTCATTATCTTCCTTGAAGTCCAGAATTTCCTCTTTGAATTCAAGTCCATAATGGAGATTGTCGACGTCTTGGTCTAGGTGATCAATTCTCTTCTCCAGATATCTTGAACTCTTTCAAGATCCTCCTCAGCCTGGGCATAGCCATTCTTGACCTTGGCCAGCTCGGCTTTCACTAAAGGGAGATCCACTGCGGGCTGATTGTTCTGCCTTCAGATGACGAATTTCTCTTTCTTGGGCATCCAGCTGGACCTTAAGGTCGTCATTTTCTTCGAGACAAAGGTGAAAGCCTTCTCCGACCAAAACTGATAACTGAATTATAAAAATAATTAAAATAATAATAATAATAATAATAATAATAATAATAATAATAATAAAGGTCAGATTGGTCAAAATGGAGAAGTAGCGAAGGTATTTGTAGATGAATCAAGGAAATTTGAAAACTTACCCGGTGGGACGAGTGCATTCCTTTATTAATCAGGTACTTCCAGGAGACTTCGTTCATTTTCTCTTTATCGATCTCCGATACTAAAGGCTTTAAATAGCTAGTAACTCCAACCGGACGACCAAGGAAATTTGTATCTTCAAGAACAGAAATAGTGATTGTTCTACGTCGAGTCGCGTCAACACTTGGAGCTGTCTAATAGAGAACTCAAATCGACATTAGTTGCAATTGAGACAAATCCAACTATGTCAGACTTTATAACAACTATGCCTCAATCACAAACTAGCTGGGATCAGCTACATATAAATAACTTTGACAACTATGCCTAAATTTCGTACCAATTCTGGCTGTTATTTTAATTTCACTGAGAAACAACCTAAATATTTAAACTAGAGTTAATGGTCAAAACATACCTGAACTATCGTTTTTTTGGCGAGTTTCACACTCAAACTTTTTTTTTTTTTATAAGGTCACACCCAAACTATCAGTTGTTCCTTTTTCCTCCCTGAACTATCATTATCTATCTATTAAAAACACAACTCAATTATCAGTTCGTCGCTTTTTCAACATGACAAAAGGTGTACCTCTTATTAGTGGTGGAAGTGCTATTCCTAAAACCAGCTAACAAATCATCAAACTCTCTAGCACTCGAGCTCGAACTACTCTTCGACTCAGTTACCTTGTCATTCGACTTCAAATTCCCCCAACAAATCACCAAAATGCTCGTCCTTAATCTTCGTTTCTGATGGCAAAGTCATTGTAGCAACAAAAACATCATCATCAAATCTCACAGATGATTTTTCATATTCAGATTTGCTCTTCAATCCTGGCAATCATACACTGGAACAGACGATGTTTTATTATTGTTAAAGATAGAATCATAATTGATATCATTCATTGACGATGATTTATTATTATTGTTGTTAGTACTAGGTTTTGTGTATTTTGTAGGTCCACCGAACACGTCATCATCATATATTGGTGAAGATGTTGATGTTGATCGGACGGACGAGGATCGACGTTGTTCTCCACAGTGGCGGAGCCAGGATTTCCGCCGAGGGGTTCAAAATATAAAAAAGTAAACATACGAAGAAGCCTAAGGGGGTTCAACACCTATATATACATAAAAATTAATTTTAACCTTGTAAAAATAGTGTTTTTTTCTGAACCCCTCGGCTCTATGTGGCTCCACCACTGGTTCTCCACCGTCAAATCTTATCGGAGCTGATTTTCCGGTGGGTCGAAACCCAAAATATCGTGCCAGGTCATCCATTTCTAGTCGGTATTCAAGTTGTTTCAGATCTGGACTAAGTTGCCCTTGGAAGCACTTGCAATTACTGCTGGTATGATCTCAAAATTAGGAGAAATTGGAAGGGCAATATGATAAAACGAATTACCTATAAGAAATGTGAATAAATCAAAAACTACAACAACATGAATCGATATGTACATTTAAATACGGAAAAGGATCAAATATACCCTTGCACTATGAGAAAAAGTTTTAATATACCCTAGTTATACGATAGGAGCCAAATATATTCCTGCTGTTATACTATTGATTCAAATATACCCTTCCTCCGTTAAGTTTCTCCAAGGTGGACATCTAGTCCTACGTAGCAATGTCATTTGATGAGGTGGCATGTCACTTCAACGCCCCTAACTCATTTTATCCCTCCCTTCCTTCCCCTCCACCACCATTGCCGTCAGCATGACCTCCCTTCTATAAGTCACTGAAAAAGTTCAACTCTCATGTCATTTCAACGATTTGGTTCGTCGCCGTCTTTTAGCTCTTTGGAATTTTGGTGCTTTGCATTTTGTGATGAAGTGGCGGAACGAATTTAACAATACTTTTTTTTTTCATCATAACAAAAATCAATTTCATTCACAACCATAGCTGGTTGTGTCCAAAGGTGTCCTAAGATTGATCTGTATCATCATTTAATAAGTACTGTTTGTTTCCTATTAATGGGTTTCTGAGATACTCGGTTTTAATTTGATTCCAACATTCCATTTAAAGGGGGAAAATAGGGTCAATGATTCAATTCTGGAGACAATTGACTCTTGCGATTTGAAGTCATCTGAAAAATGAACATCTTATTAAGTAACCCTTTTTGATTGCGGTGTTTGTTGGACAATATTGTTGTCATTTGCATTTTATTTTTTGCAGAATTCATGTGCCCTACTGTTCGTTCATTTTATGGCATATGATAGATTTCTGCTTTTATCAAGTCTTTTGGGCAGTGATAACGGTGGTAGAGGGGAACGAAGTTTTAGTGGTGAAAGAACAGATAGAGGGGAGGAGTAAAATGAGTTAGGATTTAGTGGCACATCAAATGATAGTGCCATGTAGGACTAAATATCCACCTTAGACAAACTTAACGGATGAGAGGTATATATTTAAACTAATAGTATGACGGCAGGGGTATATTTGACCTCATAATATAACGAGAGGTATATTTAAACCTTTTCTCATAGTACAGGGGTATATTTGGCCCTTTTCCGATTTAAGTATCTGAAATCTCGAGCCAGGTTATCCATTAGATTTATATTTCCGGTCAGTATTTAAGTTGTTTCTGATCTGGACGAAATTACCCTTGGAAACAGAACAATTTCTGCTGGTATGATCTGATAATTAGGACGAATTGGAAGGGCAATACGGTAAATGGAATTACAACGAAGAAATGTGAATGATCAGAACTTACAACAACATGAATAGATATATCAATACGTATATAGAAATATAAATATGTACGTATAGGTAGAGAGAGAAAATTGATGAATTTAGGGTTTGAAAAGGGGAGGACTGAGTAAGGTTCATTTTTGTGGAAGAACCTTACTTTTTTGGGCGAAATTATGATTTTTTTTTGTTTGATGTGAATTTTTATTTCATTAATAAGAAGTTTTGATTCTAGTAGCCTAATATATTGATTGACAGATCAGCAAAATTTGGTGGACCAGTAAGTCCTCGTCCCTTTTTTGACTCAAATCGTTTTTATTAGAAAGCTATATTGCCAAATGAACTACTTCTATAGGAATTCGAATGAGCCAAGCCCCAAAGCGTTAATGAGTCAAGCCTCAAAGCTGAATCAAATTGGTTTTTTCATTAACTGTTATGTTATTGATTGGCTTTATCTCTATGAGCCTGTTTGGATTGACTTATAAGTTGCTTATGAGCTGTTTTTAGCTTTTTTGAGTGTTTACTGATCAACTTAAAGTTATTTTGTGCTTAAAATAAGCTAAAAAAATAATTGGACCCATTTGACTTAGCTTATCTAACGCAGCTTATAAGCTGAAAACAACTTATAAGCAAAAAAAAAATAAGTTAGACCACCTCAACTTATTTTTTTTACCTTATAAGCTATTTGCAGCTTATAGGCATAAACCCATCCAAACAGGCTCTATAGCAACTATTAGATTTTGGACTGATTGATTTTTAAGGCACTGAGAAATATGCATGAAAATCCAGTTGATTTTGTAGGAGCGTCTAATATACTATTTTTGAAGCCAAATTGTTTCCATCATTGTTGTGGACCAAAATATAATTTTTGAAAACGATTGTAAGTTACATACTTATATGACATATGGTGGTCAGATTAACTGTATATGTTGTAGGAGTCTTTGCTTGATTAAATCTTGTATACTATTTCAACGAGTACAAAGCATGACAATGACAACACTTGCTCATTCTCACCTTCCTTCAAATATAAAAGTAGCCGGACTATTTTGTGGAAAAAAGACCTACATGTAGGAGTCTTTGCTTGATTAAATCTTGTATACTATTTCAACAAATACAAAGCATGACATTGTCAACACTCTGACTATTTTGTGGAAAAAGAACTCTGTAGTGCGAGCTTCTCCATATAAAATTGGCTGCATGTAAGTCTTTGACCCTCTATTTCAATGACTTTGTCCTTCCAAACTTATCAATACCTATAAAAGGATCATTAATGGGCCGGGGAATCGAAATATCAAAAATCACAACAAACACATAATATATTCCTAGTCTCCTTTATCATGGCTCCTAATTATGTGATGATGGTAATACTTGATCTGATAACGTTAATGGTGATAATTTGCTCTTCACTATCTTTTGGTGCCATGCTACCAAGGATAGCCAAACCTAACTGCAATGGAAGTTGTGGCAATATCAGCATCCCTTTCCCATTTGGGATGACCCAAGATTGCTCTCTACGCCGTCACTTTCTTGTCACTTGTAATTACTCCTTTCAACCTCCCAAGCTTTTTCTAGGGAAGACCAATATTGAAATCACAAGCATATCTCTCACTGGGCAACTTAAGGTCTTACAGTTTATATCCAGAGATTGTTATCATGATGGGATAAGGGCGAACAGAAACACACCACGGATAACATTACCATCAATGTTAACTGTGAACTCCACCGCAAATAAGTTCATTGCAGTTGGTTGTGACACATATGCCATTGTCCGGGGCAATTATAGGAAATATAGGAAATATAATTCTAGCATCAGACACTCCTATGTAACAGGATGCATGTCCATGTGCAATGGTATTGAGGATGTTGCTAATGGCGATGAGTGTTCTGGGGTTGGTTGCTGCCAGACATCCATCCCTAAGGGAGCATGGAATGTCACCGTAGCACTAAGCAGCTATAATAATTATACTCGTGTGACAGGCAGCCCTAGTAATAGTTGCAGCTATGCTTTTGTAGTCGAAGAAGCTGCTTTTAGCTTTTCTAAGAATTACCTCAGCAGTTTGCAGAACAAAGAGAAGCTTCCTCTTGTACTAGATTGGGCAATTGGTCGAGAAACATGTGAAATGGCTAAGAAAAACTCGACAGCATACGCATGTAAGAGTCACAACAGTGATTGTCATGATAATTCAAACGGATATCGATGTTCCTGCATGCAAGGATATGATGGGGATCCATACTTGGAAGATGGTTGCCAAGGTATGTATATGTTGCTCTCTACGTATTTGTGAACCTCCTAATTAAATTTCTAATAGCACTATATATATGTTTTAATTTAATTTAGTGGACTATTTTATTTCTATGTCGTTGTTTAGAGCTTCCTTACATAATTTGCAGGGCTTAAATATTTTTGAAAACAAACGAGATTCCATCAAAATTCATTTTCTCTATATTAGTTTTCTTTTTGCACTTATTATAACACCTTATAACCTCAAAATTAGCCCCCCGCTCCACCATTTACTTCTTTTTTTAGTTCAGCTGAATTTTGAAATGAAATCAAATTTTCTGCAAATGAATATTTTATGTTATCTAACTTTTGTGCTCTATGAATCTGCAGATATCGACGAATGTATAGATCAGAAATCAGATTATAGGTGTGCTAAAAATGCCATTTGCAAGAATACAGAAGGGAACTATACATGCACGTGCCCTCCAGATTTCAGTGGTGATGGTACTGAATGCAATCGTGACAATCCTCAGAAAAAAGTTCGTGATAATCTTGCTATAGGTACCTTTATTAACTTTTTTGAAATCCCACAGGCAACAGGTTAATTGTAATCCTTAGTTGTTGGAGATGTCTATCAAACAATTTCTTGCACAACTAAACAGAAAAAGAAATCACAGATATGTGACGAGAATATCTATGACAGAGTTGTGATAGTTTTTTGATGGAATTCGTCAATGGTAATGGAATTCCTGAAAGATTTGTGATGGTTTTATATCTACTGATGCTCAAATTTATGATGGATTCTTCCGTCACAAATATTGTTTTTTCTTGTAGCATAAAATCAGGTTAGCATAAGTTGGAATTCACGTAGTAGTATAGTACTTTGCTTGTTTTAAATTCATGCTGATAATTCTTTGTTTCCATATAAGTTTCTTGTAAAATTGGTTATTTTGCAACTTAAATTTAAACATTAAAAAAAATTACTATGTCAATCAGACGAGTCAACTACTGACTTCACTAGGTATTTTCTTCTGTTGCCAGCACATAACAACTAAGTAAATTTTGGCAAACTGTTATGATCAATAAAAGGCTAATGGAACATCACAAGTTCTTAATTCTTTCGCTGAATATAACAGATTTTGAAATAGGTAACAATTTTATTTTCACGAAACACATCTGATGCAGAGAAAGAGTTCATTCATGTTGACCCCATATGTGTGTGTATTTTTTATTCTAAGTTTATCTTATATTGCAGGTGTCACAGTAGGAGTTGCTTTTCTGGTTCTTATAGTTTGTGGCTGTTCATACACTGGATTCCAAAGGAGAAAGATGTTAATGATGAAGAAGAAGTTTTTCCAAGAAAATGGTGGATTAGTTCTGCAGCAACGACTCACAGGGCAAGAGGGATCAAGTAATAATACAACAAAGATTTTCACAGCCGAAGAGCTAGAAAGGGCAACTAATGACTTCGACAAAGATAGAGTTATTGGTCAAGGAGGTTATGGAACTGTGTACAAAGGATATCTGAAAGACAATCGCACCGTTGCCATCAAGAAGTCTAAGGTAATTGATCGCAATCAGATTGAGCAATTCATAAATGAAGTCATTGTCCTCTCCCAAATCAACCATAGAAATGTGGTTAAGCTCTTAGGTTGTTGCCTAGAGACAGAAGTTCCACTATTGGTTTATGAGTTCATCAACAATGGAACACTTTCTGAACAATTACACGATAAAGTAAAGGCCTCTACTCTTTCTTTGGACATTCGTCTGAGAGTTGCTACAGAAACTGCTGGAGTACTTTGTTACTTGCACTCAGCCGCTTACCCTCCTATCATCCATAGAGATATCAAGTCTGTCAACATTCTTTTAGACAAATCCCTCACAGCCAAAGTGTCCGATTTTGGAGCATCCAGGTTGGTTCCTGCTGATCAGACAGAGTTATCTACATTGGTTCAAGGAACTCTAGGATATCTAGATCCTGAATATTTGCAAACAAATCAACTAACTGAAAAAAGTGATGTATACAGTTTCGGAGTAGTGCTTGCAGAGCTCCTAACTGGTAGAAAAGCTCTATGTTTTGATAGACCAGAGGAAGAGAGAAGTCTAGCTAAATATTTCACATCTTCAGTGGAGAAGGATCATTTGTTTGATATTCTAGACGACAATATAGTCTGTGATGAGCGAAATAGAGGGCAACTGAAAAGTGTTGCGATGCTTGCAAAGAGGTGCTTAAATGTTAAAGGGGATGATAGACCCACAATGAAGGAAGTTGCAGCAGAATTGGAAGGTGGATCGAGATTGAAGCACTCGTGGGCTCAAACTGATCAAAAGTCGGAGGAGATAGAGTCCTTACTGCAGGGTACTGAGCCATTGGGATTTGGATATGAATATAGTGGGCACGGTATTCATATTGATAGCATAATGAGCCATATAACTTTACCACGTTGATTGGTCATGCATGCACAGGTTCAACATGGTTTTCTTTCTCTTTTGGGCACATTAGAAATAGTAATTAATTAGATTTAGTTTTATCTTTTTCATTTGTCCAAGGATAATAAATTTTAGTAACAAATTGCCTAGTGTGGTTATTTATGTATCCTGGTAATTTTCTACACATTTTTATGCATTTCTTACACTTGAACGGTTCAATTTAAATTCATTTGTTGCTCAACGCATATTTTGCATGTGTTTTTGGTGCAAGGTTGTTAAAGTTAGAAAAACGACTACTTTCTAAGGAATTTTGTACTTCGATATATAGTAATACAAAACTAAAAACAGTTATATTGAGAAAAAAAAAATAGTTTATGCTCTCAGTTCGTCGTATTCAGAGTTAAACACAATTTAGAAAGTAGTTATAAGTTTTTTTTTTTAATAAAAAAGTAGTTATTATTTATTAAATAGTAGTTTCGAATGATGCATGACTTATAAGGGCAGAGTAAACTACTTCGAGAAAGGAAAAAAAAAAAGTTCAATTCATTACCGCTATCTATGTAGATCAGACCAAAAGCTTTTTAGTAGACAAAAAAAAAAAAAAAACTCTCAATACATAGAAGTGCTATTCTTTATATTGTGTCTTGATTTCCCGAATACTTGGCATCTAAAACATTCTCAACAAATTTATGAGATAGATTTGCTATCCTGCAGAAGAAAGATAAGATGAAAAGTAAGTGAATTGAGAATTAAGTTTCACAAGCATAGACATGAATTATATAAAAAACATTAACATCAAGAAAATCTGAGGAAGCCTATTAATTCCAGCAATTGAAATTAACATATAAAATTCAAATAACATAAATTGTAAATTGGGTAAGTTATTTTTATAAAGAAAAGTAAGAGGTGTTTAATATGAATTGTCTCTGTAGACAACACAACGTTTGCGTGATAAAATTACACGACTGCTATGTCACCCAATATATTCACCATAAGAGTTGTCTTTGAGTAGAAGTCTTAACCTATTCAATTTGAATAGGAATGAATTTTGTTCATTATTTACCATAATTCTAGCTTGGTACAATTTTAGTAGAAATCAAACGTCAAATAAAGAAAAAATATAATGATTATTTTTTTGCTGATTTTCAAATATATTTAATATATGAATCGTATCCTTGAGCAGAAGTCGTCCTAAAAGAAAGGCTAAAAATTAGGCACAAAAATTTTAGGTTACAGTGAAATTTTCTTGGAAAAAAAAAAAGAACATGGACTCTTAAAAGGAAAAAAAAGAACGATCCTATGAAGTTTGTACTTGTAAATGACTTTGATTTAATAACCAAAATTTGGTTGGTTTTGAACTCCTAAATATTAGGGGAATAATTACATTTTTATTTACAAATAAATATTAAGAAAATAGTAAGTGACTATTTTGTCTATTGCGGAGTCTTTAATGAAAGGCAAAAAGTTCAATCAATATTTCTAAAGCTCTTCGTATTTTTAATATAGATATATAGATTATACCTATCTTTAATTTAGGAACAAATCCAAAAAAAAAAATTTTATTTCTTAAACTTCGTGTCCAGTCAAAATAAGACACTTAAATTAGGACAGAAGGAGTAACGGACAATGGAGTAGCTCTTTTTTTTCCTTTATTTTTTATTTTTTTTTTGGGCCAAATACACAAATTGACCCTATTTTTCACTAGTAGTATTTAACATTTCAAGTAAAGCTGCCTATTAGACATTCTAACATGATTTAAAGCGTGCATTAAATACTCCTACATTTTTTAAAATATCAAACTGCTCAGATGCGTGAATATCACTCTCTTTAAAGTGAAAGACAAGACCAATAAAGAAATTACAACATTAGCAAAACACAAAATAACACTAATGTAAATTTTAAAAAGGTTAATATTTGCATAAAAAAGAAGAAAAGAGGGGGTGGAGGGGATTGGGATCCAGTATCCGATGGCTCTAATTTATTTGTATTAAATTAAAATATACTCCAT
Organism: Lycium barbarum; assembly: GCF_019175385.1. NCBI lineage: Eukaryota > Viridiplantae > Streptophyta > Magnoliopsida > Solanales > Solanaceae > Lycium > Lycium barbarum. The sequence goes on from NC_083342.1 coordinate 4,459,719, forward strand.
AAAAGATAATTCATCATTGTTCTGTTTCTCTTTCCAACCTATGTCTATATCATTCCTAGCTATTGAGGATCATCTTTCTAACGCTCCATCATTTTGGTAGTTTGCTTAGCTATTGGGGTCTTTGGCTGGGAAGGTGAACTTGCTCAAGACACCATGTTACCAGAGGCGAATTCAAAATTTTAGGAGGATGGGTCCATCATTTTAAATAAAATTAAAAATAAATAAAAGGAAGTGTATTTAGTTGGATCCGATCTCACGAGCTTAAGGGATTAAACCTGGCGTTTAACCAGTGTTCCACTCAGTCTAGTTTGACCATATGTTCCTTCGATTAATATTAGACATATTTTACGAATTATATACATAATATACCGAGTTTAATCGGATGACCATGTATTCATGTGATCCATTTTTTATGCATAAATTCGCCCCTGCGTGTTACAATTTTAAGTTATAACCTTGTGGCTTTCTATCTTCATAATCTTAAAGGTGGATGTAATTTAGACCAACAATTTATGTGGTTGGTTTTATAACTGTTAATGCTTCTTGTTTTTCCTTTTTATTCACACTTTACTATGTTTGATCGTTGCTTCTCAAAGGGCGAATATGAGTACAAGAAATACATGGGAGGTATTAAGTTTGAAATATCATAGTTAATTGCAGAGATAAGAACCCATGAATTTCGTATGAACACTGATTATGCTGATTTAACTTGCTGGAATAGATGAAGAAAGAAAACAATGTAGCCCCTCTTATCAATAATCTCAACTGCACATTCCTCACTAATAAATCAGTATTCAGAACAACAATTTCAAAAAGAAAATCAAGGCTACTTGATCTATTGAATCTATTGTCCTTTCACTTATTAGATTCTAATTACCCTTAACAGTAATTATTTATTTCTTTGATAAAAAGTTACCCTTTCTTCCACCTATTTGATCCCTATTGCCCTTAATGTTAGTTTTTGGTAAAAATGCCCCTTTTTAAAGTAATTAAGAAACTGCACATGTAAGACTTCAATTAAATAGGTGACACTGATTTATTGGTCCAACATAACCTCAACCATAAATAACCTAACTCATCCAGGTTGATCTAAAATAACCAGAATCATTGCTCATACCTAATTCCTTTGATGCTTCATGTTTGTGACTGCATGGAACCAAAAGACAACAATATGTTATTGAAAAGATGTGAACTCTCCACCTCAACCGTTGAATACATAGAGTTAATCAAATGAGCTAGCCCTTACATGTTTAGCAGGAATCATTGGGAGTTATAATACATGTATAAAACTTAACATTCTTTCGTTATACATTAGTTGGTTATATTTTCTTACCCCCATAAAATTTCATGAGTTATACATTGTTCCATACAATTTTTTTTTTTTTTATGTTCATATAAATAATACTCCCTCTGTCTCAAAAAAATTGACATGTTTAGAATTAAAAGGGTCAAACCAACTAATGTTCGGTGTGAATCCGAACATATAATCTTTATTTTCTTGAAAATAAAAATTACATATTTAAAAACTATATAAAAAGTAATATAAGTCACAATTATTAACAATTCAAATTATTTAAAAAATATTTATTGTCAAAGAAAACATCCTTTGACTTTTGAAATAGTAACTATGAAAAAAAATTTGGGACAGAGAAAGTACTTGTATAAGTTAGGTAGGAATATATGCATTATGTTATGTTAAGCTAAAATATGAAATAAAGATAGAGTAAAATATGATTATACAGTCAAACCTCTTTATAACAATATCGTTGGGTTCGAAATTTTTCAGCTGTTACACACCTATAACAGCATTAACATTTAAATAATATTTCGCAATTATAGGCAAAAAAGATACATAAAATCTAATTTTCATTTTTAATTGTCAAATTTTAAGTTTAATCACACTTTGTATAATGAAGAAAAACCGTTTAACGATGAAAATATATAGTATCTTCATATGATATATTTTTGTTATGAATAGTGTATCGAATGATCAAATATTTGGTCAAAATCTCTACATTTATTATTAGTAATCATAGATATAATATTTTTATAAAGATGGTTAATTATTATATTACCAAAAAAAAGATAGTTTTTATATGGGGGATATTTTTTTACAAAGAGCGTACTGTTATACAATTGATTATTACTGTTATAAGTAAAATACTATTATAGAGAAGTAAAATATAATATAAAAAATCCGTTCCGAAAAAATTTGACTGGTTATATATAGGTGCCGTTAGAGAGAGCTCCGACTTTGTATGGATTAACCAATTGAAATGACAAAATATTAGTAGTCACATAGAGTCGAATAAAGTGGCAGTAAAATAGGAAGTAACCATAGCGTACCTTACCATTTTAACCATAATTGGCTTTGGCTTCTTTCTTCATAGTATTTTTAAAAAAAAAAAAAAAAAATTCTTCTTCCGCTTTGCATTTCACTCTTGCTTCCCAAGTAAGTTCATTATTGTTCTTTGATTCAATTTTTTTTTTTAATTTCGATGTTTGGATTGGTGAGTGATTGATTAGATCTTGTTTTATTCATTTTGTTTGATGGTTGTGTGTATGATCTGATCTATTTGAATTGATCTGATTAGTGTGATCTTGTGTTTTTTCCTTTTTCCTATTTTTAGATTGCTTTTGGACTTGATTTTATAATATGGGTCGTCTCTTTATATGGTCTTGGGCAATCGTCAATCTCATGAGCTAGCTTTAGAGATAGAGGATGTGTTTGCTATGAACGGAAAATGTTTTCCAGGAAAATAAGTGGGTTTTTTTTTTTACTTATTTTCTTAGCAAAAAAATATTATCAGAAAAGTATTTGTATATAATCTAGACAAATAATACTATGGGAGGTGGGGTGGGGTGGTGGGGTGATGTGGGCTATGGGGGTGAAGATGAGGTGTGTAGGAGGGCGGGTAGGACACAATCAATCAGGAATGTCACTTTTGGAACTTGTTTTTCCTACGCTCGCGGGGTTTTTTTTTTTTCCTGATAATTCATTGACCCTTTGTTGTTCTTTGATTTAATATTTATTGTTCTGATGTTTGGATTGGTGGGGGTGGGGTGGTGGGGTGATGTGGGCTATGGGGGTGAAGATGAGGTGTGTAGGAGGGCGGGTAGGACACAATCAATCAGGAATGTCACTTTTGGAACTTGTTTTTCCTACGCTCGCGGGGTTTTTTTTTTTTCCTGATAATTCATTGACCCTTTGTTGTTCTTTGATTTAATATTTATTGTTCTGATGTTTGGATTGGTGGGGGTGGGGTGGTGGGGTGATGTGGGCTATGGGGGTGAAGATGAGGTGTGTAGGAGGGCGGGTAGGACACAATCAATCGGGAATGTCACTTTTGGAATTTGTTTTTCCTACTCTCGCGGGTTTTTTTTTTCCTGATAATTCATTGACCCTTTGTTGTTCTTTGATTTAATATTTATTGTTCTGATGTTTGGATTGGTGGGGGTGGGGTAGTGGGGTGATGTGGGCTATGGGGGTGAAGATGAGGTATGTAGGAGGGCGGGTAGGACACAATCAATCAGGAATGTCACTTTTGGAACTTGTTTTTCCTACGCTCGCGGTTTTTTTTTTTCCTGATAATTCATTGACCCTTTGTTGTTCTTTGATTTAATATTTATTGTTCTGATGTTTGGATTGGTGGGGGTGGGGTGGTGGGGTGATGTGGACTATGGGGGTGAAGATGAGGTATGTAGGAGGGCGGGTAGGACACAATCAGTCTGGAATGTCACTTTTGGAACTTGTTTTTCCTACGCTCGCGGTTTTTTTCTTTTTTTTTCCTGATAATTCATTGAACCTTTGTTGTTCTTTGATTTAATATTTATTGTTCTGATGTTTGGATTGGTGGGGGTGGGGTGGTGAGGTGATGTGGGCTATGGGGGTGAAGATGAGGTGTGTAGGAGGGCAGGTAGGACACAATCAATCAGGAATGCCACTTTTGGAACTTGTTTTTCCTACGCTCGTGGTTTTTTTTTTTTTTTCCTGATTATTCATTGACCCTTTGTTGTTCTTTGATTTAATATTTATTTTTCTGATGTTTGGATTGGTGGGTGATTGATTAGATCTTGTTTTCTTGATTTTGTCTGTGTGGGCTGTTTTGGTTGATGGGTGTATAACTGTATATGATTTGATCTATTTGAATTGATCTGATTGGTGGGATCTACTGGTTTTCTTTTTGGACTTGAGGTTTATAGAATTCCATATTTTTAGATTGCTTTTGGAGTTGATTGTATAATATTTGTGTATGATACTGGGATGCTGCAGATTATTTTAGTTCTTTGTTAACAATGACGATCAAAAAGGAAAAAAAAAATAGTTTTCTTGATTGTTTTTTTTTTTTTTTTTGGGGTGCGGGGGGAGTCTCAGTGGCAAGCTAAGTTACTCAAACAAGAGAATTCCTATTTGATTATAATGCACATAAAGGGAATTTGTATTTTTGTTTCTGTTAGTCAAGTGATTTGCACTACCATTTGATGCCCAAAAAGAAGCGCATGTTATGGAGCTAAATTTGCTCAAGGATTAGATATTCGCAGCTCCAGCTGACCTTGAATTTGGTTTTTCTGGTTCAAGTATGCCATGCAATCAATACATGTTGTTGGGGGTGTCAATTGGTGCTGTACTTTACATATGAATGACTGAGTGGAGTCCATTTCTTTGAGAAGGTGTTGTGAATATAAATATAAAGACAAAGGCGCAGGTGTGATTTAGTTAAGAATACTCTTTCTTCAAGTTGATCTTTTTTTGATGAATAAATATGACTGAGACTGTAGTTCTTCATTCTTTCTTGGAACTTCTGGACTTGCAACTAAAGATGATAATTGGACACGTAGCGTTTGTTAAATAAGAATTAGACACGTAGTCTGTTTGAAATGCTAGCAGTTATTATGCCTATCAGAAATTGAAACCATGTGCTAGGAGAAATGCTGCTGAACACAGATCTGAAATCTTCTGAGGGTGTCTTGATAAACAGCGTTTCCATTTCCATTCTCCTTCTACACTTTCCCTTTTCTTTATCAAGAAAAAGAAATGCTGCTGAACACTTGAGTAAGGAAAGAACTTAACATTATCTTAGGGCAATTATCAGCATGTAAAATTATTAGGTACTCTAATTGTTGGACTGAATATTATCAGCAAGCTTGATAAAAATGTTGGTATATTGGATATTCGCAAGAGATGTTTCAAGATGCAGGATGTATCCATTTCTTGCGGTTGTAATTTTTCTTGCTTGATCTGTAGATACATGAACCTATTTGACGCAAAGATGAAAAAATATGGAGCTTATAGTAGTGTATAGAGCCTAAATTATGTGCAAACTGCACCCATGTCAGTCTATTGTTGTTTGAACTTATGGATAGCTCTCTTCTGTGTATTTTCTTTTTCTCTTCTTTATTTTGCACGGTCTTTTTTATTTTGGATGTGTTGTACTGTGAAAGCTGAACCTTAGTGACATTTCTCTATACAGTAACTTTTTACCATAAAAAGGAAAAGGTGAAAAAAAAAAAAAAGAGTTGGACTATCATTGCTTCTTAGTGTACTGCTGAAATTTATTTGGTTACTATGCATGCCTATTAGCATTATTAAAATCAAAGGTCTTTTACTAGTACCTTCTAAATAGTCATGTGGTTCATTTTCTACTTTCTGATTGATTGGTCATAGTCTTTGAGTCTTGGCCATCTTTTCAAATATGTGTTCAATTAACATATTTCTTGCGCTAGAGGAACTCCTTGCTTTTCACTTCCCTCTCTCCTTGCGTGCCACATAAGTTATGAAATATCAAAATTTGTCTTTGAAGTTGTAAATAAGAATAGGAAATGACACAGGTTGCACTTGTGACAGAGAAAGGACGCATGCTAAAAGAACCTCTTCTATCTTTTATTAATCGTCCTAGTTAAACACCCACGATATTTTATTTTTCGTGAGATTCTACATTTACAGGTTACTGAATGATGCAGGATGTCAGAAACACCCTTCTATCCCCGAGAAAAGCTTGCTGAGAAGCAAAAGTATTTCCAGAGTGTTCACAAGTATACACACCTGAAAGGTCCCGTAGACAAAATTACCTCAGTTGCCATTCCACTTGCTTTGGCAACTACATCTATCTTCATGATTGTGAGTTTCTATCAGATCAAATGGTTCGAGTCATTTCTTTGTTTTCTCGAATCAACTTTAATTAGTTCTTGGATGATGTTTCAGGGAAGGGGGATCTACAATATGTCCCATGGCATTGGCAAGAAGGAATAAATGGTGGCTTCTGCGCGATCATTCCTAGGGAAACTCAAGCATAAAAGAGATTTTTTCCGGAACATTGTTTGCGTTTTTTCAGTTTGAAATTTCTTGATTTCTGTAGCTAATAATTGGTTAGATGCAGAAAACACAGCGTATCATATCAATCGCTAAACACATTGCTTTTCTGTTTTGGGTTTTACATGCATTTATTGAGCTGGTGTAGAAATCAGCTTTGTTTCAACTTTTTCCATTCAGAATAAACAATGTGGAAAGTGCAATTTCCAAATCCTCATATAAGACATGTCTCTCAATTTTGGGTTATGATTGTTGCGCCCCCCCCCCCCCCCCCCCCCAACTCTCCACAAATCCCTCTACCCCCGATCTTTAGTTCAAGTGACAAAGTTTGAGGGACTTGTGACGTAAGTCATAGGTTCGATCCCTACACCATGTGAACTAAGCTATATATTTAAGTGGTGAAGGGTAGAGAGGCAGCCATTATCGCCTCAGTTTCGGTTGGTTCGGTTGGTCCTAACAGTTGGTCCTAGATAGGTTTTCCGGTCATCAAGAAATATTGTGGGTTATATGGTGTATATTCTCCTTTATGTTCCCAGCAAATGCGGTAGGCTTCATTTGCTCTGAACTAGTTTCACTTCAAGCATAAAGAAGAGGGGCTGAAAGCTTGTTTTACGTTGATCTTGTGGTAAGCTCATAGGACAATTTGAACAGACTTTGATCTACTAAAACTTGAGACAAGAAAATAAGTTTATGGACAAATCAGGGTTTCTTTCTATTTAAGACGTAACGTGCTAAAATTGATATGTAGCAGCACGGAATCCCTTAGCAAAATGTTGATCTATCTCTTTCCCTTTAAAAATATGCTTCAAATTGGACATAATCATCATTTTTGGGTAGGACTTTTATGTTTAAAATTATTGGTATGATTTATGGTGGAATTGGCCAATGTGATCTTGTGTTGTCCATTCTTTTGGACTTATTATGGTTAGGTAAACAACATTATCAACTAGATCCCTTCTATTCAACTTCCAGCCAACAACCTTGCTCTCTCTCTTTCTCTCTTCTTTCTCTCCCCTTCCTGCTTTGTGTATATTTAAGCACCAAACCATAACCCAAAGTGTAGCATCTTAAATACTGAGCTTTGTGATCTTTATTCCACTGCAAAATGGCTAGTGATAAAAAACCCTGCCAAGATGAGCGTGCAGGAGCAGAAATTGTGTGTGGAGCTGAAGAGTGCCTTGGTCATTCTGTTGAACTTCTAAAAGCGTTGGGATTTCCCATGGGAGTCCTTGCTCTTAAAGACCTTGAAGAATGTGGCCTGGTTCGTGAAACTGGATTTGTGTGGATGAGACAGAAGGCTCCGTATGAGCATTACTTTGTCGCAACAAAAACTCTAGTTAGCTATGGCACCGAGGTCACTGCCTACGTAGAGAAAGGCAGGATGAAGAAAATGACTGGGGTTAAGAGTAAGCAGCTATTTATGTGGGTGCCAATAGTTGAGATGAGCATTGAGGATCCTGCTCAGAATAAAATTCACTTCAAGACTCCTATAGGAATTGGAAAGTCTTTTCCACTCACTGCTTTCATGACTGATGAGGAAAAGCAGAAGTATCTTGAGAAAGCTAACGAGTAGAACAATTATCTATATGATTGCCCATTTTGCTTCATTTTGATCTTCATGAACCAAGTATAAATTTCTGCTTCCATTGCATCAATTATTAGTTTAAACTCTTTAAAGCTGATTATATTCTATGTTTATGCAAATGATATATTGATATTCATGTGGAATTTTGTCTTCGGAAGGGCTAGAAAAATTATCTTCACATAAATGTTGGATCCCCTCCCTTTCTTGACATGATCTGGTCTCTTTCACCAAGTAATTTCAACAGGGGTTTAACACATAGTGAACGAAACAAGTAAGAAAGTTTCAACTCCATCCTATAGTTCAACAAGTTCAACTTTACTACAACAGTTTACCTAGATAAAGAGAGGGAGGGGGGGGGGGGGGGGGGGGGAAGGGGTAATGCAAGCTTGAATTGGCTGAGAATAATGGTAAAGTTGAATAGCTCTGGACAATTTTCCAAGACTTTCAAGCAAGAATATATTAACTCTGGAAGGCATTTTAATTCTAAATATCCGTGCCAAGTTAAAATTGAACTTACAGGCAGTGGATGGAAATGTAGGAAATACCTAGGCAATGTAGGAAATCAACGTGTATTTCCATTTTAGGCATTGAAAGGAGTCTCTGCTCCAGAGTTCTTGATGTGTACTGTAGACATTCTAAAGTCTGCTTATAATTATAGCTCCTCATTGAACTTTTTGAATATTCTGATAATTAACTCCATTATTAATAGTAGCTCCATCATCACCTATAGAAAAACATAATTAACTCCGTTATTCCCAAACTTGATCAGCTTTATTTCTCAATAGGTACCAATCAAAAGTATGCTTAGATTTTTTAGCTTGACAATTTGTTGAGATGAAAGATACAGTTGGTCATGCATCGATCTATTTACGGTGAAACATATTATTTTAAGAAGTTACTCTTTCTCTTCAATGCAGGGTGCCTTTTGGGTGAAGCCTTTAAAGTCTAGGCTTTAGGCCCCTCATTTTTTGGGCCCCATTTTTTTCAATATAGATTATTTTTGAAGAATTATAAAGTATTTTAAGTACTTTTTGTCATTAAAAGAAAATAGTTAATTAATTTACAGAAAATATGGCCCCTAAATCAGTAAGTAATGTATATTATACAAATACTCAATCTATATTTAGTATATTGACAAAAAAAAGGCCCCTGATTGGTTTCTCTACAATGCTCAATCTACTTTTAATCTTTTTCTAAATTTTAGTATACTTCTGTGCTTTCATATTCTTCTTTGTTTCTCCAATAGAGTCTTTGACTATATTGCTATGAAAGACAAGAGCTACAATGCATGAATTTGCTATTTTTGTTTTTCTCGGGCACCAACTATTGCAAGAGGTATATTGAAGCACCAAATAAGTATTCTCAAATCAAGTTCTATTATTTAAAAAGAAAAAATCCATCTAAAATTTGCTTGTATTTGATAGTTTACTGTGTAATATATATTGTCTCTTTAACTATTTATCATAATATAAAATATGTCAATTAGAAAATATGAATCAGGTTGTTCAAAACTCAAAAAGGAAGAATTGAATCTTTGGTACAATCTCAAAAAGAAGCTCTTGAGGAAGTAAGTGAAATATTCGACATAGATTCTCAAATGAAAAATAATTATGAATTCTTTTTTCTATTCTAGTTTTTTTGATAAAAAAAAAATTAAGGCCCCTCATTAAAATTTAGTTTTAGGCCCTAACAGTATTAAGCTGCCCTACTTCAAGGTGATGTTCAAAATGCAATCAGAGATATTTGTTTAAAATTACATGTGAAGCTTATAAGTAATACTTTGTTAAAAATGAATTATGACATACTAGCTAGTTTTGTTATTCACTTATATATTTAACCATATTAGGTCGTTAACATTATAATTCTTAATAACATCAAAAAGTGTTATGAAATATCAAATAATAGTCGCAAGAGATACAAGACCCTTTTGTAAACAAATCATATTAATTTTCTTCGTAAATACAGCGTACAATTTGATTTAGAGAAAAGACATAAAATCACTTCTAAACTTGCACTGAAAATTCACTTTAATAATTAAACTTTGTCGGTGTTTATATACCACCCTAAACAACTTTGGAGTGAATTAAATATCACCTGACATGGCAAATAAAAAAAAAAATCACGGCAAATGAGTAAATAGCAAAATATTGAGGAGAAAAAGCAAGTCTTCATCTTCTTTGCACCATCCACACAAAATTCTGGGCAAAGAAATCCAAAGAAGAGATGATCCACCATTTATGGTGAACCAGAACAAGAAGATACAGTAGTTCATACATCAATTAATTCAAAATCCGATGAAGTAGATTTAATTTCAAATACCAAAATCTGATGGTATTTTCTCTTTGATTTATGATAGTTAATAAGTTATTAAGATAGTAAAGGACCATCACAATGTAAGTGTTGGATCTTGCCGGGCAATTGCCTTTTCTCCATAAGAGATTACTTTTCTCCCATTCTTTCAATCCAGCGTTTCGTTTCCTATTTTTCCCATGATAGAAATATTTCTTTGCTATATCTTGAAAAAAATTATAGTTATTTTGAAATTTATATAATACTTTTCACACATTAATAAAATATAATTCATTATTTTTTAAAATTGGAATTTACAGCTAATGCTTATTTAATAAGAATTATTATATAATTAATTTATCATGTGGACTTAGATACCAACCATATTAAATTTCTAATTTTAGTTTAACTTAATAAAATAAAATTATGTAAAACTAATATGAATAATAATGTAAGCGATAGGGATTTTGTCTCTAAATCTTTCTGTAATAAAAATTAGCGATAAATTTAATTTTTAATCACAATTTCTTCATTATGTTAATGTATTTTTTAAAAAAAACAAATTGTGATGTGACCATAAATCTATCATTATTTTATCGTTACGTTGCTACGTGATGTCATAAACATATTACTATTAATTCATCAAAACCAAATGTACCAGCACCATTGCAATGTTTAGCAATACATGAGTAACTTACTTAAAATTGAATTCTTAGATATTTGAAATTAATTTTAATTACTATTAGAAATAATTAAGGATCATATGGATAATATCTCCACAAACATTAAAGTCTTCAATATGTATATTTTCTTTTGAAAATGAGTGATTATCGGAAATTATGTGAAAAAATAAAGTACCAAACATATATAAATATATTTACAATCATCAATAGATATTTGATTTTACATACAAAATTAGATAATTAACATACAAAAGCAACAAGTTGTACATAATAAAATAAATATGAGCTTGATAAGTTTTGAGGATACAAGTACATATACAAATGAATTACGTTTTTCATTTTATTTCTTTTATTTGAATGTTAATTGATTCTTCGGAAAACGCCCAAAAATACTTTGAACTATTTGAAATAGGTCAGTTTTATCCACTGTTATGTTTTTGGCTAAAAAATGCCCTTGCCGTTACGTTTTTAGCTCAAATGCCCTTCAATTATTCAAATAGCTCAAAAACTATTCAAATAGCTCAAAATACCCTTCTTACTAACGGTTATTCCAAAACAAGAGAAAGGGAACCAATTTTGCCCTCATGCTTTTATTTTATATTTTATATTTTTTGGAGAGGGAGGAGAGTGGAGTTGAATGTGTGAGATATATAATAATAACAGGAAAAATAAGTAGTATAAACACTTCTAGTCTTAACAAATAATACGTAGTATAAACAATATTATTCACAATTCACCCATCTTCACCTAGTTTGAGGCAAAAATTGTCACCAAACGTCTTCAACTAAAAATTACACCTTAGAACTGATAACTATTTCAAAAGACTATTTTGATCGTAAAATATCTAATAATATTATAAAAAAAAAAATGTCGACGTACTAATATCTGTTTCATTAACATGCAAGGGTTGCACCCTATTCACATTTTGTTGTCCATGTTTCCTCCTAAAAATATATTATTCTTTCTTGAAAAACTGCACGGACATTTAAAAAGAAAAGAACCATAAATGTTAAGACAAGAATCTAAGGGTGTGTAAACTTTCATAATACCGAAATTGGAATTTTTGACATTTCAATTTTGATATTACGGTATTTGATAGGCATTTTTTATAAAAATAAAAACTAAAAAATAAAAAATATTCAATTTTTATGGAAAAATACAAAAATAACAAATATTGTATTGAAATACTCAATTACATATATAATTCATATATTATATTATTATATAGACAATAATTTAAATAGTTTAAATATTGCTGAAAAAAGTCCAAATTTTTTTATGGTCTTATTACATTTTTCACATATTCACCTCAGCCCCCCCCCCCCCCCCCCCCCCTCCCCAAAAAAAAAAAACCAAAAAAATATATATATATATATATATATATGAACAAGGGAAAATTGGTCTCTTTTCTCTTGTTTTGGAACAACTGTTAGTAGGAAGGGTATTTTTAAGATATCGAATCAATTTAAACATTCTCTACTAATCATTAGTCACAAAATTTATTTAAAAAAAAAAAAAGTGAAAAAAAAGGTGAAAAGAATCACTGGAGATTTTTAGAATAAGTTATTTTCTCGAAGAAAGTGCTCAACTAATTTCACGTAATTCTGTATATAAATATTAATAGGTAATTTGAAAAAAATAAATGAAAAGTAATTAATAGGACAAAATGCATTAATGGTGTAAGATGAACTTTGGAAGGAAAGTATTTGAGTTCAGTGGCTTTAAGCTTGATCTTGAATTTGATGGATTGATCTTAATTTGTACTTGAATTCAACGGCTTGAATCTTGATTTTGAATCTTCGTTTTGATCTTTAGAACTTCTAGAGAGATACTTAATTGCTTGAATCTTATAGAGAAGTGCATTTAATCCACGAGCTCTCTATGGCTTATTATTAAAATTCCCGTCCTTTTCTTGAATAATGATACCCTTATTTATAGTTGTAGGATGGAGTAATTGTGATAAGGGTGAACTTCTCTCGACCAATTAGACTGAAGTTGACATGATAATATTTGATTGGTCCGAACATGTTACTTGTACACACGTATTTTCACTGACCTTTAATTTGACTATGTATGTTGTGTCATTTTGACATGTGTCATGACCCTATTGGCTCATTCACTTGACTTGGCGTATCATGTCATTTTACACGTGGCGCCAAATTAAGCCTCTTAAATAAGACATCATCCTGGGTTTAACAAAAAGGGCTCATCATTTACAATCCAATTAAATGAGCTTGAGTAGGATGGACTTTTCAATTAAATCCATATTTGTTGGACTTAAATAATTAAGGGGAAAGATCACGGATGCCTTCTCAAACTAAAATAATTATCCACCCATAACCCCTTATTTCGTACCCCCGGAAAAATTCAAAAATATTTACTCGAGATGCCCCCCAATTATAATACCAACACGGTATATAAATATACTGAGACGGTATCATAGTAGATGCTTCGGTCCTTCTCTTCGTCCTCCATGATACCATCATAGTATATAAAATACTGAGATGGTATCATGGAAGATGCTTCAGTCCTTCTGTTAGTCCTCCATGATACCATCATGGTATATAAATATACCGAGACGGTAATATGAATGATCATGTTCATTTATTAAAAATGACACAATTTTCTCAAAAAAACTTCTATGATACTATCGTCTTATAGACATATATCGTGATGGTATCATGAAGGACTGCTTCAGTCCTTCAATGAGACACTCCTCAGACTATGGTACCATCATTGTATATAAATATACTGAGACAATATCATATAGGACTACTTCAGTCGTTCTCTTAGTCCTCCATGATACCATCATGATAAATAAATATACTATGATGATATCATGGAGGAAGGGGTTTGGGCCAGGGGCCACGTCGGGTAAATAGTTTTGGGCGAGGGGTACGGCGAGTAATTAGTTTAGAAGGGACATGGGGCGGGTAATTATTTTATTTTTTGGGGGTATTTCAGTTAGTTTTCCAATAATTAGCCCATTATTTATTTGGACTAACATATCTTGAATTTAATATAATTTTTTGCACGGATTACCCTTCATACAGACTGCTCTTTAATTTTTATCCCTACTTCTCATTTCATAAAAAACTGTGGGCCAAAATACCCTTATTCGCTGGTCTACGAAACCAGAGATTCTCGGTCCGATCCCAACAGAGTCAAAAATTTAAAAGCACCCCCAAGATAGGGGCATTCAGTTGCCCAATCTAATATAATCCAAATTATTTTACACTCTGTTTGGATAGTTGTTTCTCGTGGTTCATTAATGTACAGTATGGTATGATATAATATGGTGTTGTATTGTATTGTACTGTATTAATGAACACAATGTTTGGATAGACTGTATCGTTTGTTGTGATTTAACATTTTTATTGTTTGGTTTGACTGTCTGGTATTGTATAATAACATGTAAGTTTACTAAAATATCCCTTAACTCTTAATTATAAATTAATTTAATATATATATATTTATATTAATAAAATTCAGATAAAGGAGAAATAGGAACTTTAAAAAATAAGTAAGTGGTAGATAGGGATGGTCATTAGTGGGTGGTGGGGGTGGTAGAGGGGTGGGTGGTTGTAGGATCGATGAGGGTGGGGATAACGGGTGGTAGTGGGTGGTAGGGTGGGGGTGAGTGGTTGTGAGGCGGGGTTGGGTGGTGGTAAGATGTAATAGGTAGGGGTAGTTAGGGACTGGTGGAGGGTGGTGGAGGGTAGGGGTATAATGGAGAAATAAAATACGTAATCACGCAAAAACCATGATATATAAATATACCGAGACGGTATTATGAATGATCATGTCATTTATTAAAAATGACACACTTTTCTCGAAAAAAACTTTCTAAACCATCATCTTATATACATATATCATGATGGTATCATGAAGGACTGCTTCAGTTCTTCAATGAGACACTCCTCAGACCATGGTATCATCATGGTATATAAATATACTGAGACAGTATCATATAGGTCTGCTTCACTCGTTCTCTTAGTCCTTCAAGATACCATCATGATATATAAATATACTGCGATGATATCATGGAGGAAGGGGTTTGGGCGAGGGGGGCATGTCGGGTAAATAGTTTTGGGCGAGGGGTACGACGGGTAATTAATTTAGAAGGGGCATGGGGCGGGTAATTATTTTGTTCTTGGGGGGTATTTCAGTTAGTTTTGCAATAATTAGGGCCTTATTTATTTGAACTAATATATGTTGAATTTAATACAATTTTTTGCACGACTTTAATTTTTATCCCTACTTCTCATTTCATAAAAAATTATGGGCCAAACCCCTTATTCACTGGTCTATGAAACCAGAAATTCTGGGTCTGATCCCAATAGAGTCAAAAATTAAACACCACCCCTGAGATAGGGGCATTCAATTAATCAATCTAATATAATCCAAATTATTTTACACTCAGTTTGGATGGTTGTTTCCCGTGGTTCATTAATGTACAGTATGGTATGGTACAATATGGTGCTGTATTGTATTGTGTCGTATTAATGAACACATTGTCTGGATAGACTATATCATTTGTTGTGGTTTAAGAACATTTTTATTGTTTGGTTTGACTGTCTGGTATTGTATAATAACATGTAAGTTTACTAAAATATCCCTTAACTCTTAATTAGAAATTAATATATATATATATATTTATATTAATAAAATTCAGATAAAGGAGAAATAGGAACTTTCAAAAATAAGTAGGTGGTAGGTAGGGATGGTCATTAGTGGGTGGTGGGGGTGGTAGAGGGGTGGATGGTTGTGGGATCGATGAGGGTGGGGGTAATGGGTGGTAGTGGTAGGGTGCGGGTGAGTGGTTGTGGGGCGGGGTTAGGTGGTGGTAAGACGTAGTAGGTGGGGGTAGTTAGGGATTGGTGGAGGGTAAGGGTATAATGGAGAAATAAAATATGCAATCACGCAAAAATCACCAAATCTGTAGTTACGAAAATTGAATTTTTTCATTATTATATAATCATGAATTTATGACATCATACAACATAATTTTAAAAACAATGAATACAAACATGATTTCATAAATTTAAGGTACTTACAACTTACAAGTTACAGGTACTAAGTTAATTCCGATTTTTTAACATAAAGCTAAATAATAGTAGTAGCTAATTAGCAAAGTTTTTTATCAATAATAATAATAATAATAATAATATAGTATTACTCAATGAGCTTTTCTTTTTCCGAATTACATACACAGATAGATATAAACCCACAATCGTTCATTTCACAGCAAATTGCCGACTGCACGCCGGAGAATCTCTCCCGCCGGCGAAATTTCCGGTGGTCTACAATGCGGTCAAAGGACAAAATCTCCTACTTCTATGACGGTATAGTTTTCTCTTCACAATCTCGAAAATCGAAAACCCTAAAATCCTGCTCATTTTGTATGTTAGCATTTATGTTGTTTATATATGCTGATTTTTTTTGTTATAGCACCTTTGGAGGCTGAGGATTAGGGTAGAAGGTTACACAGGCGAATTCAGGATTTCAACAGGATGAGTTTACCTTAGAATTTTTTTTGTTTTTTAAAAAAAAGACGCAAAAGTGCATTTAGTAGGGTTCGATCTCACAACCTTAAGAGATTAAATCCAGCACTTAGCTCCACTCAGTCTAGTTTAGTTTGATCATGTGTTCCTTCAGTTAATCTTAGATATATTTTAAGTATTATATATTCCCTCCGTTTCGATTGATGTGAACCTATTTGACTGGGCATGGAGTTTAAGAAAAAAGAGAAGATTATTAAACTTGTGGTGTAAAATGAGGCATATATATTTTGTGTCACTATAAATCATTGCATAAAGGTAAATTTTTTTCCAAAGATGGAAAGAGGTCATTCTTTTTGACACGGATTAAAAAGGAAATAGGTTTACATAATTGAAACGGAGGGAGTATATGATATACTGAGTTTAGTCGGGTGACCATGGGTTTACGTGACCCATTTTTTATACTTAGATTCGCCCCTAGAAGGTTAGTAGGTAGCCGAGTGTTGTAGCAACTTTATGTGGGAGAGACAGGGGGCTGGTCTCCTCTCTCGGTATTAGTAGTATTACATTTAGTACTTGCGTAGTATTCCTTACTTTGTTTTTATTTGTTACCTGTCGCTTCATTGGTGTGTTTATTTTGCCACGTTGTTGCTGATATTTTTTCCGTTTAACCTGTTTTTGGTACTGCGTCGTTGAGCGAGGTCTATCGGAAACAACCTCTCTACCCCACGAAGGTAGGGGTAAGGTCTGCGTACACTCTACCCTCCCCAAACCCCACTTGTGTGGGTATGTTGTTGTTGTTTATGTAAGCTGATTTTTTGTTACAGGTGATGTCGGAAGCGTATACTTTGGTCCAAACCATCCAATGAAGCCACACAGGTTGTGTATGACTCATCATCTGGTTCTAGCCTATGGTCTACACAGCAAGATGGAAGTTTATGTTTGTAACTCTTACCTTTTCTCTTTTGTGTTTGTGAAGTTTATAAATTTTTTGACATAATGGTCAAAAACACCTGAATGATCACTTTTTTCACGAATCTCATACCTCAATTATCAGTTGTTCCCTTTTTTCCTACCTGAACTATCACCATTTATGTCCTTTTCCTGCCTGAATTATCACTGTTTATGTCTGTCACCTTGTCCCCAAAAAAAAAAAAACTATCACTGTCTATGTATTAAAACATACCTAGTTGAGTAGATGGTGATAGTTTAGGTAGGAAAATGGAACAGCTAATAGTTGGCCTAGTCGAGGTGTGTTTTAATACATAGAATTCAGACAGGAAAAGAGAACAACTGGTAGTTGGGGTGTGAAACTCGCGAAAAAGTGACAGTTCAGGTGTGTTTTTGACCGTTAACTTTTTTTTTTTTTTTTTTTTGGGTTTACATTTTTTATTGCACTGTGTAGAGGCCTCATAAAGCATATCCAGTGGAGCTAGCGCAGTTTCATTCAACTGATTATGTAGAGTTCTTGAACCGAATAACCCCAGATACTCAGCACTTGTTCCCTAGTGAAATGGCAAGATGTAAGTGTTGAACTTTGTCTTATTTCATCTCTTCTTCATTAAAATATCATCTTTGAGCTGCGTACTTATTCATAGGAATTTTGCTGCACTAGTAATCATCATCTTTGATAAAACAAGCACGCCACCACCACCAACAACTAGACCTAAATACCAAGCTAGTTGAGTCCTCAGTATCCATGTTATTCCACTCAGACATGTCTCAATGAATAATAAAAAATTAGGTTCTCTAGCACAAAAAAGCTTTCTTGCTAGAGAACGTACGGACATGACCAGACCTTGATCCATGTAATTGGTACCACCTAAATTAATCTTTTTTTGTGCTCTAGTTTCCGCTAAGTCTTCATAGATTTCTAGAGATTGAAGGGAGGCAGGATGGAGGTGAGCATACGGAACAACTACCACCATCCCACTTAGTAAGAGGGTGCTAAATACTACAACGATGTACAAAAGTAGTCCCTTCTACTAATTTCGGGACCTAATGAACTATATTAGTTTGTCAACTTCATCTATTCATTCTGATTTACACCAGGCATCCAGTAAATATAAATATTTTGATTTCATCCTAATTATTGTCAGCTTTCCCTTCATACCATGTCTAGTTTCTCTCCTTCCATGCACTCCATTTATATGCGGGGATTGAATTCCACATTCTTCTTTGCTCCTTGTTCAGTCCTCTTATGTTCCAGCTCGGGTGAAACTTTCTGGTTGTCTTAGGGGTGGCCTACTGCATTCCCAAAAGTATTCCAAACTAGTCGATAGTGAGCTGGAACTAGGTATCTTCATTCTCTTTTTCACACAAGTAGCATCTGTATAAGTGATAACCTCTTTGCAGGTTGTCCATAATGAGACATATCATGAGTGGTTACCCATGAGAACCATGCTACCACCTTATATGGTCTTTGGTTTGCTACATTTTCTTCCGTGGCCCGTCTTTTATACAAGTATACGACAAAGTAGAGAAGCCTAGTCCAAAATATGGTTCTTTACAAAAGTCACCCACTCATTTATACAAACAAGGACCTCATGAGTGCACCAAAAGGAAACTAGAGACATGAGACCACTCCTCACATGTACAAAATGACTCTTGACCCCTTCAAAAGCTCTCATATCCTCCTCCTCCTCCCCAGAACCCATATAATAGCTAGTGGGGGCTACATCTCATGCATTGTGTTTTCTCTTCCTTTTGAAATTCCAGCTTTTTTCTCTCGCGACCGCTACTCTAATTAAAAGACTAGGGCCCCTACTGAAGATAGGTCTCCAAACTACGGCTGAGAGTTTCGATTTTTTGAAGTGCCAACCTTTTAGGGTGACCAGGCCAGGTCGAGTCAGAAAAGCTTGGATGACTCAAGGTTCATATTAGGAAAAAGGAAAAGTGAGGGAAATAGGGGGCAGCCCTCAGCCCGATCATCCAATTAGCTCCAATAGGCATGCATGGCTTGGACTATATGGAAAGAAAGAAATTTGAGGTGTTTTGAAGGCAAAAAGGAGCAGTTGCAATCTGTGAAATATAGTTGTTTGCACCAGTTGTATTATTGGACAAAAGGAAATATTGTTATGAATTTAGATAATATGGTGGACATGCTAGAGTACTTAGGTTTCTAATGTAATGTAGATTGCTTCTTCCTTGTACTTTCACAGTATCATCTTGATACTGTTTTTTAATAAAATCTTACCTTATCAAAAAAAAAAGAAGCTCCAAGAGACATGCATGGTTTTGTAGTCAAAGCAACTTCGTTACTTTCGTGTATGCAATGCCTCCTTTATTGAACTCGGCATAACCCATTATATTCTAAACCAATTCAAAACCTCCCACTCTGGCGCGTACTTGACAGAAAATGTCAGAAGGAAACTTCATTTCACTACCCACTTTGAATCTGACTTTGGTCACAATATTCTGCCAAAGACCCCTGATGTGTTTCCATATTCCACTTCAATGAGGTCTAAGGGAAATTTTCAAGCACCATTCAGTTCTCATGCCATAATTTGCTACATAACCCTCCACATATGCAGGGTAAGACTGCGTACAATAGACCCTTGTGGTCCCGCCCTTTCGAGGACCCCCGGTATAGCGGGAGCTTAGTACACCGGGCTGCCCTTTTTTTTAGTCATCACATATTTTAGAAGTGAGTCCAACAAACCTTTGATAGAGTTAAAGAACTTTCTACAATTAAAGAGCTGTTTTTTTCTTGATGAGAATTTACCTAATGAGATAAAGAGAAAATATGCCGTACTTTTACTTATCATAGAACCACCCTTTTTCTCAGGAGTATATCTTCATAGTTCACGCTTGCTGGACTCCTTGAACTGTCGTCTATGTCTTGGTTAATTGGTCTTTTCCCAACTTTTTCTAGTCTGGTGAATAGGTGTAGTTAACTACTCACCATAAGATCAAAATGGAAACTAATTTTGATATCATTATCTTTTCTAGAGACTATGCCTTTCAGCATCACTTCTTTTTGGATGATTTGTTTGAATAATGTGATGTTGAACTATTGCCTATGTTTACTTATCAGATAATCTTGGAGAAGATTGCCCTGTATTTGACAACTTATTCGAGTTTTGTCAAATATATGCTGGTGGAACAATAGGTAAATCGGCCTTGTTAGCATGCTATTTCTGTTGGAGTCTCAAATTCACTTGCTAACAAATATTAGTGGCAGATGCTGCACGTAGATTGAATAATCAGCTTTGTGACATTGCAATAAATTGGGCTGGTGGATTGCATCATGCCAAGAAGTGTGCGGCTTCAGGATTTTGCTATATCAATGATCTAGTTTTGGGGATATTGGAGCTTCTAAAGTATCATCCACGGGTGCTCTATATTGATATTGATGTGCATCACGGTGATGGTGTAGAAGAGGCGTTTTATTTCACTGACAGGTGGCACTATTTTCTGTAGTTTTTCTCCAATTTTTTGTTTTTCCTTCTCTGTTCTCTCTCTCTCTCTAATGTCAAGCCTGAGGATAAATCTTATATCTACATGAAGGTTTAAAGTAGTAGCTATTGGGTCTAGACTGAGACTCCAAGAAGCTGAATGACGATCGACTTTGCCAGTAAGAAATCCGTGGTGAAGTTCTTTGATAATACTGTAGATGCGGCCTCTCAGGAGCATCTCTGTCTTACCTTCATATAGGAATAAATTAAAGCTACACATTTTCACTTGAAAATTAAATTGCCTATATATTCAGTAGCTGTGAGTATGAAGCTCGAACCTAGGCACCAGTTGAATACTCAATTTTTAAAATGGCTTCTAACCATTTGATTTGCTTGCTTACTGCACAGTTGGAATATTTTTGCTGCTACTATGTTCTATTGCTTTGACATTTTTATTCAAATGTTATTTATTCTTTGAAATTTGGTAAGTGCATTAATGCTCTGCTAGGTGCTTGTTAAAGGTCAGCCTTATATAAATCTTTTTGGTGTAAAAAGTTCACCTTTTTTTTTTTTTTTGGTGACGTGTTTAACTAGGGATAAATATTTACCAAAATTAGTGCAGTCCAAAATATTACACCTGGAATCTTAAGTTTCTAATAGTAAATGTTTTTGCAGGGTTATGACTGTTAGTTTCCACAAGTATGGGGACAAGTTCTTTCCTGGAACTGGTGATATGAAGGTACTTCTATATTCACGGTTTATTCTTCTTTTTGTTCTCTAGATTTTTCTTTTAACTTCGATAAACTTACGTGAGCTAATTTCGTATGGCTTCATTTGAATTTTGTTGACTCTTTTGTGCTATTTATTACAGTGATTGTATCTTACTCTACAACCATTGGATATATGGAGATTAAGAACTATGAAGCTTATTTATTCGATATAGAAGTGTGTAGGATTACTCCCCCCATACCCAATACCTCTGTTGGTGAAGGTATTAGATATCTGGTAGATTGGTCGATGTGCGTGCAAGTTGGTTTTGATATCTCTGCTATAAAAAAATATCTTCTTCCATTCCTAAAAGAGATTACCTAGTTTAGAGATGAAGACATAGGAGAAGAATCTTTCTCTGCTATAAAAAAATATCTTCTTCCATTCCTAAAAGAGATTACCTAGTTTAGAGATGAAGACGTAGGAGAAGAATCTTTGAAATGTCAAAATGTGAAATGTTAAAAGGATGTTATAGTAAGCCCTCTGAGGGTGGCTCGCAGTCGAAGAGTTGGGAAGTAACAACCTTGGGGACAAAGGTTTGAATCCCAACAATGACGACAGTAGATGAATTATTTCTACCTGCCTAAGCGTTGTATTGGTGAAAGGTTTCAGGTACTCCATAGATGTCAAAGGAACATTATAAAGAAAAGCATTTCATATCGATCTAGAAACCATAACATGCTTAGTGTGATATGCAGCTTTATGTACACCTTGTATGCAAAAAAAATTACCTCTGCATTAAGGAGTCATTTTGTTTAGAAGCAAGTTATGTAGGAACTAGTAATGCAGGGATTGTAATGTAAGGGTAATACATGAATTAGTAATACAAGGATTGTAACATAGGGATTAGTAATGAAGGATTGTAATGCAGGGATTGTAATATAAAGATTTCCTCTTAGAGATAATTTATTATTGAAATTTTAGCTTTTTGTATTAAATATTATGCAGTGTGTATATTTCAAAACGTGTTTTTGATTTTTGAAAAAATAAAATTTTGGTTACTACATACATGAAGGGTTATTTTTGTCATTTAATAGCTTTAATCCATGTATTGTCAATCTGCATTCTTAGAGCCTGTTTGGATGGGCTTATGCCTGCAGCTTATAAGCTAAAAAAAATAAGTTGGGGTAGTCTAACTTATTTTTTTTGGCTTATAAGCTGTTTTCAGCTTATAAGCTGCTTTAGATAAGCTAAGTTAAATGGGCCCAATTATTTTTTTGAGCTTATTTTAAGCACAAAATGACTAAGCTGGCCAGCCAAACACTCAAAAAAGCTGAAAACAGCTTATAAGCAACTTATAAGCCAATCCAAACGGGCTCTTATTCCACATTCTATCCTGCATAAAATAATACATAGATTCCTGCATAAGTTATAAGGGTATTATTGTTTAGGGCAACAGGATTCCTGCATAAGTTATACGGATATTATTGTTTAGGACAACCAAATAAGTAACCAAACAATGTATGACTAAAGCAGAGTTTAGGAAACAACAAAAACGAGTAACCGAACAATGTATAACTTAAACATTGTTTAATGTTTAATACATGTATTATATTAGCTTATGCAGCAGACAAAACGGGCCCTAATAATACTATATACATCATCAAGACATTCTCAAGTTGTGTAGCTTTTATGTCATCATTCATGCCAAACATGCCATTATTATACATTCCTTGGGTTATGCCCTGTTGTGCACTGCTTTTTGGGCGGAGTTCCCCCCCTATGTGCTATCATAAAATGCTAAAGAAGGGAAATTTAGGAAAATGGGGATTTTGGCCTACTCAGTTATTGCCGGCATAGTTTGTCTGTTATTGCCAATTTTTTTTTTGGAACTGTGATTGCCAAATTCTTAAACCAATAACTAAGATGAGTTTTCCTGAGAAACACATGTACTGCCTTTCATTTATGGCAAAGAGTTCAATAACTTGGAATCGTTGTTGGCTCTTTAGTTGCTGCGCGCAGCCTAGGTAAACATTGAAATTCATTTATACCACAGGAGCATCTGAATTTTATGTTTGCTCTTGATAGTGTAAATTCATCCATAAGGATGAAACTCCTACCCCTTGCATTTAGGGAAGACCCCTCTTATGAACACCATTAGCTATGCTTACCGTGGTTTTATTCTGAAGGATACAGGGGAAAGAGATGGAAGATTCTATTCCATAAATGTGCCTCTCAAGGATGGAATAGATGATGGCAGTTTTAATAGACTCTTCAAAACAGTAAGTTCATAAATAAAGTTTCTACCATATTAGTTTTACTATGTTCTGGTTATTTATTAAAGCATTTCGCTTGCAACATGTCATTTCATAGATTATTTCAAAGGTTGTCGAAACATATTTACCTGGCGCGATTGTTCTGCAATGTGGAGCAGATTCGCTTGCTGGTGATCGTTTGGGCTGCTTCAACCTCTCCATTGATGGTGCTTTTTTACTTGTATTTGGTTTCTCATTTTAAACACTTTTAGGATTGTTGTTCAACTCTCAATATTAAGCTCTTGGTTAGAGTAAATGCATTGGTTTGTCTTCTGGTGATTTTTAATCTATCTCTATCAATGGATACTTCTTACAGGACATGCTGAATGTGTAAGGTTTGTGAAGAAATTTAATTTGCCGCTGCTGGTGGGTGTTTCTCAAATCAAATTGCATTTCTGGTTCATAACATATTACCTGCATCTGTTTGACCGCATGGGACCTTTTACAGGTAACTGGAGGTGGGGGATACACAAAAGAGAATGTTGCTCGTTGTTGGGCTCTGGAAACAGGAGTTCTTTTGGACACAGAACTTCCTAATGGTATGAATAGCTGGCTATACTTTTGCACGATGTTTTTGCACTGCCTCTTATGCTTGTTGTTATAATGTCTCATGACTGTCAGTGGCTTAGTCGGGGTCCAAACGCAAAAATGGTTATCTCCCTGTTGTGGTTATGCAGAACAGGATGACAGTTTACTGATATCCGCGGTATTAAGTTGCATTATGTTTGATACTAGGTAGTTCTTTTGGTCAGGTTCGAGATTTGTATGCATGTATAGGTATAAGTATGTGATTTAGAGAACTTCTGGTTTTAGAGAACCTGAAAATTCCATTTTTAAACCCGAAAACTATTTTGCGTTAATTTGAATGCTTCTGAAAAAAGTAGTATTGGAATAATTTGGATTCGAACAGAGCAAAACATTTGCAGCTCGACTTGGCTGTGAGCAAGGGAATTGCATTACCGACAGAGTGCAGAGAAGAATCTTTATTTCCATGTTTGAGCTAGATAGTGGACTGATGTTCACTGTGTAGCGAATTTGATGTTGAAGGTTAATTTGGTATATCGTGGAACTCCTCACTTATTTTGGATGCTAACCATATATCGGAACCCACTTTTTTTGGGGATTAAGTGTGTGACTATCATATACAAGGATACCAAGTAAACCGTCCTTTGCAACTAATCATTTAGCACCTTGGGTGGATTCATCAGAAACTTGGAAGCCGAGTCTTTAGCAATTGTTCACAGAAAACATAAAGAAAGGGAGAATTAGTCTTCATATACTGAACTGATCTTGTGTACGCAAATTAGAAAACCTTCTATTACCTGGTAAAAAGAAGAAGTAGAAAATGTAGTAGTTTCAACCATTCACGTTAATATTTGGTGATTTTGGTCAAAAGTGTGACTAGATAATAACCTTGCAAGGTTTATATGGATGCTGCAGTTCTTGGAATTTGTTTCCTTGCTTTGGACTTGAGCTGTTTAACAATTGATTTCTACTTAGAATGAGAAAATATCAGCTTATATGATGTTATGGGAAATATGCTTAATGGTTCACATTTTCTAGAAAGAAGTTCAAGTTATCTGCATATACAATATTATTGAAAATGAGCTTAATGGTTTGATATTTTTAGTAAGAATTTTATTTCACACAGTAAATCTGTAAATAATTGCAGATATACCAGACAATGATTACATCAAATATTTTGGCCCTGATTATTCACTGAAGATTCCTGGTGGGCACATAGTAAGTTGAAATTATTTGTTGCTTTTCTTTTAACTTGCCCAGCATATCATCATCTTAGTCGCTCAAGCTTTGAAGTCTTTTTCCTCAAAATCTATTTACAATATTATATCCATTTGTCACACTATGGTTGTATTAACCATAAGATGACCAGATTGCTTGATCCGGTCGTGTATGTCTCCTTAAGCATTTTCAGAAAGTAGTAAAACAGCTAACAAATTGGCATCATGATGTTGCTCAAATAACCTGTCATTGATTGAACAGGAGAACCTGAATAGCAAATCGTACATTGGCACCATAAAAATGCAAGTAATGGAAAATCTTCGTTGCCTCCAGCATGCTCCCGGTGTACAGATGCAAGAGGTAAGTCAAGTGCATCTTTTGGTATTTCATGTTGCCAAGTAATCTAGAACACACGCATACATGGTATGTGTACATAATTACGTGCTGTGTTTTGTGTTTATATGTACTCGGAATGCCTCAGCACTGCACTTGAGATACGTTTTGCTCCATATAGTGGTTGCCTTTTTGCGATTTATGCTGATCTTGAAAATACACAATCATGAAAAGGGCAGTTTCAGCTTTCTATTGTTATGCGACAATCATACACCATCATTGTCAATGCTTCTCCAATGCATAAAAAAGAGCCATCTGCATTTGCTATGTGCCGTAACTGTCATTATAAATGCATTGAATGCATCTAGCCATGATTGTGATGGGTGCTGAAGTTATCTGGTGAAAGATAGTGACTTGCCTGGAGTCTGAAAATTTTCATATTTTTGTAGGTACCGCCTGACTTTTATATTCCTGATTTTGATGAAGATGAGCAAAATCCAGATGAGCGTGTGGATCGTAAGTAGAAATCTGACTATAAGCACACAACATGCTCAAATGTGGAACTACAAGTGATCTAACTCTGATTTTGCTTTCTTTATGTTAACTCTTGAATTCACAGAGCACACCCAAGATAAGCATATCCAGCGTGACGATGAATATTATGAAGGCGACCATGACAATGATAACCACACTGATGATGCCTAAACACTATAATTTGATGTAATTAGATTCGTGGAAATGTATATTCTTTTGCCTATTATAGAAAAAGCAATGTACAACTCTAGTTAATTGCCCCATGTTAATTTTGCATTTTCATTCCCCTTCTCATGTAAAATGTATTTGATGTGATAGGATTTGTATTGTAGGGTGGCAGTTTTTGTTTTGTTTAGTTTAGATGTCAATGGAGGCATATGTTTCATGCTCCAAAGATTTGGAATTTATGATTTGGAAATTAATGTTTTATTAAGCTTGACCTTCTAAAAGATTCCAAATTGATTATTTCTCGGTTTCTATTATTGCAATATTACAGATCTCAAATGACACCTAACTCAGCGACTTTGAAATCAAACAGTTAAAAAAGGCAACTCAGCGCACAAATCAAGCCATGTTCATGCAGTATTCGAGTTACAGATGCAGCACAAGTTGTGGTGTAGGTAACCTATCCTAATGCAAGCATCATTGGTTGTGGCTAACTCCACAACTCAAACATGTCATTTATAAGCCATACGAAGACAATTTTACTGTTGTTCCGGGACAATGCTTACCAAAACTATTTGATGTTCCCATGGGTGACATAGTTGTAACCTTAGCTTTTGCTATAGACTAAAACAAGGTCAGAGCCTTAACCCAACTCTTAAGATGGTACACTATTAACAATATCCAAAAAGCGGCCTTAACCCAACTCTTAAAATGTATTAACAATATCCAAAAAGCAATTTATATATAAAAGAGAAGCATAAGATGCCAGCCACAAGAATTACAAGATGTTAACTCTTTCTCTTGCACGCTGCGCGCGCACAGGGTACTTGTTACTTCCTAGTTCCTACTAGCACAAGTTTTGGGTAACTCTGTCCATCAAGGCTTGAATTAAACGAAGAAGTCACCTAGTGTTTTTGCCTCTGCTACAGTTTGAACCTAAGACCCAATTCTCAATCCACTTCATTGACCACTGGGCCGACCCTTGGTTGTGAATTACAAGACGTTAATTATCAATTATTTTACATGCAAATGTAGCTATGGTAATTTTAATTAGACGTGTCATTGCACCCTAATTGAACAATGCCCTCCAATTACCCATCTCCAGCAGAGAATTGCTCCAACCTTGGGTACTGGAGGGCCAGCTACACTAATCATGATAAGTCACTAAACAAGTTTACATTGGTTACAATGTAAAACAACTAGAGGAATGAACTGTAACCTCCACCCAGCGGTATCTTTGGCTTAAACGTAGCGGACGCCACCAAGTAAGGACAGTGCTGGAAACCCACACTCTGAGAAAACAGAAGCCAAAAGAAAATAATTAGTCCTTACTATCAGTTGATATACTCAGATAAGAGAGCATACTGAAGTGTGGAATAAGAAAACAAGTTTTTCTGTGATTGTGGTTACACTTTTAACGCCGTCACAACTAGTAAACCTATATGTAATCAGCCCGACTTTAGGTTGGCTGTGAATCACAAGAATAGTAGCAATCATATTCACAGATATCAGGTAGTTCATGAGAAAGGTTGATGAGAAAAATGGCAGGAAATGTAGAAATGGAAAAGGAAAAATCAAGTATGCATGTCCAGACACCAGTTGCATGTTACCAGTCTAGTGAACCATACAGTTTAAGTATCAGACATTGCCATTCACTCTCTTTTTCTCCTTATATGTATATGGACAGGTATGTTTTAAACATTTATATTAATGAATGGGGAGCTATTCGAGTGACTTTTTATTTTACGACATGTAATGGTAATTGATCAAGTGCGCACTCAATCTCGAAAAGAACCAGAAAAAGAAAAGGGAGATAAGACAAAGGGCTGCAGAGTGGAAGAGAAGAAGGATCAAGTCAGTGGTGGTTTAGCTAGCTATAACCAGAAAGTTTTGTGCTATCATGCCTTTTGTCTTTGTTCAGTGACGCAGAAAAGGAAAAAATGATAAGGAAAAGTTGTACCAGGGAGGTCTGTTAGCTGTAGGAAGAATACTATCAGATTAGTATCACAAAGAAAGACGTAAAAAAGACATCGACTTACTGGTATGCTTAGCAACACCCCATCCACATTGACCAAGACAGGTAAAGCTCTTCTTGCAGCAACCGGAATGGATTTCAATAAGAGGAGAGCTCCTTCAGCTGATTTCTTTGTACAAGCAGAACACAAGTTTATGTTGCTTCCATCCCCTCTCTTTGATAATGTTGCTAGGTACAACCAATCAGCATCGACCATGTAACGTACCCTGGCCGCCAGATCATGGCCAAGGACACAAGAATTGCAAAAGTTCCATCTTTCTTCTTCAAAATCTTGGAGTTGATCAGCGTTTTGCTTGCTCAGATACCACTTCACTATAAATCTGTTCATGAAGTACCCAACTTTTTTAGGATGGAGAACTTCGCTTGGAGCAGAAGCTGTGTATTCTATTTTCTGTTCCATCTTGTTCTCGAGCACAATATTAGTTTTGGACTTGAAATTATCGCTTTCCTCTCTCTGTAGAGAAATAATGCTCTTGTAGGTAGATTCACCAAGAATGCCTTCCCTTTTGGCTTCAGCTAGAACGGTATCAGAAGATGTTAAGTCCAAAAATTGCATTCCGAGTGTACTTTGAGGGAACTGATCTGAGTATGACCTCCCATTTGCTACAATTTGCTCTACCTCATTTGATATAGAGCAGTTTTTTCCTTCAGTCAAGTATGGATTTAACAACTCTAAGGTCAAATCAGCATCAGTTGAGCAGCAAACCAATACTTTAGTGCCTCTGGAGCCAGGACCAGGACAAAGGTAACAACCGGATGCAGTAACAGCAGTCTGCAAGGTGTCATAAGTGATGTACATTCGACAATGTGTTATTAAAAATCGTCAATCTAACTTCAAAATAAAGGAATTTCTTGCCCACAAGGCAAAGATCGAGTTAGATTGGATTATATTCACCTTGCATGGGGAAGTCCGAATGTAGTCTAATATCAATTTTGATGCACTGCCTCTGACAGGCCTTTGCCTTTGTGAAACAAACTATCAATACCGAAAACAAGAGGCAATGAGTAGGTATCTATCATTAGATAGAGGTCGAAGAAAGCTATCTACAACAAAATATGTTGTCTGAGATAAACTGATTAAAGTAAAAGCTGAAAGTTGCAATACCTGCAATAACAGAGCAATAAACTTGGAGAGAATTATGTCCTTCAATTCTGAAGGATTGAGAATTCCTAACTCAATCACCGCATACCCTTCCTGCTTTCCAGAAGAAAAAAATTAGGGGGGGAGGCAGAGAATGAGAGAGAGGGAACATCAGGTTATAGACAAGGTACAGAAATATATAGTGTTTCTCTTAACCAGATGAGATTCAATACTAAGGAAATATTACATGTGTGTGTTCTAGTTAAAATACATTTACCAACAGTACCAGTAGTCATTGAAGAATTCCATTCTAAGGACCCGTTTGGCAATGAGAATTATTCACTTTTTTCCGGAATTTTTTTTCACTTTGTGTTTGGCCATAAAAATTCCAAATACAACTTCAAGTTTTGGAAAACAACCAAAACTTGTTCTTCACTTTTTCCTTTTTCTGTTTTGGACCTTCACTCTTGTTTTTTTGTTTTCAATTTTTACACCAAAAGTTTTTATGTTGCTCAATTTTTACCCAAAAAGTTCATACAACCTTTTTCACTAGTTATGTTGCTCAGTTGCTCTCCACTCCAACAAACATTGAACATCATGTGCTAAAAAGCCTTTAAAATAAAAGAAGCAGGTGGGAATTTTGCAACAAGCCATATTTAGAGATGCTATATTTTTTGTGTACACGGGTAGGCTCCCCAGTTGCAGCCTTTTGATGGAAAGAAACCATCAGTCTTGAGCACTACATAAGGTCATAAGCTGATCTCGAGTATAGTTGCTATATTTCTCGCACGGGTTATGTTTATTAATTGCTTTGGGTGGTTTTGCAAGTTTTTAGAAGTTCGGGGGTATAAATCATATTTCATGTTTTTTAGAAAAAGTACATTTCAACAACCAAATATTATTTGCAAAAACTATGGCCAAACACAACTCCAACTCCAACTCCAACTTCAAAAATTCCAAAAAAAGTGATTTTTTTTTTTTTTTTTGGTTTCTATGGCCAAAAGCCTACTAAGTTTCTCTTCCAAATGATTAGTTATCTATTTATTCACTAATTCTTTTCGACAATACTTCATCGAATGCCTGCAATTTAAATTTTTGGAAGAAGTGCACATAGTCAACAACAGTAATGCAAGGGGCATGCCTAGAAACTAAAAAAAGGGGCAGCCCGGTGCACTAAGCTCCCGCTATGCGCGGGGTCCGGGGAAGGGCCGGACCACAAGGGTCTATTGTACGCAGCCTTACCTTGCATTTTTGCAAGAGGCCGTTTCAACAGGAACCCGTGACCTCCTGGTCACATGGCATCAATTTTACCAGTTACGCCAAGGCTCCCCTTCAGGGCATGCCTAGAAACTATGACTTCTAAAATGCTTTAGGACTTACTTTCAGATATCTAGGGGAAAAGAAGTAGTAACATTTAAATTGGTAACTATGACGAACCACAAGTCCAAAGAAAGAAAACAGGAAATTACCAACCTACCCCAGTCCAAATAGAAAACTGCATACCTTATTTTTATACATTGTTGCTTTCTGTTTTACTACCTACAACCACACAACTCACAGGCTTCATTTTGCGTTGGGATACAAAAATAAGGTTGAATTAAGATGTTACTTTTTTTTTAAAAGGCTAACTTAAATTAAAATGTTACATGTTCTTTTCTAAACAGGTACTGGAATGTCAACTGTGTATGCAAGGAAAAAGGTGCTGAACTGCAAACTAACGACAATATACCCAAAAAAAAGGCATGAATTGAAAGCAAATGCAGATAGATGATATTTCCCAAACATGTAAACCTGTTCCGAAGGCTATCAAGTATCAATAGAGGGACAATGGCACGTTGGTTAGAATGCATTCCCAACTAAACTCTAAAACTCACAGGCATGATAGTCACAGCTCGATGCATCAAGTTGGAACAAATTATGTCAACATGCAACCTTGTTCTCCGACAAGCATCAATAAGTGCTTGCAACTCAGATCTGAAGATAGCTGAAAATTATATGAGCAAGATACAGTAATTACAGGTTCTGTTAACAAGATTTTTCTAAAACACAGGGTGAATAATTAAGTCAAATGCAAGAAAAACAACTCACGTGACGCCAAGTCAGTCAATATCATCCGAATTCTATTACGAGCAAATAATGCACTTCTGTTCGTGGGATCTTCAACCCATTCTTGATTGGCACCTAGACATATCTGCAATACAAAGGTAACACAACTTTAGAAGTTTCCAATGAACTAGGAAAAGGAATAACCACCTGAATCTTTTAAGCAAATGCGCAGATGTAGTTTAATCATTTTAATATTGGTGCTGAAACATTAACCTGAACAACTCTACTTACAGATTAGAAGATGTCATTTAGGTTCAAAGGCTACTATGGAAATCTTCCATAAAGGCAAACTGAAAAAACTAACCTTGTACATATCTTCTTTATAAAACTCCAGGAGAGGTCTCACCAATAAAAGTCCGCTGCCACTCGCTTCAGCACTTAAATCTGGACATGTACAGAACAGCTGTGATACAAACGCCATTCCAGCAAGTCCAAGTACACCACTATTACGAGATAACCTGAGAATCAATAGTTCCGCCTGTAGAGTAATCCTATTAGCGATTGCTAAGTCTATGGTGTCAAAACCTTTACATGTGCATGATGCAACATTAATTGTATTCAAATACCATTAATGAAACTCTTTTCGATATAATGACAAAACTTAAACAGATTTCCATCTGATAAGTGCTAATTTTTTAGAAACATAAAATGGAAAAATCCACAGAGTAGACACTGTTATGACAATACCTGGTCATCTGCATGGTGCGCAGTCATCAACACACCAATCTGATGCCGGATGCAAGCACTTTGGAGAATTTCATACCTGAACAAATGAAAAAGAACAACTTGTTTGCTCACACTAATGAAAAGACTACTAACATCAGGCTGAATGTATAACATATCGTCGGTCAAAAACCAGCATGCACAAATATGACAAGGCTCAGAAATAGCATTCCGCTGAAGAAAATTTGAAACTATCATAATGACCTCTTCCGGCGAGCCGCTTCTTGCAAGTGACCCTGCTTTGGTTTGCCTTCTGACCAGTCACAGCAAGCAATCTCACATTTGATTCCTATACAAGGCCTACATTATATCTCTATTAAAAGGTGTTAAGCAATGCTGTTACATTCAAGAGAAAGAAAAAGTTAAGGAATATATACCCATGCTTGTGACTCGACGATGAACAAGGCTGGCCTCATCTTTACTCTCAGCACGAAGTCCATGATCAATTACCACAGCCAAGAGCCCGTCAACGAACTCGTTCTTTTGTGCAGCAACACCAAGGGCATTGGCTTTCCATGTAGCAGTTAAGACACAAAGAGCCATGCTATCAGGGCCACCAGAAACGCCCAAAACTACAAAAAAGGTCAAGAAGAAAACTCAGCTCCATGGTCACAATAAAGACCATCCAAGAAATAATAAATTGTTCTTAGTTAGCTGGATCGTTGACCCGCGTCTATTCCAAGTCCTCTTTAAGGAGTCCTAGTTCTTTTTTATTTGGTTGACACCATAATGCGCCATATACTTTGTCAGCACCACAGGACGACAGTTGTGTCCAGCAGAAAAGTTAAATTTGAACCTTTCCAACTGAACCTGCCAGCTTGACTTCTGGCACTTCGAATAATTTGAATATAGAGAAGATATTTGTTTTTTGATAAAGTAAATAATTTTATTAACAATTGGGAAAACTCCGTATACGAGCCATACACCAAAAGAAGAGAACCTACATCAAAATATGGTTCTCAACAAGATATCCAATCCTCTATACAAATAGGGACCTCGTGAGTACACCAAAAAGTAACGAGAGACAAAACACTCCAATGCAATTTTACAAAATCTTGTTCCACCCCATCAAATGCCCTCATATTTCTTTCTTTCCTAGAGAAGATTAATAAGGGGAAAGGGGAGAAAGGAAAACAAACATTAATTCCATTTCATTTCAATCAAATACTAAATTTATAAATTAAAATGCAGCTCAATACTTGATTGACTCTTAATCAACTCTGCATAAAGCCTTTGAGATACCAACATTACTAGACGAGCTGAATTGAACGATAAGTGCATATGTGAACTAAACTATTAACGAAGTGCATATCTGTACAATTTCGAATACTTTACGGGCATATTTGGAAAACAACAACAACATACCCATTGGAATCCCACAAGTGGGAAAGGGCATATTTGAACCTTTCATATATTATATATTCTTTATAGCAGCCAAAAATTATCAGACTATAGTACTATACCATAAAGCTGCAATCTTTTTCGCACATTCAACTCCTCTTTCTAATTTCTATGTACCCACAAAGTAAAAAAAAAAAAGAAATGAAGGGGGAAAAACTGACCAGTACGATTATGGGGTTCAATACCAGCCATAGCCATACGCTTGGCAAACGTCTACTCAATTACAAAGTAATGAAAAAGGTACTATAAAGCTACAATCTTTTACCCACTTTGGGTTAAAGCGTTTCCTATCAAAGGCGACTCCATTCACAGAGCTCAAACCCGAACATTCTGGTTAAGAATGGAAGAGCGAGACACTGGCTTAGCCACGTAGAGCTAAGGGTGGTCAGTTGAATACTCTTCCTCAAAAAAATTTTTGTCAGTATAGAGAAAATTATACTGTGTATATTCAAAGATTACTTCTTGTACATATATATTAAACCTGGAACACCTTAGTGAGATTTCCAGCTTCACTATTGGTCATGGAGGGGTACTTATCACCCCATGAAACCCATAAAACAATTTCTCATGAGATTAATACTTTTAATTCAGGCACACCAATTCACTAATGGATGAAAAAAAAGTACTCCCTCCGTCCCAAAAAGATTGTCTTAGTTTGACCTGACAGGGGGTTTAAGAAATAAAGAAATACTTTTGAAATGTATAGTCCAAAACAAGTCTTACATATTTGTTTGGCGGTAGTTAAATTATTTCTAAATATAAAAATGTGCAAATTTGTTTAAGGACAAACTGATAAGGAAAGTAAGACAATCTTTTTGCGAGGGAGTACTACATAGATGCAAAATTTTCCACTTTTCTTTTCTATGCACCCATAATTCATTAAGTAAAAAAAAAAAAAAGTAATGGAGGGGTAAAACTGACCAATAGGATGATGGGGTTTGAGACCAGCCATAGCCATACGCTTTGCAAATGTGTCTGAGTATACTGACATGTCAATTGGGCCATTTTCTTGGCTGTGACTGCAATAACTGCACAGAAACCGAGAAGAAAAAGAAGTAGAAAGAGAGAAACGAAGAGATGAAGAAGGGTAATATAGGAATTTTGTTAATCTTGAAGTTTCATAAATGGAGTTTAGGAGTAAATGTGAAGATGTTTTGGTCTGTGAAGAAATAAGAAAACCTCGCGCCATTGACAACACAAGCTTGTAATTTGCGGTTGAGAGGTATACATACACTTGTAAAATGGGTGACTAATTTTCTCCTTAGTTATTTACTAGTTGCATGAGGTCATGCTAAGTCCGGACCCAAACTCAGGATCTAAAAATAATAAAATTTAATTATAAAAATATAAATTATTTGTATCACATTTTTCTATTGTATAATTAATTTAATTTAACAACACATTAATCGTGTCTTATTTGGTAATTATTAAAGTTTCTTAGTCATAATTGAATAATTTTAAAGAACAAATTATTTATGAGGAAGTTTTGAAGGAGAATTAGCAAATATAAAGGGACACGATATTCAATATTCACTAAAGAAGCAAATTTTGGAGGTTTAAAACAAATAAAGTGTGTGTTTGATATGGAGAAGAATATTTATCAAAAACTATTTTTTAATTTTTTCATATTGGGTTGGTCAAAATTATTTTAAAACATTTTCTCTAGGAGAAGCAGGAAAATCGAGCTCCACATTCATTGTGTCTTTCCTGCCCTCCAATACACCTCTTTTTTAGTACCCCCACCCCCGTAGCCCCCATCCCCACCACCCACCGCACCCCAGCCCCAATCCCACACCTATAGTACCTGTTTAGATTATATACAAATGATTTTAAGATAATATTTTTTGCTTACGTGCCAATACAAGAAATAAGTAAGCACACACTTATTTTTGATGAAAAATAGTTTTAACATAATATTTTCCTTCATAAACACATCCAAAGAAAAGAATTGGGGTACTAAGTAGTAAGATCTAATAACTGCTCTGATTGAAATGAAACAGTGACTCCAAAGTTGCATAAATTTTAGGAAAATATGTAACAACAAATAATGTAAAAGGTACTCCCTTGATTCTTTTTTACTTGTCTCTCGTTGACTCAGCACTTCTCTTAAGAAATTATTTATTAGGAGTAAAATATACTGTACTAATTACCCTTATTAATTATGCTTTGAAAATTTAAGTTTGATTATTAATACTCTATATAGTTACTTAATGATAAGGGTAATATATGAAGAATTAATAAAGCTTTCGTAATTTGTTAAAATAAACAAGTAAAAAATACTCCCCTGTTTCAATTTATGTGAATCTTTTACTGTTTGGAGTCTACGAGATGCTTCTTTGATCACGCTTTTCTTACATTTTTTTTTAAAATTATTTGAATTATAAAGTATCATGACTTATAATATTTTTTATATAGTTTCTAAATATATAAAGTATATTTTTACCAACTTGAAAAATCTATGTCAAAATTTATGATCAAAGTTATAAAGTTTGATCTCCCGTATTTTAAAAAGGTTCACATAAATTGAAACGGAAGGAGTATATTTTTAGACAACCACAAAAGAAAAAAGAAAAAAAAAGGCATATGATCCAATTAGAGAGGCCCAAGTGGGCATGGCTATGAAAGAAAGCAAAAGTAAGCAGTCACATGGTGCAGCATCACAGGGCAAAGCATAATGTGAGGACTACAAAAAGTTCCACATTTGCTCTTATATATAATAGTAATTTATGCCAAAAGGCCAAAAATACTCGTTAACTATTTGAAATACCCTTTTGACTAGTCAAATAGCTTAAAAATATCCTTCCTACTAATGATTGATCCAAAATAAGAAAAAATAGATGACTAATTTTCTCCTTATTTATTCATGTGAGAATACTCCTGAACTATTTGAAATAGGTCAATTTTACCTTCTATTACGTTTTTTTGCTCAAGAATACCCTTGCCGTTACGTTTTTGGCTCAAAAATATCCTTTGACTAATAAAATAGCTTAAAAATATCCTTCTTACTAATGGTTGATCCAAAACAAGGAAAACGGGTCAACTTTGGGCTTGAACTATTCGGAATGAAGCAGTTTTTGAAGACCGTGCATTTTTGTTTTTTATAAACTTTATTTCCTTTCTCACTTCAAGGATTTGTCCGTCATTTTATTTTCTAATTTCTCATCCCATCCCGTATTTGGTATCCGCTTTAAAGTCTCAACTAATTTGTGTTTTGCGAACTATCTGGTGATAGTTTAGATAGGAAAGTCTCAGTTCAGATAGTTCAGATATAAAACACAAAAAAAAAGTGACACTTGAGGTATGTTTTTGACCCTTATCTCTATAAAGAAACCATATTTTCTTTGTCCTCAACTAATATGGAACTTTAACAAGATACAAGATACTTCAACGTTTGTGAACAAAAAATTGCATCAAATTTAAGATTTGCATTACTTAATGAATTTGAATCTTAGTTATTATAGTTACGTTTAATAATAGTGTTCGTCAAATTTACTAATATATTTACATTTTTTTTAATGACGATTTTGTTACATTTTAGAATGCAAAAATATCATATGGACCAGTTTGAAGGAAATGAAAAAAAAGATCAAAGAAAGAATAGACTGTTACGAGATTCTACTAGAGCATCATCATTAAGATTGTGACGGGATAGATATAATCGCTACATCTTCAATTAAAAGGCTCAGAAGTTGGGATAAAACAATCTTGATAGAAAGCGATGCGATAGTCGGGCTTCAAAACGAATATCAATCCTCAAATAGAAAAAAAAAAAAGTATTCCTTCCACCACCTTCCTGCCATGTACACTACCACTAGCCAGTTTATGATTCGTTCATAAAATGACCCAATTTGTCATCTAAAAGTTATAAAGTTATAACCTTTTTCTCTAATTTGATGACCAACCATGTTAAGCCAAAAAAAATAATATATATAGCTTGTCAAATAGATACTGTGAACAATTGTATGGCCACAGAAAAAATTTGCCAATTGGCAACAATGATGTAATTCTCCTTAATCCGTAATTCCAATTTTTATGTTGTCTAGTACTTTCTTCAATCCAAAATAAGGGTGGGATAAGATTTTGGCATAAAAGAACTATCCAATAGCATTAATAATAAGGATTATTTGACTAAGCTACATTTATTATTTATTTCTCCTCAATCTTTCTACAACAGTTGCATAATTTTGAAGAAAAAAAATAGTTAATGCTTTCTTTATTTGTAAAGCAACACATATTTTAGATCATTATAATTTGATTTTAAATTCAATGCATCAATAGTGTAAAAGTATTTACATAATTAGATCTTATTAGGTAATTACAAGTAATTTTTTTATAAGCGTTAATGATAATTCAGTAAATATAGTAATTAACATGTTATCACATGTTAAAATTCAATTATAAGTATTTACATTGTTAGCGTATGGAGTATAATTTAATCCTATTAATTTGGCTAAAGCTACACTTAATTTAGATGAGAAATGTATTCTGTCTATTCCAAATTATGTGTTACACAAAAAAAATAAAAATTATCGTACTTCATTATTTAAAAATAATTTAATTTAAAAAATTTCATTACATTTTATCAGAGACGATTTATAGTTACACAAATATCAATACACATTTTGGTCACAAGGTTTTTTTAAAAATTCTTTAAGTTTCACATTTAATTAGTTAAACACACATAAATTGCCACCAAATAGAGGTAACATTATTTATAGGGAAACTTACCTAAATGTACGCTTTGGTCATCTAGTTTATCAAACATAACTAAAGTATAGACTGTCTATACATTTTGATTATACATATATGTATAGATATATTTTGTACTTTATATATTATTTATATTATGTATATATTTTGTAAACCATATTTTTTCCCTTTTTTACAGGCACTGAACCAAAATTATTTAACATGAAGGGATAATAGAGTACATGGTTAAACGTGTCCCCTTGCCGTGGGCTTCACGGTAAAAAACAAAAAAACAAATAAACAATAAACTTTACCTGAGTGTCACTGAAAATTAAAGCAGAGCAAAAGCCTCAAGATTTCCCCAGAAAATTCAAGAAAACCCCAAGTTAATTTTCTGCAAGATTTAACCTTTAACTCAATAATAATAAAGTAAACATCTTCACAAATCATATTCCAATCTTGTAAACTAGGTAAGCATATTCAACAACACTTTTTCTTGTCAGTTATCAGCACATATCTTTGTGTCAGTGCTCTTTTTTTTTTTTTTTTTTTTACTGCATCTTTCCTTTTTGGGAAACATAGTGTTTATCTTAACTACTTCACTTAGCAAGCTCAAGAACATCTCTTTGTTTTGTAAAGTTAACATCTTTGAAAAAGATGGGAATTTTTTCTTATGCTTATTGAAAACTTTCTTAGTTTCTCCATCATTTTGCTGAAATTAAATTTTAAAAAGGGTGGTTTTTTTCTTTAAGATATGATGACCTTTTGCAGTAATTAGTTCAGTGAATATCTCTTTGTTTTGCAAAGTTAAGATCTTTGACAAAGATGGGATTTTTTCTTATGCTTATTAAAGACTTTCTTATAAGTTTCTCCATTATTTTGGTGAAATTCCAGTAAAAGGGTGTTCTTTTTAAGGGATGATAATGGCTATTTACAGTAATTAGCTCAGTGAATATCTCTCTCTTTTTTTTTTTTTTTTTGGGGAAAGTTAAGATCTTTGAGATAGATTATGATTATTAAAGCTTTCTTGGTTTCTTAATAGTTCCAGTTTTCTCCATTAATTTGCTGAAATGTCCATTAAAAAGGGTATTCTTTTTAAGGGATAATGATGGCCATTTGCAGTAATTAGCTTAGTGAATATCTCTTTATTTTGCAAAGTTAAGATCTTTGAGAAAGATGGGGTCATTTTTTATGCTTATTTAAGCTTTCTTGGCTTCTAAACTGATATGATGGTTTCAGTTTTATCCATCATTTTGCTGAAATGTCCATTAAAAAAAGGTCTTCTTTTTAAGAGATGATGAGTTATCTAAGTGAATATCTCTTTATTTTGCAAAATTATGATCTTTGAGAAAGATTGGTTTTTTCCTAATGCCTTATTTTAAAGCTTTCTTGGTTTATAAACTGGCAGGATGGTTCCACTTTTCTCCATCATTTTGCTGAAATGTCCATAAAAAGGGGTCTTTTTTTAAGGGATGATGACCCTTTGCAGTTAGCTCAGTGAATATCTCTTTGTTTTGAAAGTTAAAATCTTTGAGAAAGATTGGATCTTTTCTTATTATTATTGAAGCTTTCTCAGTTTTGCTGGAATGTCCATTAAAAAGGGTCTTCTTGTTAAGGGATGATGATGACCATTTGCAGCTGTCACTCTGAGTTTATTTAGAAAAGCAACTGTTGTGGCTGCAACAATTTGGGTTATGTCTGTTCTGCTTATTCAATTCTTCAACTAGCCTATTTCTAAATTGACTGGCTCATGTTAAAGTTGTCCCTTTTACTGTATTAAACTATGTTATTTTATGTAAATGCGTTGATTAAATCCACAAGTTATTATAATAGCTGCAAAGCTAAAGGCATCATCAATTTCAGATTCTTACTGACAATGGGTGCTTCAGAAGCAGCCCTACAACTTTTATCCGGTGAGCTTTCATATCAAGTCAGGACATGTTCAATCTTGGTGAACTCAAACTCTTTACTTTGTTATGAGCATTGTTTTAAAAGTATAAATCACGGGGACTTGAGGCATATGCAGATAAAGGGTTTAAGTAAGTGGAGAAGTTGGTCAAGGTTAAATTCTTTTCGTGGCTTACATAGTGTTTTCTGCGGAGAAAAGCCTCATAATCGGTCCAATTCGTTGATCTGTAATTGCCAACAACCTGAAAGAGTCAGTGAGACAATCATTAAAAGTGGAAATGGAAAGTCAATGCACACAGTGAGTTCGAAGATTCCAAATCATACTCCAGATGAAGAGATCAAGAAACAGGAAAATGGAACTAGGCCTTTCAATGAAGGTTTTAAAACTGCTGCCGCAGTTAATAGTAAGCCTAGAACCAGCACAGAGTCTCTTGAGGATGAAGCGTGGCACTTCTTGCGAGCTGCTATGGTTTATTACTGTGGCACCCCAGTTGGAACTATAGCTGCTAATGATCTAAGTGAAGCAACTATTTTAAACTATGATCAAGTATTTATACGTGATTTTATACCTTCTGGGATAGCTTTCCTACTAAAAGGAGAGTATGATATCGTGAAGAACTTCATACTTCACACACTTCAGTTGCAGGTAAAATGACTCTAGTTATTTCAATCAACTACTTTGTTTGGTGTTCAGCTTTGCCTGCTTTCATATTGGAATTCAATGTTTGTTGTAATGCACTTTAACATTTTTTTTTTGTATTTATTTATGAGGATGATAATTCAGTTGTAATTGGATTCCTTTCAGTAGCATCATGTGTTTCTGTGCTCATAGTAACAATTTTGTCACGTTCTACTCCCCAAAATATAGAATATATGCAGTCTCTCTGCTGGAAAATTTCCCTCCAATTAAGCAATTGTGTGTATATCTGCTGCTTTGCTGGCCCCTGGTATAATTAACTTTCTTAGCTATTCCCTAGTTACTTCGTTTGTACTGCTGTTCTTGTTTTTATACATACCGCATACTCCTTTTATTGAGCCGAGGGTCTTTCGGAAACAGCCGTCCTACCTTGGTAGGAGTAAGGTCTGCGTACACTCTACCCTCCCCAGACCCCACGATGTGGGATTTCACTGGGTTGTTGTTGTTGTTGTATACTCCTTTAACATGCATAATATATAACTTCCATGTGTTGCATGTTGTCTGATTAGCTGCAACGAAATGTAATTCACATGAAAGGTAGCTCTTTTTGAACCTTAGGTTGCCACTAGCAATAGTTCTACAGTACAATGTATAAGCAAAATGCTTGACTTGCGCAAAATTCATTTTGAGAATCACTTATCTTAACTTGGTGAAGTTGAAAAAGTTTCTGTCATAAGTTTTTGGCATTGTAAGCACCTTTTTCTATGTCAAACAGAGTTGGGAGAAAACAATGGATTGCTATAGTCCGGGTCAAGGACTTATGCCAGCCAGCTTCAAAGTGCGTACGGTTCCACTTGATAATGACGAATCTGCAACAGAAGATGTATTGGATCCAGACTTCGGTGAGGCAGCAATTGGTCGAGTTGCACCTGTTGATTCAGGTGATCATTAGTAACTTTTGATGCATTTTTTTATAGAAAGTTTTATGGTTATCTGTAGATTTTGAGATTTATATTATTTTTGAATTAATTCGAGGATTGTGGTGGATTATATTGCTTCGAGCATATGGGAAATGCTCT
Organism: Lycium barbarum; assembly: GCF_019175385.1. Taxonomy (NCBI): domain Eukaryota; kingdom Viridiplantae; phylum Streptophyta; class Magnoliopsida; order Solanales; family Solanaceae; genus Lycium; species Lycium barbarum. The sequence goes on from NC_083342.1 coordinate 4,501,941, forward strand.
GGAGATCTTTCTCTTCAGGAGAGGGTTGATGTCCAAACTGGAATAAAGATGGTCCTCAGGCTATGTCTCGCAGATGGTTTTGATATGTTTCCGACTTTGCTGGTGACTGACGGTTCTTGCATGATAGATCGCCGCATGGGAATCCATGGCCACCCTCTGGAAATTCAGGTCTTTCATTTTCCCTGTTTGCATGCAAGGTTGTCATATCTTTTATCGAAATCAGTTATTTGATGTATTAAACTCTAAAATGCTATCTCCTTTTTATGTTTTTCCTGTTTTTGGAAACATTGTCATTGACATGTTACCTCCCACACCTATCTGACCTCTCTGATTAATCATGTCAAAGACCTAACATCTAACTTTTGATATGAGGGTGATACTCATCCTGACAACCTCTCACTGTAGATGATAACTATGAAACTAATATATCAAATTGATGCCTATTTGATTGATTTTTAGGAAACGGAGGAGCACGTTCTCTCTGATTACATAGTCTATGACCTCCCCTATAAATTTGTGTTAAGTACCACCATCATTGGAATGATCTCAGCAGAACGTGCAAGTTTATTCCCAGAATTTATACCAGATGCAATTACCTTTATTAACAAATACAATCGAGGAGGAGACGAAAGGAAAGGTCAAATTATTCATGTTTAGATATAGATACTCACTTAGGGCTGGCAAAATGGTTAAAAAAACAAGGAACTATCCTATCCGACCCATTAGACATGTTTTGGATAACTGACTTCTTAAAAATGGATCAAATGTGGATCAAGTAACCGATTTTTTATCCATGTTAAATATGGGTGAATCAGATATTTTATCCGTTTTTCTTTAACTCGTTATCGAACCACCCATATCTGATCTGACCCGCCCATTTTCCACTCCTATACTCATTGTAGGTTCTAAGCTATCACATTGCATAGCCAATATTGTGTGATAGGTTACATTATGTTTATTAGTTGTACATATGCCAGGTAGTGTTACAAACTTTTTATGTCATTCCATCGCTTCTTCTAGACATGTGTTTGTATCTCTTCTTCTCTTCCTAGGAGGTTCTGCATAATTATGTGCATGACGTTTCATGCTTTGCAGGCGTTATATTATTCAGCCTTACTCTGTGCACGGGAGATGCTTTCTCCAGAGGAAGAATCAACAGACCTTGTTAGAGCACTTAACAATCGCCTGTTAGCATTGTCATTTCATATTAGGGAATACTACTGGATCGATGTGACAAAATTGAACGAGATTTATAGATACAAAACAGAGGAATATTCATACGACGCAATCAATAAGTTTAATATATATCCAGATCAAATTCCTCCCTGGCTGGTCGAATGGATGCCTAGTAAAGGGGGCTATCTTATCGGAAACTTGCAGCCAGCTCACATGGACTTCCGGTTCTTTTCACTCGGGAACTTATGGTCCATTGTAAGCAGTCTCGCTAACATAGATCAGTCTCATGCTATTTTAGATCTTATTGAAGCCAAATGGGAGGACTTAGTAGCTGATATGCCACTGAAGATATGTTATCCTGCTCTTGAAGGCCAGGAATGGCGCATTATTACTGGTGGTGATCCGAAAAACACGTAATGCCTTATTTTCTTTTCTTTTCTTTTTTCTTCTAATGTGTATGTTGTTTTTCTATCCTCGTTGTAATTTACCTTGCTGATAATTTTTTATTCTATTGGTGCAGGCCTTGGTCTTATCATAATGGAGGATCCTGGCCAACTTTGCTCTGGCAGGTAAGTTATCATTCTTTAGTGTGCACACCTCTGATTTCATGCTTTCAGTAATTCCACGTTCTATTTGACATTTATTATATGAAAATACATTAAATATTAAAAATTCAAAAGGAACTGAAAAAATGTATGACAGCTAAAGTTAAATATCTGAATTTAATTACAAACAAATAACACACGCACATGTATGTATCTATAGATATAAGATATATATGTTATACGATATATGTATGTATGTGCGTTATATAAAGTAATAAATTTAAAATGAGCATGGGTCACGGTCAAGTGAAGCTAGAGATGAGTCTTAAGCTTCACCTTTTAAAATATTGTAAGGTGATCTGTAGTATAAGGAGGAGTAGCACCAGCATTTCCATCTATAGGGCCAAAATGTGTAAAAGCTCCAGATCAGAATCTAGTCCACATAAACACCTATTCATCTTGTGTTCCGTCAACTTATTTCGATGATTTACAGAGTCACCACTATGAGTGTTTCACGCACAAATGAATGAGAGTGGTGTTCACAAGTTTAATATACTGCATTATGTTGGAATGAAATTTTATTTGGTGTCAGATATAGTGCGGTTGTTATGGAAAGTGTCTGTTCTATTTGTTTACCACTTAAGTTTAAAAATGCCTTCAGCAGCAGATAGAGTGGTCAATGATCTTGCGATAAATCCATAGATGACAAGATCAAAACATCAGATTATAGTGACAAAAACAGGGTCTTACAATTTTACTCTAGTGATTTTATTTAATCATAAAAATATTTGAAAATTGATTCCCTTATTAGTGCTTTCATGTCTTGTTTGATTATCTACTCGAAATGATCTTTGGCACTCGAGTCACGTTAATAAAATTTGTGCAATGGATGAGTTATACATGTGTTAGATGTAATATAAGAATAAGGCCAATCAGAAGTATATAACTCTTGACTGAAATAATATTGTCGTCTCGTGTGCGCATTCACAAAAATGTTCTAATATAGAGTATTCAAATGTGGAACTGTTTTCAGCTTACTGTGGCATGCATAAAAATGAAGAGGCCTGAAATCGCTGAAAAAGCAATTAAGATTGCGGAGAGACGCTTATCCAGAGACAGATGGCCCGAATACTATGATACAAAGCGAGGAGGGTTCATTGGGAAACAGGCACGTCTCTTTCAGACATGGTCTATTGCAGGATACCTAGTGGCAAAGCTGCTTATTGCTACTCCAGAGGCTGCAAAGATGGTAATCAATGTGGAAGATACAGATCTTCTAAGTGCCTTTTCAAACATTCTGAGTTCGAATCCAAGGCGAAAACGTTCACGAAAAGGAGTCAAACAGTCTTACATCATATGAAATTTTAATTTGTCTTCCTTGATCAAGCCTTCATGTAATACTGGCGTGAGATGAGCTCAAATGAAACGATAATAGTCAGTGAAGATCCATATGGTCGACTCCAACTTGCTCGTGATTGAAGTTTATTTGCTGTTGTTACTTGAAGTCTTTGTATAGTTACTGTATCTGTGAGATATACATATGAGTGTTAAAATTTTGTTCCCTCTTATAAATTAGCCATAGTCTCAGCACATTGTATCTGATTTTTCTTTTTTCTTTTCAGCTGATTTTCTTTTCTCCTTTTCGCTTCCCTGTCCCTGCTTGTAGTAGTTATCTCCACAATAATGATCTGGTTGTCAATGAGATCTAGTTTTCTTTCTCATCCTACATGAATATCTTAGTAGGCACTTGGACATATGTGCAAACATTGAAATATTATTTGCAAATTGTTTGTTCGCCAATTTTCTTCATTATTCCAAACTAAAAGCGTGTGAAATCATTTGAAGTTGAAAAAGTTTGTGTTCGATTCTCTTCTATTTTTCTATCTCCCATCTATCTATTATTTGAAAGTTATTTACTAGCAATCTGGATGTCGATTCAGGGCCAGTCAAATAACATCAAAAGTGTTGATGAAAGATGGAATGTCCAATATCTTTTTTACCCGGAGAACTAACTCAAGTTCCATCTTTGTCAGATCGTCAATATTGTATCGAAGGCATTTTTAGAGGATACCAAATCAGTAATAAGGACCTCGTAACAAGCAAGTTTAGCTGAAGCTCAAACTTAACAAGTGTTATTAAGAACGCTTTACCATAAAGACCGTCAAGATGTGATCATAAAACAAAAGAAGCATTGTGCCAATGTTTCTGATGTTGTTCTCTCTTGACTGAATAAGATTTCACACGCTTTATGTAATTGGGGTTTGAAAAAATGCATGTGCTTCTCGTATCAAGCTTGTATACTCTGCTACAGTCAGGCAGATATACATTTGCTCTATTAACTTTGTCAGCACTACAGCATATCTAATTTATTTATTTACTTATTTATTTTGCAATAATTGCGGTGTTTGAGCCAGCTTGTGTCTACCTCTTCAATAGGTGCTTGGTACTTTGGACTTCTCACCCATGCGAGAGCCAGGATTTCATACAAGGGGATTAAAAAATATCACACTTGGATTTAAACCTACGACCTAAAACAATTTTTGCACCTCTTTGCCACGTCACTAGAATTTTCCCGTGTGTCAAGGGCATTGAACATCTTTTATATAACCAAAAGAACTAGTTTTTACTCTATTTGCGCAGTATAACTTTCCAGCTAGAGGGATTAACTAGTTCCCCCTGCTTCCCATCACATAAGGAAAAGCAAAAAAGAAAATGTCTCATGACCAAAGATTTTCAGCAGAATTGGCAGGTGCTAGTGGGTCATTTTTTCTACAAGACCTACTTCACAAGAGAGCAAAGGGGGAGATGGGAAACAGGACAAAGTACATAGATTAATGTCAAGAAGGTCCATAGTTCACCTTTAAATTTGTATTTGTAGACATCTTTGCTTCACTTGTCAGGTAAACAATCAACATAAAACTGTGCATACCATGGGCCAGATAGACCGGAATCTGACTATACAAGTCGCGGTAGTTCAAACAATGAGCAAAGAGTGCATGCTATATGCTTTGAATAACCAACTGCCTAGTTGGCAGTAAGAATACTGGTGATAAAAATAGATCTTGAACCTAAATTTTGTTCTGTGCCACAATGCTTTCCAACAGTGAATCACAAGCATCTTCAAGCAGATCTAGTACCTGTGAGCAAGTGTTGGAGTTGAGCATTAGATACATGTCGCTGGCAGGAAGCATCAACCACAAGATTAATCGCTAACAAAAGCAAACTATGACTAACCCTAGTAAATAGTGTCGACGCATAATATACAAACAGTACCAGCAAAACACCATCATATTAAATTAATAATAAGGTCAGCACCCACAAGTGTGGCCTATTGGTCAATTAAGTGCTTTGAGAACTAATGAGGTCCCAGGTTTAAATCTCAGCGGAGGCAAAATACTAGGTGCTTCTTCCTATCAGTCCAAGCCTTGGTGGGTAGAGTTATCAGGTACCTGTGTTGGTGTAAGGTAGGAGGTACCCGGTGGAATTAGCCGCACTGTGTTGGTGGGAGGTAACAGGTCCCGTGGAATTAGTTGAGGTGCGGCGCAATACAAACAACAACATACCCAGTGATAATAATATGGTCTTTTTAAGAGCTTCAGAAATGTCCACTTGTAGAAACTCTTGTCACTGCAAGAGAGTTTTCCTATCTGTGGACATCATTTAACAGAAAAGAAAAGACAATTTGTGCTTGGCTTATTGAGAAGACCTTGAGAAAGTACAAGTGTATCCAAATTTCCATTTGGTTGCCTAAGCTTTCCCGAGAAATCCTTTTCGTGCACCATCTGAAACATGAATTTCTAGATTTTCTTCTAGATATAAAGTCCTGGTAACAACATTCGAGTTCTTAGCGAGATCTCCAAAATGCCTCCTTGATTGGATTTTCCTAATCAAATAATTCAAAATGATCCTTGTCGATAGCCTACAAATTTTTGGACTATTTTGTCCTATGTTCTTTCTTGAAGATACCTATAAAAGGTCTAAGGCTGAGAAAATGGAATGAAAAGACAAGCATCAGGACTCATATGTAGGACTATTTCATAAGACATGTAGGTTCTACAACGAACAAAAAGAGGCCTTTAGATTTAAAATCATGTGGGTGGAGCAGGGGCGGAGCTACACACACCCAAGGGTGGTCAGATGAACACCCTCCGTCGGAAAAAAATTCCGGGTATATAGGCAAAATTTAATACGCCCAAATTACACCTTTGATATCAGGAGTAAGCGGTCATTGTCAAATATAGAACCCAACAAGGTTGGGGTTGAATCCCACAGAGAATACAATGAAGAAATATACTTGATAAGTGTAACACCCGACTATTAGTCTATATTTCAAGGGGAAAGGAAATATAATAAGAGTTTGATTGTTATTTGTTCATTAAAAACTGGGAATGGTTATACGATGTAAACAATTGGGAAATGGGACTAAGGTTGTGGTTCCAATGGAAAGTAATGCGATTGAGTATCAATTCAACTTATTTATATGCCTAGGTGCATTAAGCCAAGGGTTACGCGATTCTTGCCAAAAGTTTTCCAACCAAATCAGCAAATTTCATCCTAGGCTTTTCCAAGCCCTAGAATGTTTTATAAGAGAACACCCATGTAGTCTCAACTAGCTTTCCTATTCCTAGCTCAAGCTATTAGATGGATTTAATGACCCACATTGTTGCTATTAACTCTTTTCCTAACCTCTACTTTCTTTTCCAAGCAAAGTAATGGTATTAAGGCACAAGTAATGTTGTACACCATCACAAGACATTAATGCTTGAAGAGTTAATAGAAAACACCACTAGCATATAAATGTAGTATGAATATGAAACCCAATCACATAACTAACACATTTGATCCCACAGCCTTAGCTGAAAGATTAGCTACTAATATTCATTAAAGGTAAAGCAATCAAGTAAAATGTATTCATAAATCTTACAAAAGTATTGGATGGAGAAGATGACAAAAGCCAAAGAAATCTCTTAAATGCTTCACCAACCAACAATAAATGAGCTCCACAAGAGTCTATGCTAAAAACTGCAGAATAATCTCATCCAAAACCCTAGAAAATCTATTTATAGCATGTCCAAAACGGAAACAATTTCCAGACTAAAATGGCCCTGCGCATTTGGTGCGGATCGCAGATGGTGTCGCATGTGCAACATGCGAGTGGCAGATTGCATCACATCCTCGCAGGTGTCGCGTCTTCAATCATCTGTTGAGCAACATCTGCGACACCAGATGCGATTCGCATGTGCCACCTGCGACTCGTATGTGGTGTCTTCTTTGGCCATCTCTGTCAACAGATGCTGCACCACCTGCGACTCGCATGTAGTACTTGCGATTCGCAGGTGATGCCCTGGTTCAGTTCTGCTTCAAGTTGCTTCCGGCACATGTTATTCTACAAATTGACACAAAAACACGAGAAACGACATCAAAAGTATTTACAAAAGACTAAGTAGTTGGCGTCGAATGAGCTGTAATTTCACGACTCATCAACACCCCCACACTTATTCTTTTGCTTGTCCTCAAGCATTTAAAACAGAACTACAATATATGCCAATTGCTAGGTACTACAATGATGATCGTGATCAGTCAAAACATAATAATTCAAAATACGAGTTTCCCTCCCTCCTGTTGCGAGGCATGGTGCCTTTCCTCAAAAGGCGAGCATTAATCAACTGCAGCACTTGATGACACAATGTTATTCTATCTTTAAAAGAAACGACTTGAAATGAAGTGTCAAGAAGTAATTCTTTCGTTGAGCCTAGTAATCCACATGCCCTCACAAAAGACCAAAGAAAGTCCCACACACACATATTCACGAATAGCAACTGGGACAAAAGACGAATAAGGAGAGAACAACTCACACTCAGAAAAGAAAATGTACAAGTACAAAAAATGTGATGCCATAAGCTTGCCCTTTAAGTATTTCTCCACTAATGTAAACACACTTTGTTCAAAATCAATTAGGACTTGCGGGTCATAGTTAAGGTTCGGGGTTAAGGTGGGGTGAAATTTGGGTAAGAGTGACTTGACGTCTCCCTAAGCATTTTCGAACACGCTTCCTTCACCTAATCCGTCCCTTCTTCAGCATTTAAGCCAATTCGTGCCTCCTTTTGCCAATATCGTTATTTCTTCTCTAGTTTCCCCATTTATTCCTTACGTCACAACCATTATTCACACCCTTGCGTTTACTGCTAAACATACAATTTATATGTACCTATACACACCTTTCTCTATACAAATATCTACATATACTTTTTTTTTTTGCCAGCTACCACCCCCAAACTTAAGCGCTTTAGCCTATTGTAGCGTATTCGATTTGCTTAGGGAGATAGGGTGCCAAAAGGTGGGTAAACAAGGGCAAAAGGAATGAGGCCTGTCACAAGGTTGTAATGAAAGAAAAGAAAAGCAAAGTTACGACTCAAAAATGGGTTAACTAGGATATCAATGCAATGGGTAGGAATTTTTAGGAGAGCCTAATATCCTTTTTCAAACAAGTGTAGTTTAGTATTTCGCCTTGAGATACTTTCCGGGCAAGTTCTGGATCACAATTTTGCACAAGACTAGGACAATAACCTTTCACACACATGACACATGGATTACTTTGCTATCTTCTTCTCAACCCATCATTCTAGGCTTGCAAAATATTTGTGTGTCACCAAATGAGTCATGTTAGTGTTGCTCCTCCCCTCTGAGTACATACGCAAGAATTTTGAGGGAGGGGTGTTATCAAAATACGAAACAAGAAAAAATTTATAAACCGATCAACCATCACTATTATACTTGGCAATGACACACTACAAGTGCACAAACTTAAACATGAGCTATCCTAAAACAATAAAAACAAACATATGACCTATCCTACAACAATAAAAACAAACATATGCAGCGTGAGCTGTCCCACCCCCAACAAAAGGAATATGCAGTGTCCCCAATGCATCAAATGTAGTACAAGGGATGAGTAACTCACGATGGACGCATCAGGCGTCCGATGGTGTCTGATCAGCAGGGAGGACCTCCAACGGAGGTACTATCAATGGGAGCGGTGCAATATCATCCTCCAGCCCGGGTGTCAATATCTCAGGCCCCACAGACGGGGGCAATCGTGTGTCAGCTGGAGGAGCGGTGGATGAACTGGCCTCACCCGCCCTCGGGGGTCGAGAGGCCCCTCTGGATTTCCCGCTCACCTCTAGGGATTGCTGCATGGCCACGTATGTGTCAATCTCAGCCTCAGCGATACCAGCAGCCCGGGCGGAAGTACGTGCCTCCTCAACAGCTGGGTCAACCTCCAGCTCGTCGTCAAACTCTTCCTCACTTTCTTCCTCCCCAGCTGGCTCCTCCACCCCTTTTCCCGAAGGCATGGCAGGCGCTGTGGGCCCAGTGGAGAATAAGGAGGCACCGAATGGTAGAATGGGTGCACTGAGCTCAATATCGGGGACTTTCAATACTCGAATGTCCTCCTTGACCTTAGCTAGGTCCGCCAGAATGGCAGGAAGGCCGCCCGCACTGCCCCCTCAATCTGCTCCAACCGACGATCAATGTGGCGAACATGCTCCTTAATTTTGTCCTGCTCTTTCCTAATATCTGTGATCGCCTGAGTGTAGGGTGCCATTGCTGCCTCAATCGCCTCTTTCACAAAATCGGGAAGCCTCTCAACCAACCAATTAACTTTAGCATCTGCTGCCCGGAGCACTCGCATACCCTCGATAGACACTCCACGAGCTGCTGTGGTGGATGGTGGAACAGGGGCAGCGGGAACTGTAGTGGAAGAACTCGGAGGGTCAGCCCCCGGAGCTTGAGGGGCAGTGCTAGGAGCTGTCTCCGCATCATCAGTGGCCAAGTCTTCGGGCTCAAGAATATGAGCATCAAGTGTTGTCCCCGAAGCTCTTGGCTCTGAGCTCACCCGCTTTCGCTTTCTAGTCCCCGGTTCTAACATGGTGTAATTGATTGTTTGTTCAACCTGTAACATTCTGTCCACCCGGGGAATATCGCGCACCTTTTTTCGGAGACATAATTCAGTGATCAAACAAGGAAAAGGGAGCGATGTGCCTTTTTGAGTGGACTTAGTCTTGATCTCGTCTCGGATTATCACCCCCACGTCGACGAGGTACCCGAACATGAGTGATGCGATGAGAATACACTTTGTAATGGGTATGTCAGTGTTATGCTTGGAAGGAATCACCCGCGATGATATTAGGGATAGCCAAAACTTGGCTTCGCGGTTGAAAGTGTTCTTCTCAATCGAGACAGATAGATCCAGCCATGGTGGAGTCCCTGAGGCAATCACTGAAGCAACCCACTCTCGGTGTTCCTCCGGGTTTTCCATCTTCAGAACTCACCGGAGGCCAACCTTCAACAGGGTCTGTTTCGCTACGTTGCTCATATAAGATAGATGTTATGGTATCGGCAGCACAATCAATCTCTTTTCCCCGAACTGGAACCCAACACAAGTGCTCCATGTTTTTCTTTGGTTGGCGGCGCGACCTCTTCGCATTCAATGTGGCTGCATAGAATTCCATTACCAAGGCCGGGCAGTATTCAGCAGGCTGCATGAAATAGGTCCATCTCAAGGCCTCAAGCTTGCGAATGATGCCCGGACATTGGTCGTGCAGCCCCTGTAGAGTGACTCTTTTCTACAATGAGGCCCCGGACTGGATTCCCATCGGGCTTAATTGTATTCCAAGCCTTATACAGTTCCCTGGATCCGGGCACGGTGAACCGTTGCTCCATTGCTTCCCTTCGTTGACCTCTGGTGACGGCATCCTCGGGCTCAGGGGAGGAAGCCCCATGTGTCCCCTCTTCAGACTGGGGGACGGGATCAGCCGGTGCCTTTTCTTTTCTTCTAGAGGTGGAGGTTTGTCGTGTTACTCGTTTTCCTCCACCTTGAGCTTGATTTGATCGAACCATCCTGCACACATACAAAAATATATCCATTATTTATGGTGTTCGTTTAGCAACAATAAAGAGGTATATATAAGAAAAGAATACAAAAACAAAGCATTGAAGGGTGGCACCACCTGCGAAACACAACATGCGAGTCGCATGTGTGACTCGCAGGTAGTGTTGCCGATGACACTTGCTTACTAGTTCTTCACTATCAACACCTGCTGCAGCAGGTGCGATTCGCATGTCAAACATGCGAATCGCAGATACTGCTCGCAGGTGAGTCACTTGAATTTTTTTTTTAACACGCAACACAGATGCACACACACAAGAACATATTTACGTAACTTTTTCCCTTAAGAGCGTTGTCACCCCGTCTATCATTGGGAAAAGCTATTCAATTACTCACTTCTATGTTCAATGGTTGTCCCTCACAAAAGACAATGACACTTTGTGACTCAGAAGGCATCACGGGTCCTATTTTACAGGTAATGTGCCATGGGTACTCAAGAATTCCCCATTTTGGCGAATGATCATATTTCCACAACATCCAAACACTCAAAGGGTCGTTTAGGCATTTAATCACATGAGTTGTGAGCGTGCATCAACTAGCAGTTCTTACAACAAATGGGTACTCAAGAATTCCCCAGTCGCTATCTAATTCAGCATGAACAACCACTTCCTAGAAGGACTACACAAGCATGGGCACTCAATAATTCCTCATTGTTCATCAATTTCTAACAACCCACATAACACATAAGATAAATCTACCCAACTAACTAAATACAACAAGTGGTATGGCATGATAATGACATGGAATTGAGCAATTAGTAGATACCACCTAATGTAAAGAAGAGAAAAATCGATATACCTTGAGAGTTGATGAAAGTAGGAAACCTTAAAAGCCTTTGTTTTTAGGGGAAAAAGAAGTAAAGCACCAGTTAGGGTTTGGAGATATGATTGGAATGCAATGGAATTATGGGGTGATATAGGAGGAAAGAAGGAGAAGGGGGAGTGAAGATTTTCATCAGTTACATTCTTTTATTTAAAAGAAAACTGAATCGCGCCGGGTCGACCCGCGATTTTCACTTACCTGCACAACATGCGACTCGCAGATGATGTCGCATGTGTAACATGCGAGTCGCATGCTGTGCCATTCCATCGCAGATGCTGACAGAGAGTTCGGCTTCATGGGCTGCATTGTGGCATCACCTGCGATTCGCAGGTGCAATCGCGGGTACGACATGCGAATCACAGGTTGTGCAGCATGTCATGCCAATTGGCGTTTTTCAAAATCTTCTTCTTTGTGCACACACTTTATTCCTACACACATCAAAAAAGTAAAAACAACAATACATGAAAATAAAACTTGGGTAGCCTCCTAAAAAGCGCTTGATTTTACGTCGCAGCACGACGTTGATACCGGTTCAGCCCTTTCATGGCTCATTGAGGAGGAAGACCTCGATAATCTTTGCTTCATTCTGAGATCCCAAGTAATGTTTCACCCTTTGCCCATTCACCTTGATTTTATTACCACTCGGGCAAACAAGTTCAGTTGCTCCAGATGGGAACACTTGTGTGATTTCAAACGGGCCGGACCATTTGGATTTCAACTTTCCGGGAAACAACCGGAGCCTGGAGTTGAACAACAATACGTGATCCCCGATGCTGATCTCTCTTTGCAAGATCTTCTTGTCATGGAAGTGTTTCATGCGGGCCTTGTAGAGTGAAGAACTCGCATATGCTTTAAGTCGAAATTCATCGAGCTCGTTAATCTGCTCCAACCTCAAGTTTGAGGCATCACCCCACTCTACATTCAACTTTTTCAAGGCCCACAATGCCTGATGTTCGAGTTCCACCGGAAGATGACAAGCTTTTCCAAACACCAATTGATATGGAGACATGCCAATTGGGGTCTTGTAGGATGTTCGGTATACCCATAAAGCATCATCCAATTTCTTTGACCAATCAGTCTGGTTAGCATTCACTGTTTTGGAAAGTATGCTCTTAATCTGTCTATTTGAAACCTCAACTTGGCCACTTGTTTGGGGATGATACGGGGTGACAACTTTATGCAGTACCCATGGCACATTACCTGTAAAATAGGACCCGTGATGCCTTCTGAGTCACAAAGTGTCATTGTCTTTTGTGAGGGACAACCATTGAACATAGAAGTGAGTAATATAGCTTTTCCCAATGATAGACGGGGTGACAACGCTCTTGAGGGAAAAAGTTACGTAAATATGTTCTTGTGTGTGTGCATCTGTGTTGCGTGTTAAAAAAAAAAAATTCAAGTGACTCACCTGCGAGCAGTATCTGCGATTCGCATGTTTGACATGCGAATCGCACCTGCTGCAGCAGGTGTTGATAGTGAAGAACTAGTAAGCAAGTGTCATCCGCAACACTACCTGCGAGTCACACATGCGACTCGCATGTTGTGTTTCGCAGGTGGTGCCACCCTTCAATGCTTTGTTTTTGTATTCTTTTCTTATATATACCTCTTTATTGTTGCTAAACGAACACCATAAATAATGGATATATTTTTGTATGTGTGCAGGATGGTTCGATCAAATCAAGCTCAAGGTGGAGGAAAACGAGTAACACGACAAACCTCCACCTCTAGAAGAAAAGATGGAAAACCCGGAGGAACACCGAGAGTGGGTTGCTTCAGTGATTGCCTCAGGGACTCCACCATGGCTGGATCTATCTGTCTCGATTGAGAAGAACACTTTCAACCGCGAAGCCAAGTTTTGGCTATCCCTAATATCATCGCGGGTGATTCCTTCCAAGCATAACACTGACATACCCATTACAAAGTGTATTCTCATCGCATCACTCATGTTCGGGTACCTCGTCGACGTGGGGGTGATAATCCGAGACGAGATCAAGACTAAGTCCACTCAAAAAGGCACATCGCTCCCTTTTCCTTGTTTGATCACTGAATTATGTCTCCGAAAAAAGGTGCGCGATATTCCCCGGGTGGACAGAATGTTACAGGTTGAACAAACAATCAATTACACCATGTTAGAACCGGGGACTAGAAAGCGAAAGCGGGTGAGCTCAGAGCCAAGAGCTTCGGGGACAACACTTGATGCTCATATTCTTGAGCCCGAAGACTTGGCCACTGATGATGCGGAGACAGCTCCTAGCACTGCCCCTCAAGCTCCGGGGGCTGACCCTCCGAGTTCTTCCACTACAGTTCCCGCTGCCCCTGTTCCACCATCCACCACAGCAGCTCGTGGAGTGTCTATCGAGGGTATGCGAGTGCTCCGGGCAGCAGATGCTAAAGTTAATTGGTTGGTTGAGAGGCTTCCCGATTTTGTGAAAGAGGCGATTGAGGCAGCAATGGCACCCTACACTCAGGCGATCACAGATATTAGGAAAGAGCAGGACAAAATTAAGGAGCATGTTCGCCACATTGATCGTCGGTTGGAGCAGATTGAGGGGGCAGTGCGGGCGGCCTTCCTGCCATTCTGGCGGACCTAGCTAAGGTCAAGGAGGACATTCGAGTATTGAAAGTCCCCGATATTGAGCTCAGTGCACCCATTCTACCATTCGGTGCCTCCTTATTCTCCACTGGGCCCACAGCGCCTGCCATGCCTTCGGGAAAAGGGGTGGAGGAGCCAGCTGGGGAGGAAGAAAGTGAGGAAGAGTTTGACGACGAGCTGGAGGTTGACCCAGCTGTTGAGGAGGCACGTACTTCCGCCCGGGCTGCTGGTATCGCTGAGGCTGAGATTGACACATACGTGGCCATGCAGCAATCCCTAGAGGTGAGCGGGAAATCCAGAGGGGCCTCTCGACCCCCGAGGGCGGGTGAGGCCAGTTCATCCACCGCTCCTCCAGCTGACACACGATTGCCCCCGTCTGTGGGGCCTGAGATATTGACACCCGGGCTGGAGGATGATATTGCACCGCTCCCATTGATAGTACCTCCGTTGGAGGTCCTCCCTGCTGATCAGACACCATCGGACGCCTGATGCGTCCATCGTGAGTTACTCATCCCTTGTACTACATTTGATGCATTGGGGACACTGCATATTCCTTTTGTTGGGGGTGGGACAGCTCACGCTGCATATGTTTGTTTTTATTGTTGTAGGATAGGTCATATGTTTGTTTTTATTGTTTTAGGATAGCTCATGTTTAAGTTTGTGCACTTGTAGTGTGTCATTGCCAAGTATAATAGTGATGGTTGATCGGTTTATAAATTTTTTCTTGTTTCGTATTTTGATAACACCCCTCCCTCAAAATTCTTGCGTATGTACTCAGAGGGGAGGAGCAACACTAACATGACTCATTTGGTGACACACAAATATTTTGCAAGCCTAGAATGATGGGTTGAGAAGAAGATAGCAAAGTAATCCATGTGTCATGTGTGTGAAAGGTTATTGTCCTAGTCTTGTGCAAAATTGTGATCCAGAACTTGCCCGGAAAGTATCTCAAGGCGAAATACTAAACTACACTTGTTTGAAAAAGGATATTAGGCTCTCCTAAAAATTCCTACCCATTGCATTGATATCCTAGTTAACCCATTTTTGAGTCGTAACTTTGCTTTTCTTTTCTTTCATTACAACCTTGTGACAGGCCTCATTCCTTTTGCCCTTGTTTACCCACCTTTTGGCACCCTATCTCCCTAAGCAAATCGAATACGCTACAATAGGCTAAAGCGCTTAAGTTTGGGGGTGGTAGCTGGCAAAAAAAAAAAGTATATGTAGATATTTGTATAGAGAAAGGTGTGTATAGGTACATATAAATTGTATGTTTAGCAGTAAACGCAAGGGTGTGAATAATGGTTGTGACGTAAGGAATAAATGGGGAAACTAGAGAAGAAATAACGATATTGGCAAAAGGAGGCACGAATTGGCTTAAATGCTGAAGAAGGGACGGATTAGGTGAAGGAAGCGTGTTCGAAAATGCTTAGGGAGACGTCAAGTCACTCTTACCCAAATTTCACCCCACCTTAACCCCGAACCTTAACTATGACCCGCAAGTCCTAATTGATTTTGAACAAAGTGTGTTTACATTAGTGGAGAAATACTTAAAGGGCAAGCTTATGGCACCACATTTTTTGTACTTGTACATTTTCTTTTCTGAGTGTGAGTTGTTCTCTCCTTATTCGTCTTTTGTCCCAGTTGCTATTCGTGAATATGTGTGTGTGGGACTTTCTTTGGTCTTTTGTGAGGGCATGTGGATTACTAGGCTCAACGAAAGAATTACTTCTTGACACTTCATTTCAAGTCGTTTCTTTTAAAGATAGAATAACATTGTGTCATCAAGTGCTGCAGTTGATTAATGCTCGCCTTTTGAGGAAAGGCACCATGCCTCGCAACAGGAGGGAGGGAAACTCGTATTTTGAATTATTATGTTTTGACTGATCACGATCATCATTGTAGTACCTAGCAATTGGCATATATTGTAGTTCTGTTTTAAATGCTTGAGGACAAGCAAAAGAATAAGTGTGGGGGTGTTGATGAGTCGTGAAATTACAGCTCATTCGACGCCAACTACTTAGTCTTTTGTAAATACTTTTGATGTCGTTTCTCGTGTTTTTGTGTCAATTTGTAGAATAACATGTGCCGGAAGCAACTTGAAGCAGAACTGAACCAGGGCATCACCTGCGACTCGCACGTACTACATGCGAGTCGCAGGTGGTGCAGCATCTGTTGATAGAGATGGCCAAAGAAGACACCACATGCGACACCACATACGAGTCGCAGGTGGCACATGCGAATCGCATCTGGTGTCGCAGATGTTGCTCAACAGATGATTGAAGACGCGACACCTGCGAGGATGTGATGCAATCTGCCACTCGCATGTTGCACATGCGACACCATCTGCGATCCGCACCAAATGCGCAGGGCCATTTTAGTCTGGAAATTGTTTCCGTTTTGGACATGCTATAAATAGATTTTCTAGGGTTTTGGATGAGATTATTCTGCAGTTTTTAGCATAGACTCTTGTGGAGCTCATTTATTGTTGGTTGGTGAAGCATTTAAGAGATTTCTTTGGCTTTTGTCATCTTCTCCATCCAACACTTTTGTAAGATTTATGAATACATTTTACTTGATTGCTTTACCTTTAATGAATATTAGTAGCTAATCTTTCAGCTAAGGCTGTGGGATCAAATGTGTTAGTTATGTGATTGGGTTTCATATTCATACTACATTTATATGCTAGTGGTGTTTTCTATTAACTCTTCAAGCATTAATGTCTTGTGATGGTGTACAACATTACTTGTGCCTTAATACCATTACTTTGCTTGGAAAAGAAAGTAGAGGTTAGGAAAAGAGTTAATAGCAACAATGTGGGTCATTAAATCCATCTAATAGCTTGAGCTAGGAATAGGAAAGCTAGTTGAGGCTACATGGGTGTTCTCTTATAAAACATTCTAGGGCTTGGAAAAGCCTAGGATGAAATTTGCTGATTTGGTTGGAAAACTTTTGGCAAGAATCGCGTAACCCTTGGCTTAATGCACCTAGGCATATAAATAAGTTGAATTGATACCTAATCGCATTACTTTCCATTGGAACCACAACCTTAGTCCCATTTACCAATTGTTTACATCGTATAACCATTCCCAGTTTTTAATGAACAAACAACAATCAAACTCTTATTATATTTCCTTTCCCCTTGAAATATAGACTAATAGTCAGGTGTTACACTTATCAAGTATATTTCTTCATTGTATTCTCTGTGGGATTCGACCCCAACCTTGTTGGGTTCTATATTTGACAACGACCGCTTACTCCTGATATCAAAGGTGTAATTTGGGGCATATACTAACTATTGAACACCCTTGACAAAGAAGAGAGAGATAGCCCAGCAGCTAAGGGTGTTCAAATCTTACTTAGAGGTGTGGGTTCGCGCCTTGGCTCCTACAATTTGCTTTATTTTTTTTATTTTTTTTTCCTGTTTAGAATTTAGTGTTTGACTTTGCTCGGGCAAAGGTCAGTCTTGCACCTTCAAATTATTCATGCGCTGCTTTTTTTTTCCTCACCCATCCCCTGGCCTAAAAGTATGAACATCCTTAATAAAAATCCTGGTTCCGCCACTGGGGTGGAGTCCCGAGGGGTTTGCTGACATGGTTTACGGTTGGTGGAACTCGTTTGTAGATAGGGGATTCCTGATAATGTGTTGGCTAGGACGCTGAAGCTACTAAATTAAAATTGAGGAGTGAAAGACGTTTGATATGATTTTGCTGAAGTTAGAAAAGAAAAGGAGTATTTGAAGTTGAAGTTGAAAAAGGGTATTTGGAATCCTTCAGATGCCCTGAGAAAAAGAGAACATGCTGAATAAAATAATGGCTTTCGTAATGTGAGCAAAGGGATTTATCAGACTGAGAAATGGCAGAGAAACCTGATGCTGTTACGGAACTACAAGAAGCGGAAAAGCTGGAAGAGATATCCTGGAGATAAAAGTCTATTATCTTGTGGCTGAAGTCTACTGACAAAAATTCTTCTAAAAGATGGCAAACATGCATAGCCAGCATAATCTAATAGAGATATAAAAATTTGTTATGAAATCAAACTAAAAGAACAACAATATTGAAAGAAGTGTAAGACCATTGAGAGGGATATAACTTTCTTGATTTCTTTCGTGCAAACATAACATAAGTTCCAACGTCTCAGTTTGTAAGCCTTCCATTGGGCGGTGCAAAGTTCACATGGAACAGGGTGGATAAATCAAGGTCAAAATCAGGATTTGACACATTCCTGGTTTCTACTAATTAGGAGATGGTGCCGAACATGGTTCAAGTACCTTTACTCAAACTTGCTTCAGACTATTTACCATCTTGCTAGACTCTACCAAAGTGAGAAGAAGACAGATTCCTTTCACATTTTTTGAACATGATTCCTTTCACGTTTTTTGAACATGTAATTGAATGAGGGGCTCTGGAGGTAGAAAGTCACAGTGGTGAGGCAGTTATCAAGTCATTTGACTCATTCTGTCTAGCAAGGAACCGAAGCTCTTGAAGGGAATGGAACAAGGAGGTGTTGCGGAGGCTTGAGGTTAGGACAAGGGAGTTAATGAATGACTTCAGGGAGATTGAGGGACTGGAAAGGGTTAGGGCTATGTTGCTCGAACTCTTCAAAATGCCTTCGGCTGCGTGTCGGATACTCCAAAAGTAGTACATTTGTTGGAGGATCCGACACGGATGTGGCAATATTTTTTAAGAGTCCGAGCAACATAGGGTTAGTGAGTTAGAAGAATGGGAAAATGAGAAGGTAAGAAGTGAAGGGAGAGTTAGATATGAGGGCTATAACTCAAGTGACCATTCCTTGTTTTTTGTTCTCCGTGCCGCCTAAGTTATTAGGATGAAAGGAAATATGAGGTGAGAAACTGGATAAGTTTCTATTGAATTGGGCTTTAATGCATGTAAAGATAAGTACAGCGGCTATGCTGTGCACCTTTCAATGGCACTAGTTTTGCAAGAGTAGTCTTCTACCATAAGAAAAGGACAGCAGGCTATATGATAGATAACATATAAACTAAGCATAGTAAGTCACTGGCTCATAATTTCGGAAAACACATAAATTAGAGTTTTTTTCTTCATTCTCCTAAAGTGTTGAGGACAAACTCAATGATCTATCTTGTTTATTATCCACTCTTTCCATGAAAATGTGATTAACAACAGTGTATAAGAGCTCTGGGTCTTTAAAAACATTATGCTGCTGTATTTTCTGAGGTATAACTTGGCATAGTCTTATTAACTTCCTAATTCAAACCAATTGAACATAATCTTTTGTGTTATAACTATGAAAATGCTCCAACATTAAAGTTTACAAAATAAGTACTGTGAGATTCTCCTCTATAGCTAGAAGCAAGAAGCCTTCTGCCATCTAAAATGTGAAAATCATCCAGCTTTTGGGTTATTTCTCATGTCGTAACAAGATAGATGGGTTATGAGATTATCACACATTACCTTCTCAAAACCTTGAGCTCCACCATAGTAAGGGTCTGGAACTTCAGTTTCATCATGCTTCTTACAATAGGAACACATCAAGCGAACCTTTTCAGCTGCATCAGCTGGCAATGGCTCTCTATGGATCCACCTCTCCAGAGCCCCAAGTATATCAGCTGTGAGTTAAAAAAAACAAATCAGTTCTTGATACAGTACATATGTACAAGATAGGCCCAAATATAAGGCACCCAAGGTGTGGCCTAGTGATCAATGAAGTGGATTAAGAACCATGAGGTCTCGGGTTCAAAAACAAGTGGAGGCAAAACTACAAGGTACTTTTTTCGTATTTGTCCAAGCCTTGGTCCGTGGAATTAGTCCAGGTACAAGCAAGTTGACCCGACACCACGGTTATTAAAAAAAAGAACCCAATAAGAAAGAAGAGCTAGAAACCCACAACCCAGAATTTGACAAAGGGGCTGTGCAAAAACCCACCTTTGTTTTGCTCATCCATAGCAAGAATGAGATCAAAATCTTTGAAATCAGAAGGCCTAATCGGCCTAGATATAGAAGTTATCGCAACTCCACGCCTTTTAGCAGCAGCCCTCATTCTTGGGTCAGCATCATTCCCCTTTAAGACAATCAAAAACAAACAGCAAACATAATCAACTCCAAGAAATGCCAAAACCATAAAAAGTTACAAATTTTTCAGACACCAAGTGGATGTACCTCATGATAATTGATAGTACCCGCAGAATCAATCTTAAACTACAAATTTTATTGACACCCGAGTGGAAATACCTCACGGTAATCAATATTACCAGCAGAATCAATCTTAAATTACAAATATTACAGACACCCAAGTAGAAATACCTCAAGATAATTAACAGTACCAGCAGAATCATTCTTGAATCACAAATCTTACAGACACCCTAGTGGAAAAACCTCAACAACAACAACATACCCAGTAAAATCCCACAAGTGGGGTCTGGGGAGGGTAGAGTGTACGTAGACCTTACCCCTGCCTTGGAGAGGTTGTTTCCGATAAACCCTCGGCTCAGGATAAAGCAAAAATAAAACAGGTTAAAAAGGAAAAAGGAACAGAAACTACAGCAAAACAGTACGCTAAGCAAATAACACAAGACAGTGGATAGTAACAGAAATCAAAGGATTAAAAACTACATGAGAAATACTACGACTACTAGTAAGGAAAGAAAAGTGAGGCAATGCTCTATCACCTACTAACCTTCTATCCTAATCCGTGTTCTCCACAACCTCCTATCTAAGGTCATGTCCTCGGTAAGCTGTAACTGCGCCATGCCCTGTCTAATCACTTCTCCCCAATATTTCTTCGGTCTACCTCTACCTCTCCTAAAGCCATCCATAGTCAACCTGTCACACCTCCACACTAGGACATCCGCACATCTCTTCATATGCCCGAACCATCTAAGCCTCGCTTCCCGCATCTTGTCCTCCATCAAGGCCACTCCCACTTTGTCCTGGATATCTTCACTTCTAATCCTATCTCTACTAGTATGCCCACACATCCACCGTAGCATCCTCATGATAGTTAATAGTACAAGCGGAATCAATCTCAAATTACAAAATTTACACACCCAAGTGGAAATACCTCATGATAATTAGTAATAGTGATAGCAGAATCATTTACAGACACCCAAGTGGAAATACTTCATAATAATCAGTAGTACTATCAGAATCAAACTTAAAAATTACAAATTTAGCGACACCCAAGTGGAAGTACCTCATGATAATCCATACTACCGCCAGAATCAATCTTAAATTACAAATTTTACAAACACCAAGTGGAAATACCTCATGATAATTAATAATACTAGCAAAATCAATCCAAAACCATAAAAAGAAACAAATTTAACAGACACCCAAGTAGAAATACCTCATGATAACTAATAGTACCAGCAGAATCATTCCAAAACCATAAAAAGTACCAATTTTTACATGCATCCAAGTAGAAATACCTCAAGATAATTAATAATGCCAACGGAATCAATCTCAAATTACAATTTACAGACAACAACAACATACTCAGTGCAATCCCACAAGTGGGGTCTGGAGAGGGTAGAGTGTACAGACCTTACCTCTACCTTGGGAGGTAGAGAGGTTGTTTCCGGAAGACCCCCGGCTCAAGAAAAAGACATGAGAAAATGGTTCAGATAAGAATTGACGAAAGTAAGGAAGCCATGGCAAAATACTATAGATAAGAATTATGAAAAAAAGTAGCAGTAACTGCAGCAAACTAATACAATACACGAAGTACAAGAGACAGCATATAATAACAAGTAATCGAAGGGCAGAAAACTACAAAGATAATATTATGCCTACTAGTGGAAATACCTCATGATAATTAGTAATAGTGATAGCAGAATCATTTACAGACACCTTCAATACCATAAAAAATTACAAATTTTACAGACACCCAAGTGAAAATACATCATGAAAATTAATAATACTAGCAAAATCATTCCAAAACCATAAAAAATCACAAATTTTAGAGACACCCAAGTGAAAATTACCTCATGATGATCAATACTACCAGCATAATCAATCTTAAAATACAATTATTACAGACACCCAAGTGGAAATATGTCATGATAATCAATACTACCAGCAGAATCAATCATAAACTACAAATTTTACAGACACCAAAGTGGAAATACCTCATGATAATCAGCACTACCAGCATAATCAACCTCAGATTACAACTTTTACAAACACCCAAGTGGAAATACCTCATGATGGTAAATAGCTATGTTGCTCGGACTCTCCAAAAAAGCTGCCACACCGTGTCGGATCCTCCGAAAATGCTACTTTTGGAAGATCCGACATGCACTTGGCGGCATTTTGAGTCTGATCAACATAGATTAATAGTACCAGCAGAATCAATCTTATAATGGTACAAATTTACAGACACCCAAGTGGAAATACCTCAAGATAATAAATAGTACCAGCAGAATCATTCCAAAACCATAAAAAGTTCCAATTTTTACATACACCCTAGTGAAAATACCTCATGATAATCAATAATACCAGCAGAATCATTCCAAAACCATACAAAAATACAAATTTTACAGACACCCAAGTGGAAATATCTCATGATAATCAATAGTACCAGGCCAGATCATTCCAAATCCATAAAAAAATACAAATTTTACAGACACCTACCTCATGATAATTAGTAATAGTTCCAGCAGAATCAACTCCAAGAAATTCCAAAAACCATAAAAAGTTACAATTTTTACAAACACCCAAGTGGAAATACCTCAAGATAATCAATCTTGAGACTTAAATTACAAATTTTATAGACATCCAAGTGGAAATACCTCATGATAATCAATCTTAAGACTTAAATTTACAATTTTTACAGACACCAAAGTGAAAATACCTCATGATAATTAATAGTACCAGCAGAATCAATCTTAAACTTAGAATCAAGACCCTTTTTCTTAACCAAATCTGTAAAAACACCTTCAGCAGCAGGACTTCTACATATATTACCAAGACAAACAAAGAGAACAGAAAATGGTTTTGTATTTTGGTCTGTTGTTGATGCCATTGAAGCTTTAATTATTCCTCTTTTATGACTTTCTTTTAGATGAAATGTGTATTTATTAGAAGGAATGTGAATATTGAGAAATGGGAGTTTGAGAGAGTGATGAGTAGCATAATTAGAGTGATGGCAGTTTGGTAATTTTGAAGTAGTTGGAATTGTGAGTGTACTATTGAGTAAGGACCTCATCATTCAACTCCAATGGTGGTTACTCCAATGGTGGTTGGTTCTGGTTAGGCATGAAAAAGCTAAAGATATTAAAGAAATGAGAAAATACTTAAAAGAGTAAATTTAAACATGTGTGAAATTCTATTTTTAATGTGTCATTTAGATATTGAATTTTAATATATTTAGTTACGGATAGTACCTAGTGATTATTGAAAAATCAAAAACACCATTCTAAAATAAAAATATTGTTCAAACTAATAATTATGTAGTAAGATTTTCAAGATATAGGGGATGTAAGTCGGTCATCTGATGATAGGATAAATCCTGAAAAAATTCACGAGCTCCGTATCATTAAAAGATTCACAATGCACTCTAATCCCATTTCATTCGACAAAAAATTTCGCTAGTTGTGCCTTTTTAGGATAGCTATTTAATAAATGACTAATTTTTTATTTCTCTTGCAAAGTAGAGATCCCTTTTAAGCAAACTGAAAAATTATGAAGAAATGCTAGACCACGGTATGAAATTTTGTGGACATTAGGTCAGTCCCAAGAGTTATATTTGCACAACTTTTAAAAATAGAACAGAATTTAAATAGTTGCCTGAAAAGGGAACATTTGTATAAATCAGCCTTCATTTGGTTACAGTTGACTGTTGTGCCTCAGTGTCTACTCTCATGTAAAATTCTTTTTTCACATTGAGGTGAAAATGTAGAACACTACTCGAGCAAAGCTATTCAGAAGGAACAAATCAAGATTCATGACCAAATAGGAATATTTGATAACTTCCTGGAGTCGCTGCACATTCCAGTTTTCCATTTCAATTGGGCTGATAAAGTTACATCCTCTGATACATAGCACAATCAACAACTTTATGAAACATGGTATACATTATATGTTTCTTCATGTGTTGCACTTTGTGGAACATGTACACTATATCTATGTTAAACTGCCTATTAGTTACACATATCAGACACAATCTGTAAAATGTAAAGCCAGACCTATCCCTTCTCATACCTACAGACTACAGTGTTGCTAAAACATCTCAACCTCAATATCTTCTCCTATATTTCTCAACTCTTTTTGACACTTGCTACTCTCCTTATTTTGTCGGTTGGCATCAGGGACGACATTTGCCAAGTCGTATGATCTAGGTACTTCTGGAGGCGTAGAGCATCGGATTAACGCCCAGTTAAGTCCCTCGAAGAACGGATGTTGCTTTATCTCTGCTGCCCCTCTCACAGCTCCGAATCTATTCTCGGGTTCCTTCTGCAACAACCTTCTGATTAAGTCTCTTGCATGAGAGCTAACAATAGGCCTAGCTGGAAAATTGAGACATTGAGAAACCACATTGGCTAGTGTATCCTCATTTCCTGTCCCTTTGAAAGGAGTCCTACCATATAAAAGCTCATAAAGAAAGATTCCTAAGGTCCACCAATCTACAGCACTGCCATGACCTTCACCTTTGATAATCTCTGGAGCTAGATACTCGTGGGTCCCTACAAATGAGTTGGATCGAGTGTTGGCTGGCTCCACAACAAGCTGTGGTAAAGGTGAGACTTGTGCAGCTAGGTCAGCCTTTAGCTTACGTGTCTTTGCTTCCGTAGATAAAAACCTGGGGCCGAAGCAGGATACTTGCCAGGATGGATGTAGGCAGAAGGGATCAATGCAGCTAGCTGAGCACAACGGACTAGACTTTTTCGGAAGCTCAAGCATAGGTGAAGATGATTTTACCAAGGTAGGATAAACAGCACACCTAAGAGACAAATCAAAATCAGACAGCATGATATGGCCGTCTTCTCGAACCAACACATTCTCGGGTTTTAAGTCCCGGTAGACAACTCCAAGCAGGTGAAGGTATTCCAATGCAAGAAGAACTTCAGCAACGTAAAATCTGCACATAAAATCGAAATAACATCCAAAGGTCAAAATATTTAAGACTATTTCGAATTTCTCGTCTTAAAACGTGAAATAATATCAGGGAAAACCATGTTAATATCTGAAGAGATGAAGACTCAAATATGGTGTTGTTATAAGAAAGGATGCAGGAAAAATGGAAGCTCATTTTCATTACTTCCACTTATTCACTACACTGCTTGAGCATTTGTTTTCCTACAATTTCCTCCTTTCTCCCTCTTCATTGAACTGAATCATATGCACCTGTCCTGTCACTAGCTACCATTTAGCAATCTCTGGATATTGTCTTCTACTGAAAGCAACAAATACCAGAAATTCACAGACTTCTGCCGAACACATAAGATCAATGCTTAAGGAAGAAAATGGGAAAACCAAAAAGGAGAAGATACAAAAGTGCAAACATTAAGAAAAGTCAGTGGACCCCTTAGGTTTTCTGACATTTCCATACTGACCCTTAAAATTTTAAAGATGCAGAAACTCTCTCGTTCGTTTTTTTTTTTTTTTTTTTTTTTGTAAGGTAATATAGAAAACCTCCCTCATTTGTGACTTTGTAGTTTCATTGACCTCCCGTGACGAAGTCACAACTTGTATGAAGATCCAAAATTATAGGGAATAAATATCTTCATCTCAATTTTTACAATTTGTGCAACCA
Source organism: Lycium barbarum (assembly GCF_019175385.1). Lineage (NCBI taxonomy): Eukaryota > Viridiplantae > Streptophyta > Magnoliopsida > Solanales > Solanaceae > Lycium > Lycium barbarum. The sequence continues at coordinate 4,527,754 of NC_083342.1, forward strand.
AGAAATCAACTTTTGATTCAATCTAATAGCAGAAAAAGCAAACAGCAGTAATGCAAACTAATTACTTAATACTTTTGATTGGCCAATTTATTTATTTTTTGATAAGGTAAATAATTTTATTAACAATTGGGGGAAACCCCGTCTACAAGCCGTATACTAAAAGAAGAGAACCTAAAACAAAATATGGTTCTCAACAAAAGAGATACAATTCTCTATACAAATTGGGACCTCGCGAGTACACCAAAAAGAGACTAAAGACAAAACACTACCCTGTATTTTTACATAGTCAAGCTCCAACCCTTCAAATGCCCTCCTATTCCTCTCTTTCCAAATGACCCACATGATTTTTACATAATTGATTGGCCAATTATTTTATAAAACAACTTAGCGCAAAAAGACCTTTAGTCCTTTTTAAAGGCTTAATAGATTAATCCGGGAAATTTGTGAAGAGGACATCTTATCACTTATCCAAGCCCTGTGGATTAAGGACAAAAATTTCCCCCTTTAAAAGGAATTTTAACAATTACTATAAGTTTTCAGCCTCTTCAAATTCAAAATAAAAAAAAATAGAGAGTTTTCCAATTCATCTTGCTTACGCTAGGTTATAGAACACCGTTTTGAACAGCACACACCACTGGAGTTCTTATCCATTAAATAATTGTGATAGCAAAAACCAAGCTATCATTCATCAGCAAATTATCAGTAAAAGTAATTTTGTGCGACATGGAATGAGATTCTTTTAGACTGTGAACAGAGACATTCTCTAATATTGGCTCCAAAATGTGCATGGTGTCATTCAGTCACAAAAAGAATACATCTTAAGAAAAATGAACCTCGGAGTTATGTTTTTATAGGAATTTTTTTTATTTCATTTGCTCATTTATTTACACTTCATTCTGTAATCCATATTGAGAATGGGGCAAAAAGAAATAACTTCAGGAAATAAGTACACCATTTAGGAAAAATTACCTCGCAGCTTGTTCGGAGAAACTCTTGCTTGGTTGTTTTTGTCGCAGTACATGCAGATCACCACCTGGACAATATTCCATCACTAAACACGAGTATTTGTCATTGGTAAAATGGGCGAAGAGAGTTGGGAGAAACGGATGATCCAGTATTTGAAGAATTCCTATTTCAGTCTGAGCTCTCGTCGCCTTCCTCTTGCTGGTCAGTAAGTCATTATCCATGACTTTCACAGCAAACATACAGTTTGTGCCTGTTAACTCGGAGAGATAAACATTCCCAATATCCCCACCTCCGAGTTTTCTGATCAGTTTAAAATGACTTAAGCCAATATTTCCATGCTGCTTTTGAACACTAATAATAGCCTCCCATCTCAAATCTTTTGACATATGAGGCCGATAACCACTGCGACTAGACCCACTGAGATAGCTTTCATCGCTAACACTTGTGTTGCTGCTATAATCCCCAATACTACTCTTTGAACTTTGAGACATCTGCCCCTTTTCCTTTGACCTCGGTCTTTCATCAGCTTTTGTAAGTATACTTCTTGCTTTGTTACTATTTGAGCTCAGACCTAGTTTAGCAACACCAGACTTCAAACCCGATGAACTAACTTCTATGCTACTCTCCTTATCCTCTTCTTTACAGTTATTCCTCGGAGCATATTTAGGTGTCTGACAAGGAAACTCATTTGTGCTACAAGACCAATCACTATTGATTCCACCATTACAATGTTTCGGACGGCTGGATAAAGAAGATAAAACTTTCTTCTTGAAAAAGGTTTTGCTTCTGAAAACTGGTTTCGTCAGACTTGGACTACCAGAGGTTCTAGAGGTAGGGTTAATGACTTTATTTCCTGCACCGGAAAAGGAGGAGCAAGACGCAAAATGTAAATCTTGCTCGTGCTCCCTGTCTGCTACAATTGCAGTTACTGGAGCTTCATTTACAGAAGGCACGATCTGTTCTAGTACTAGTTCCACGTTATCAGTACAGTTGCCACTCGAAGAATGTGGTAACTCCAATGTCGTTTTCTGGCCATTTGACTGACAAAGGACCTCACTTTCTGCTGGAACTTCACTTGCCTTATGTTCCGATGCATCTTCAGAGAGATGACAAGAACGAGTTGCAAAAGTACATTGTTCTTGTACTGGCACATTTTTAGATTCAGGACTCTTATGCAAAGAATCCACCATACTACTCTCTGGGACGAGAGATATCTCCACCAAATTCCGCATACCTCCATCATCATGCATAATCCTGGATGCTTTTGATGATTGCTTCTTCACAGCAGCCAGCTCTGATGCCTGAGAGATACATAATCCTCTCAAGGCCTGCTTCAAACTTGCAGGCCCAGAAATTCCTATGCCTGATGCATGAAAGGGGCTAGATCTCATCGGCCTCTTCATCGCACGTTTACTCATCACACCCCTATTGGAATTCCTAATCTCCATCTCCTCAAACAGTTTATTAATATCATCTTCAATACAATACTTTTTTATAGGCTTCATGTTATAAAGTGCACCTTCATTCATTTTATATGCAGGATCCTCTATTGACTCTGTAATCTCACTGCTACCAGGCAAACTAGCCATTCTCACTAGAAAAATATTAGACAAGACTGAGAAAAACGAAGTTGAACGCATCGGCCAGTAACTTTCTAACCCATTTCTAACAAAGCAATATGAAATGGAAATACACAAATTAAAAAGTACATCAGAAACTCTCCGAAATGGAGAGCGATCATGTTCAACTCCAAAAGATCAACAAGAGCGACTTTACTGGGTACTTGCGTCCTGCATCCTACGCCTGATACAAACAGCGAATATTAGAAATATTGTAGATAACAAATCAGACACTTTAAGATAAAGTAAGCGTCAACATTGTTAATTGCAATACGTTATCTCCTCTCCATTTTTGTTGCTACTCCTTCCAGCCAGGGGCGAATCTATGCATTAAAAATGGGTCACGTGAACACATGGTCACCTGACTAAACTCAGTATATTATGTATAAAATCCTTAAAATATATCTAACATTAACTGAAGGAACACATGGTCAAACTAGATCAAGTGGAGCACTGGTTAAGTGTTGGGTTTAATCCCTTAAGGTGGTGGGATCGAACCTTACAAAATGCACTTTTGCGTCTTTTCTTTTTTAAAAAAAAAAAAAATCCAAGGTGAACTCATCCTCTTGAAATCTTGGATTCGCCTCTGCTTCCAGCCCAAAACAATTGATGTCTTAGGCTTCGGCACATGGATTGAGGAATTCACTTACTCCTAAAATTAAGAGGGGTTTTGACTAAAATACCCTTAATTATTATTTTCTTTTCCTTTTAGGTTGACATAATTATCAAGGGGATTAGGAATGTGTTAAGGGCAAATTTGGGAACTAAATACCTTCTTGATTTTGTGAAACATCAATAATTTTGGACCAATTTTTAGAAGCTAAAACATCAATTATTTTGGACCAAAGGGAGTATCATTACTGCAATAACAAGCTGAATAAAAGCATCATGCAGTTTCTTGGATTGTAAGTAGGTAGAGTACATGATTAACCTTGTCTACCGTGGTTCATCTTTTATAGCATGAACAGCCAGCTGTTCAAAAGTTAAAAGCAAATAAATGTTGATAAATTAGTTAGTTTAGATCTTTTACTAATGCTCACAACCACCTCAAAGAACATAATAAACACAAATTTTTTTCCATCTTATCTTAATATTTCTTGCATATTCATCAATACCTACTTTTATGAATTCTTTTCATTTTGCCTATTTTTCTGCTTCATCTAAAATCTCTCTTTAGTTGGCACTTGGCTGTATTTACAAAGCTCAAGCAATTTAGTTTTAATTTGTTTCACACAATTTTACAAGAGAAGGTTCACCTAAATAACTCAAAAGTTTCAAGATAAAGCTTATCATAATTAAGAAAAAGGAGGTATATATATGTAATACGATCCACGATTCACCAATTTATCATCCAATTTTTATTAGAAAGACAACATAAAAGAAGCAGAACCAAAAAAAAAAAAAATTGGGCAAGCCAAAAATTATATCTAAATTTAACTCTTCAATCGGATAGCATAACAAGAAATCTTCCTACTTAATACAAGGTAAATCAACAAAGCGATTTCACCAAATACAAATAAATAAACTTCATCAGCAATTAACAAAAGAGCAGAAGAACAAAACCAATATAACACAACCAATTTGTAGCTTCTTGTAAACATCAAACATACCTGAAAATATATAGATGCTTAAAATTTAAGAAAGATAAACATAACTATAGGGATACATAAAGGATAGAAGCAGAAACCTGAAAAAAATGATCAAAAGCAAAAGAAGAGCTCAAAACTCAATTCAAAATGAAAACAAGTAAGGTTCTTTCAAATGTATATGTGTATAAACAAGAGAAATTTGAAGTGAATACAAGGATAAAGTTGAAAAAAATTGGAAAACAACAAAACCCCACAAGTAATTATTACAAAAGCTTAAAGAGGAGTGAAATTGAATGAAGAAAAGACATAAAGGTGCATATTTTTTTTTAATGAAATTAGAGAAAAATATATAAAGGTATACAGAAAAAGATAGAAGCAGTAACCTGAAAAAAGGGATTAAAAGCAACTGGAGAGCTCAAAACTCCAATGAAATGATAACAAGTAAGGTTCTTTCAACTTTATATGTGTATAAAAGAGAGAAATTTGAAGTGGTTACAAGGACAAAGTCATTTTTTTTTTTTAAATATAATGAAAACCCACAAGTGATTATTACAGAAACTTTAAAGAACACATGAGAAATAGGGGTAAAATTAATTTTCTTTTTTCTTTTTTTACATATGGGGATACAGAGAGGGTAGAAGAAGCAACCTGAAAAAATGATCAAGAACTTAAAACTCCATTGAAATGAAAACAAGTAAGGAGAAATTTGAAGTGGTTACAAAGCCAAAATTGATTTTTTTTTTAAAATAATAAAACCCCACAAGTGATAATTACTAAAAACTTTCAAGAACACATGAGAACATAGGGGTGAAAATGAATTTAAAAGGAAATATATTACATAAAGGGTTGAAGAAGCAACCCTAAAAAAAAATGATCAAGAACTTAAAACTGCATTGAAATGAAACAAGTAAGGTTCTTTCAACTGTATATCTGTAGAAAAAAGAGAATATTGAAGTGGATACAAGCACAAAGTTGAATTTTTTTTAAAATAATGAAAACCCACAAGTGATTATTATATATATATATATATATTACATAAAGGGATACAGAAAGGGTAGAAGTAGATTCCTGAAAAAATGATCAAGAACACAAAACTCCATTGAAATAAAAAACAAGTAAAGTTCTTTCAACTGTATATATGAGTAGAAAAAGAGAATTTTGAAGTGAATACAAGGACAAAATTGATTTTTTTTTTTTTTAACAAAAACCCACAAGTGATTATTACAATAGCTTTGCAGAGCAGAAGAAAAAAAGATATGGGTGCATAATTTTTTGTTAAAAAAAAAAAAAAAAAACATACATACATACAGATATACACAAAGGGTAGAAGCATAAACCTGAAAAAAAAAAAGGATCAACAGCAAATGAAAAGCTCAAAACTCCATTGAAATGAAAACAAGAAAGGTTCTTTCAACTGTATATATAAGTATAAAAAAGAGAAATTTGAAGTGGAGTACAAAGTCAAAATTGAAAAAAAAAAAAAAAAAAAACACACACACACACACACAAATGATTATGTAAAAAAAATGGATCATGGCCTAACTCAACGCTAGCTTATGAGAATATAAAAAGACCATCCATTTCATTATTTTTTTCATTCTTCAACAGATTACTACAAAAGATTAAAGAGGGGTGAAATTGAATGAAGAAAAAAAAAGATAAAAGTGCAAATTTTTTATATAATACAGAAAGGGTAGAAGTGGAAACCTGAAAAAAGGATCAACAGTAACTGGAGAGCTCAAAACTCCATTGAAATGATAACAAGTTGGTTTCTTGAGTATAAAAAAGAAAACTTTAAAGTGGATACAAGCTAAAAAAAAAAAAAAAAAAAAAAATTTTTTTTTGAAAATAATGAAAACCCACAAGTGATTATTACAAAAGCTTTAGAGATCACGGGAAAAGAAGGGTGAAATTGAATGAAGAAAGAGAGGAATAAAGAGTAGCGTTTGAATAAGGAAATTTCACGGGAAGTGACACTCTTTTTTCTTTTTTTCCAACTTTGCTTTTGTGTGGAAGAGGTCCAAAATATGGCAGACAAAAGAGGGACAATTTAGGCGGTGTTCCATGCTGCAAAAATAGAATCACCAACTTATTTTGAAAAAATAATTAAAACTCTACTTTATTCAAAATTATAGTACTGAATATATTTTAGGATGATCAAATCAGACCGAAAGTCTTACCCAATTGAAAAGACAAATCAAACCCATAAAAAAAAAGGAGAAATTTCAATAATAAAAAATTATATCCACGTGGCAATATGTTTAAATTACATCTGCATAGCCACTTTTTCACGATATACAATAATATACAAAGATATACAACTTTATACACTGACCGTAGACAATGTATCAACCTTGTATAAAAGTGTATAATAATGCATAAGAGGTGTTTCTAGATACGTTTACCCTTGTATACAATATTATACAAATTTATACAAGAGATGTTTATACACGCTTCTACAAGTATAAAATTGTATAATAACGGAGATCCGGTGGAAATCTAGTGGTACGGGGATAGGATGAAGAAGACAAACCTCTCCGGTGGAGATTCGGCGATACAAGGGAGAGGATGAAAGAGAAGACCTCTCCAGTGGAGATCCGGTATAAATCCTATCGTACAACGAAAAAGATGAAGGAGACGACCTCACCGGCAGCCTCTCCGCCGGCTACAGTGGGTAAAAGAAAAGTTGGCTAAATCGGGTAATTAGTTTACCCTAACTGGTATAGAGTGTAAAAATCACTCACAAAAGAAAAGAAAAAGAAAAAAAACTAGGTTTTGGTTTAGTTTGATTTGATTTGATTTGGATAGAGTAAATAAAAATAAAAAAATTGATCCATCTGATATATAAATATACTTTTTGTACATATTTTAGAAACTTTTTATATAGGATTGATTTTCTTTAAAAATATTTGTGATTCTCTCCTTAGATGTAAAATTGATAGAATTACATGATACATTTTTATATACTATGCTTAAATTAACGTGTGTCAGACTTTTATATAAAATGTTTTTTAAATGCATCAATTTATTTGTTCTTTTATATTAATATTTCAAGATATATTAACTCCTATAATTTCTTCAATTTAGATGGTGTATTATCAATAATTTTTAAAATTAAAAGAAAGTGTATTATTTTTTAGGTTGTATACTAATTTATATTTAACTATTAAAATATGATTTTGAATGCGCAAATCATTGAAAAATTATTGTTAGACAAATAAAATAACAAATAAAATTTTCCTTTTTTTTTTTTTTTGGGGGGGAGGGGGGACCTACATAAATAATTATCTTTTAGGATAAACTAATCATCCATAACTATCTTTTTCATATTTATAATTTATACCTACCATTTGATATTTTCGTTGTATTTGAATGCACTGATCAGTGTACCAAGAAGCAAAAATACATTCAGATACAAAACAAGAAGCCAAATACATATGAGATACCAGACATATGAGCCAAATAATGTGGTCGGTTGGATTCGAACCTGCGCGGGCAGGGGCTGAGCCCACACCCAATAACCACTCCAGCCACGGCTGCTTGATGTATCATGTAGCTACGAGATGAAATTATAATTACGAAATGTAATTGTTGTCAAATGTAGTTATTAGCAATGATTATCTATTAGAAGCTACCCGAAGTAATTTTTACTCCTTTTTAAAAAAAAAAAAATGTAAAGTAGCTTTAGAAGTCTGGACAGAATTTGGGCTCAGGCCCACCTCCTGAAAACATAATTATTTTTTAAAGTTATGTGGGCTTGGTCCATCAGTCAATCTCTATTCTGTTTTTTCATTTTTTTGGGCGGATTGCCTTTCAAAGGCGCTGGTGTTTAATTTTTGTCCCTCAAATTATTGGTCTTTAATTTTATTCTTCATTTAAAAAAGTGGTCAAAAATATCTCAAGATTCTGATGCGAACCCTAAATCAGTAAAAGAAAATAAAATTCAAGACAAGGTTTCACGAAAGTTCTGCCTTATATGGCAGAATTTGGTTATGCCTTAAGGCAAATTATGTCTTATACGGCAGAACTTGGTTATGCCTTAAGGCATAACTTTTGCGAAACTTGTCTTGCGATTTTTTTTTTTTGAACTGAGCTTGGCTTCAAACCCAAAACGTAGAGGTATTTTCATCATTTTTTAGGCGAAGGACAAAAATTAAAAATTTCCAATTTGATGGACAAAAATTAAAGACCGCCCCAAAATAGGGCCAACCGTGCGAATTGCCCCTGTTTTTTTGAGTTGAGACCTGCATGGCACAATTCTCACATTATATGAGCTCAATCACTAAATTTAATTAATGAATGCTTAACATCTTAGGTGGCTTTTCTGTATTATGCGCCAACTGTTTTAAGTTCTTTCCTGTGTTTTTGTATGTTCATGCTTAATAGATAAGATAACATAAGCAACACCTTAGGCTTTTCTTTAGGGAAAAGGACATAAATGGCCATCGGATGAAACTATTGACACCGGATGGCCCAAGAATTTTAAAAGACATTTTTTGGTCTTTTCAAAATAATTTAATTTTCTAGCCATTTTTTAATTAATTCCAGCATATGTATAGAAACTGTATTATTATTGTATAGAATGCGTATCACTACTCTATATGTATAGAAAATGTATCATTGTTGTATAGTTTTTGTGTAATAAATGGATAATCAATGTATGCTTACTAATTATACACATATTATACATGTTTTGGAATATTTCTTGATGCATCAATCAACGTATACTTACTAATTATACATGTTTTGAGATATTTTTTGAAGGCTCAGCATGAATTTTTTTCGTCGATCTTTAGTGGCGACTTTTAATCAAGGTCGCCACAAAAAAGTCTGATCTTTTTGTAGTCACGAGAAAAAAGGTTGATTTTGTAGTTAGTAAGCTGCTAGGCTAGCGTCTGGGAATTTTGGGTCGAAAGGCCAAATCGCTATATTAAGAGCCCGTTTGGATTGGCTTATAAGTTGCTTATAAGCTGTTTTCAGTTTTTTGAGTGTTTGGTTGGCCAACTTAAAGTCATTTTGTGCTTAAAATAAGCTCAAAAAAATAATTAGGCCCATTTGACTTAGCTTATCTAAAACAGCTTATAAGCCAAAAAAAATAAGTTAGACTATCCCAACTTATTTTTTTAGCTTATAAACTGTTTGCAGCTTATAGACATAAGCCCATCCAAACAGGCTCTAAGCCCAAACATGGGTCAAACAAACTCCTTATGGCTAAGTAGTGTCCTTTTTCCTTTTCTTAATGTTTAGAAGGCCTCGTTTTAATAGACAAACGTTTGATGCCTCCTAGACATAGAACGAGACAGGTAGGCAATATTTGGGCTTGAAGCGCTTTGGGTAAATAATTTAATCAATAATAATTGTATAAGTGAAGAAAGGAAATAAAATCTCTTGTTCTCTTACAATGTGAATAGAAGAAAATGACCTTTTCAAGATGACCAACACCGTGAGTGATCTGATCTTCTATTCCTAGAAGGATTAGAAGTTGTATTCGACCTGTAGCGAATTGAGATCTTCTAAGCTTAAAAAAATTAAATTCCCACTTAATTAATTAGGTCTATTAATGTTTATTTTGCTGTGCCTTAGATTTTAAATGAAATATTTGGTATCTTTATAAAACAGTTTTGTTTTTTCATATTGCATTAGTCAAATTTTATTTTCATTTAAAAAAAAAAGATGTGTACTCAAATCTCTTCTGTGATATATTATTTCTTTGTAGTCCACTCCTTTTTTTCATCCTTTATTTATTTCCTGCGGCATATAGTTTATTCGGAGCCTAAATCAAATTAGAGCCCAAAAAGGAACCATTTTATGTGGATTTCAAAATGTGCTTAACATTTTCTCTTTTGATTTAGTTGTATTGCGGTATAATATCTTTATATTATTTGATATTATTTGGTAGCATTTTTGTAGGGAGATAATTACCATATATTAGTTAGTTTCCTTGTTTCACTAATTACCATATATTAGTTAGTTTCCTTGTTTCACTAGGATCTTAGTTTCCTTGTTTCACTAGGGTTCAAGATTGTATCCTATATATATTCTCTCTTGGTGAATGAATGGAACAAGTCAAGATTGTATAGTTTCTACATGGTATTAGGCCACACGTTTTTTTTTTCTCTTCATCGTAAATTTCCATGGCCGGTGACGCCGTACCTCCTCCACCACCACCCAAAATTGAGTCTAATTCTCTCTATTTTCTCGGTCCTCAAGACCGACCCGGGGACTATATCACGCCTACTCGTTTCAAGGGCGCATCAAATACCGCTGTTGTCGGTCAGCACTTTACTTCCGATCAATGGAAGGCTATTACGGGATTTTTTGGTAATGCTACAATTCCCGAAAATCGCTTGAATGGTAAGTTTGATGTTTTTTCTTGGATTATTGACACTGATGCTACTCATCATGTTACCGGTGAGAAATCTTGGTTGTTTGATGTCCATATTGTTGATTGTCCTATTGGTTTGCCTAATGGTGAAAAGGTGCTTCTGTTCGACTGTCAGATAAAATCACCTTACATCATGTCCTTTATGTGCCTTATTTACGTTGCAACTTACTCTCCGTCCCCCAACTTACTGATAATTTACATACTATTGTCTCTTTTAATTCTTATATGTGTGCTATTCATGACCCACTGAAAGAGCTGATTGGAACGGGAGTTAGGAGGGACGGACTATACTATTTTAGCAAACCCGACGGACTATACTATTTTAGCAAACCGGACGTGGTGCAACATGTGTCTACTGTCGTGGCAACGTCCGCATTGAAATTGTGGCATCGACGATTGGGGCATCCTTCTGAGAGAGTAGTTAAGTTGCTTCCTCATGTCAGTAGTGATAAGAGTAGTTTAGCAAATGATTGTGAAGTGTGTTTACGTGCTAAGCATCCTAGAGACAAATTTCCTTTAAGTGATAATAATGCATCTAGAATATTTGAGAAAATACATTGTGATTTGTGGGGCCCATATCGTCATGTTTCGTCGTGTGGAGCTCGTTATTTTTTTAACAATTGTTGATGATTTTTCCCGAGCTGTTTGGATTTACTTGTTGGTTGATAAAACAGAAGTGTTTCCGATGTTTATGGCTTTTGTTGCTATGGTTGATCGACAATTTAATCAAACAATTAAAGTTGTACAAAGTGATAATGGTACAGAATTTAATTGTTTGATCGATTATTTTTTCGCCACTGGTATTTTGTTTCAAACCTCTTGTGTGGGTACTCCGCAACAGAATGGGAGGGTAGAGAGGAAGCATAAACATGTGTTGAATGTTGCGAGGGCTCTCAGATTTCAGGCCAATTTGCCTATTTGTTTTTTGGGTGAATGTGTTCTTGCTGCATCTCATCTCATAAATCGTACCCCCACACCCAAATTGGAAAATAAAACTCCTTTTAAAATTTTATTCAATAAACCTCCTTCTTTTGATACTATTTGTACTTTTAGGTGTTTGTGCTTTGCTCATAATAAAAAAACTCAGGGTGACAAATTTGCTAGTCGGAGCAGAAAGTGTTTGTTTGTGGGATATCCATTTGGTAAGAAGGGGTGGCGGTTGTTTGATCTTGATACGAAGGAATTTTTTGTCTCTCGTGATGTAAAGTTTGTGGAGGATGTGTTTCCGTTTGCTTGTCCGGAAGATGTTAATATTTCGTCTAGTTTTTTTGATGAGGGTGCTGAAATTGATCGTGATTTTATGGTGTACGGGGATGAATTAGGGGGCGAAGTTGATAGTTCGGAGGCTGCCGAGCAGCAGCCGCAAACTACTGCCCAACCAGCGCCTGCTGGCAGCCAGCGGCCACTATCCAGCCCGCTGGGAACCCAGCGCCAGCTGGCAGCGAGGCTGAGCGGCTGCCAACAGCCACTGCACAGCCCGCTGGGAACCCAGCGCCCACTGGCAGCGGGGGGGGGGGGGGGTAGCAACATCATACCCTAGTCACGAATGTGGAAGGTGGCTTGGGGCGTGGTTTTCGAGAGAAATTTCCCTCTGTTGTGCTTCGTGATTATGTGACACACTCAGTTTTTGCTCCGTCCCCTACAACTCCTGTTAACAATCAATCCTGAGGTACTCCCTATCCTTTGGCACACTATATTAATTGTGACAATTTTTCTGTAAATTATCGTAAGTTTCTTGCAGCTATTATTTCGGGTAAGGATCCTAAGACCTTCAAAGAAGCCATGAAACACGAAGGTTGGAGACATTTAATGAAAGAAGAGATACGTGCATTGGAAGACAATAGTACATGGACTTTGGAACATCTTCCTCCGGGTAAGAAAACACTTGGTAATCAGTGGGTGTACAAGACCAAGTTTTTGTCAAATGGAGATGTGGAACGGCTCAAATCGCGCTTGGTTGTGTTGGGAAATCATCAACAAGCGGGGATTGACTACAATGAAACTTTTGCTCCGGTCGCCAAGATGACTACTGTTCGAGCCTTCCTAGCCATTGCAGCATCCAAAAATTGGGAACTTCACCAAATGGATGTTCATAATGCCTTTTTACATGGTGACCTTGATGAGGAGGTGTATATGAAGCTCCCTCCCGGGTTTGAAAGTCTAGATCCTACGTTGGTGTGTCGTTTGCGCAAATCGCTGTATGGGTTGAAACAGACCCCTAGATGTTGGTTTGCAAAATTGGTGACTGCTTTGAAAGGGTACGGTTTCCTTCAATCTTATTCTGATTATTCTCTTTTTACATTTACTAGAGGGAATATTTAGATTAATATCTTGGTTTATGTTGATGATCTTATTATTTCTGGGAATGATTCCGCTGCACTTGCAACTTTCAAAGCCTATTTGAGTGATTGTTTCAAAATGAAAGACCTTGGGTCTCTCAAATATTTTTTGGGTATTGAAGTAGCTCGTAGTTCATCAAGGTTGTTTTTGTGTCAACGCAAGTATACTCTTGATATTATCTCTGAAGCAGGATTGTTAGGTGCAAAGCCAAGTGGGTTCTCTATTGAGCAAAATCATAAACTTGGCCTTGCAAATGGAGATTTGTTGTCGGATCCGGAGGTCTACCGTAGATTAGTCGGGCGTTTGATTTATTTGGGGGTCACTCGATCGGACTTGGCATATTCTGTTCATATTTTGTCTCAATTCATGCAAGAACCCCGGATTGAACATTGGGAAGCGGCCTTACGAGTGGTCCGTTATTTGAAAGGCACACCAGGACAGGGTATTTTATTACGTGCCGACAGTGAGTTGAATTTGCAGGGATGGTGTGATTCTGATTGGGCGGCTTGTCCGCTTACTCGTTGTTCATTGACAGGTTGGCTAGTATTTCTAGGTCAATCTCCCATCTCTTGGAAGACAAAGAAGCAGCACACAGTTTCTAGATCTTCTACAGAGGCTGAATATAGGTCCATGGCTGCGGTCACTTGTGAGTTGAAGTGGCTGAGAGGTCTGTTGTTGAGTTTAGGTATACAACATCCCAAGGTGATCAAATTGTTTTGTGATAGTCAGTCCGCTTTGCACATCGCAAAAAATCTGATTTTTCATGAACGAACAAAGCACATTGAGGTAGATTGTCACTTTGTTCGTGATGCAATTAATGAAGGTTTGATTTCTCCGTCACACATTTCAACATCTTCACAATTGACAGACATTTTTACCAAAGCTCTTGGCAAAACTCAGTTTGACTTCTTGCTTTCCAAGTTGGGCATTTTTTATTCCCATGCTCCAACTTGAGGGGGGGTATTGCGGTATAATATCTTTATATTATTTGATATTATTTGGTAGCATATTTGTAGGGAGATAATTACCATATATTAGTTAGTTTCCTTGTTTCACTAGGATCTTAGTTTCCTTGTTTCACTAGGGTTTAAGATTGTATCCTATATATATTCTCTCTTGGTGAATGAATGGAACAAGTCAAGATTGTATAGTTTCTACAAGTTGAAACTCTTACTTAGTCTTTAAGCGTCATAGACTGTAACGGAGTTAGACAACACAATTTATTAATCTAAGTACCATAACACGCGACCTTAGTAATTGTTAGGTGGCGACTTTAATCTAACTCATAAAATTATCGATATCTTACGCTCTACTTAAACATGTTTTTAAAATGAACTGCGACGATAGTGATTAAGGGGAGGAAGAACTTCGATGTAAGCTTCTAGGAGGATAATGAGCCTAGTCATCCATTTTTTTTAACATTACGAAGACAACCTATATTACACCTCTTCGACCGCAGTATTTCCCCATTCGCATGAACGCGAGATATTTCGTGCACCTAGTTACCCTACTAATTAAAATGACATTATTAACTAAAAATATACCGAAGGACTTAAAGAAGTGGCAGGGGTATTTCAAGTAAACAAAAAATGGGAGAGGCAAAGTTGAGTTGAACCCATTAAATCAATTCCACATCCCCTAAACTTTGAAGTACGTACTAATTTTACCCCCTAAAAGTACTTCTCCTACCAACTTACCCCTTGATACTTTAAAGGCCATCTCCAATAGCTAAAGCAGTGAATAGGAATTAAAATCATAAAATATACTGAAATTAAAACTTAGAAGAAGATATATGTAAATGTAATGTAGATTTGGAATCAAGACAGTACACCCTGGATAGTGATATAGAATGGCTAGAAATGTCTTCTTTAAATAGGTATAGAACTATAGATGAACACATAATTACTGGTGGTTGAATTACACTATTAGCTGACAAAAGAAGGTACATCTAATCCTATTTGTACAACGTTTATAATTATGAATAATAACTAGAACTCATTAATCAAATTTATAACACTATATATGTTTTGGTCACCTATTATTGGTACACCATTATTGTGAATTTGATACAACTTTAGGAGGCAAGTTAGAAGTTTTTGTTTCAACTACAAGAAGTTTATAGAATTATTAAGATATAAATACTAGGTAGACGAACATCTTTCTATTGTTATAAATTTGTGGGACATTATTATAAATGTGAAGTAGGACGTGACTGAATAAGTACGGAATATTTTTACCGACAAAGAACCTGGCGAGAAATTGTTCTAGTTGGAATATTTCTTTTTTCAATTTAAGGATTATAAGAAAAAAAATTGAAATGTCATGATAAAAACACTATCAACAATTTTAATCCCAAAAATACTGAAGGGGCAGTTGAACAAAGTCATGGAAAACAATAAGATGAATATAATAATTAGAAGTATGTGTAGCAAAATGTGATTTAAAAGGGTAAATATTTAGATGTCTTGGCTTCTTGTATTTCAAGCTATTAATATACGTATCTACCAAAAACAAGAATTGTAACTATCATTAAGTTTGATCTTGAATAATTTATTCATCCTAATTCCTAAGCACGTAGACACCAAGCAAAAATATTTAAAGGGCATACATGAAAAAGAAAATACTCAGAAACGAACATTTACGCCAACAACAGTTATATATCACTGTAGATTTATGCATTGAATTTAGAAATTTCACTCAATTACGGTTAACTATTGTATATTCTTACTTTATCTTGTAACTCTTAGGGCCCGTTTTGATTTTTTTAATATTTTTTTACTAGGATGATTTTTTGGTTATACACTACAATGATTTTTGGGTAGTTATTGAAGATGTGAAATTTTTTTCTCAGTCACAAATATTAACTTTTTTTTTTTCAAGTAAATGCATTTTCAAAGAGACCTCAGTTTTCAAATGCGATTTTTGATGACAAAGGAATCCCGCTCCTCGTTTAAATATCATTTTCAACTTCAACTTTAATTTTATTTTTTCTAAAATATCACTCAGTTTATGTCCAAGCGCATATGTTATGTTGAATTAATTCAATTGATGTAACGCTAAAGGATCACAAATATTACTACCTTTCCAGCAAAAATTTTGAACCAACATCTCCACTTGTCTTCCTCGAACAACCATAAATGTCACCATTTCAATTCAAACCATAATAAATATATGATCCATTGACGGTCATTTTCGAATTTATTCCCTTGTCCTACAGTTCTATCTTACTTTCGTTTTCTCGTTTAATATTTTCTTCTGTTGGGAGGTGGATAAGAGCACCACCAATTGATCAGTTCAATATGAAAGCAAATTCGTACTCAAGTTAATATACAATAATAATTGAATTTACAATATTATAGATATTTAATGAATTTCTTAACATGAATATGGGTAAAAGTTATTGGGTTCACGTGAACTCATAGATTACATTGTATATCAGTCAGACATAAATGTGACCATGACCCTACCAATAGGCAATTGGATTTTGGTGTTGTGGAAGTTTAATTTAAGAATAGTGGAGAAATTTTTACTCATCTCTAATCACTCGTCTATGTACAACCAAAGATAATGAGTCCGAGACCAAAATGGCTTGTTTTTGGAGCTAATAGCCCAAAATAAGATGCGTTTTCTTATATATACCAAAATGGGTATTTCGTTGGTTATCCAACGAAATACCCACAATCAATACTGTTCCGGTCCGGATTTGTTGCATTTCACTACACTTGTAGCGAAATGTAACAAATAATTTTATTTTATTTTGCATTTCGTTTGTATTCCAACGAAATAGGATTTTTTTTTTTTGTATTTCGTTTATAAAAAACGAAATAGGAATTTTTTTTTTTTATTTCGTTTATATAAAAACGAAATAGGAAAATATAATTTATTTACTTTTTGTATTTCGTTGGTATATGAATGAAATAGGATAACTTTTTTTTTTGTATTTCGTTTAAAAAAAACGAAATAGGAAAATATTTTTTTTATTTCGTTTATATAAAAATGAAATAGGAAAATATAATTTTTTTTCTATTTCGTTGGTATATGAACGAAATAGGATAATTTTTTTTTTTTTGCATTTCGTTTCAACGAAATAGGAAAATAATTTTTTTATTTCGTTTATATAAAAACGAAATATGAATATATATATATATATATATATATATATATATATATATATATATATATATATATATATTTTGTATTTCGTTCGTATACCAACGAAATAGGATAAATAATTTTTTTTATTTCGTTTATATAAAAACGAAATAGGGAATTTTTTTTTTTTTTTTGTATTTCGTTTATATATCAACGAATTAGGATTTTTTTTTTTTATTTCGTTCATATACCGTTTTTCTGCTCTCCACTTTTACCCTAAATTATTTTACCTTATCCTCTCCATTCTCCATTCTCCCTTCTCCATTCTCCATTCTTCCTCTTCTTCCGTTCTTCATTCTTTTCTTCTTTTTCTACTAATCCTATCACAAGGATTCCTCAACTTTTGCTCCATAATCTTCTTCAAATTGAGGTAATTTATTAATTTTATAAGTTTTTATATATATTTTTGATTTAGTCATTATAAATTAGTTCACATTTATTTTTTTGATTTATTTATATCTTATACTTAGTGTAGTAGACTATAATAAAGAAAACAAAAGTTACAAGTTTAATTAATCAATAGTTGGTAATTTCAGTCGTTGCTTCAATTAAAAAAAGCTTTAAAAAATGTTAGTAGAGTTTATTGGTCAACGAAATACAATTAAAATACTAAAAAGATCGTCGAAGCTACTGATTAAAAAGGTATAAATTTATATTATAAAATGTTCTTTTAGTTAGTCATTTTCATAGAACAACAGTTAAAAAAAAGATGAAGAAATTGTGAGGAAAGTAAGATTGTTAAATATAACATAAAGATATTTGTATCATTTGTTGGGTCATTTTCTATGTTCAAATTGTGACTAGTCATTGGAGATTATTTTATGTTGATAAGCATGAAGAATTTTTACTTTTCAAATTAAAAGTATAAGATCAAGAAACTGTGAGGAAGTTGGACTTGTTTTTGAAGCTAATAGACAAAAATAGCATGTCCTTTTTTTTTTAATAACAAAATGGGTATTTCGTTGGATAACTAATGAAATACTGTTCCGATCCGATAAAAAAAAATTAACTGTCCTTGCATCCCCTCTCCAGTCATATGGTTTGTTTTAAATAGAAAAGAAGTATTGTATGTAAGATGAATACTATTATGGCAATTAATTATGAGCTTAACCAAAAGTTTAATTACATTTCGTTGACCACATCAGGAACTACAATTATTTTTTGACAGTTGTACTCTTATTATTTTTTTTTCTTTTCTCACGTGATAATATATCTTATAGTTTGACATTTGTTGACTTTCCTATTGAATATATAGTAAACAATTGTGTAATGTGTTGTCAATTATTCTAACAACAGTGGCTTGGTGTTGCAATGTTATAGATATGGATCACTCCAAAGTCACTGTACATCCAGGTCCAAAAAACTATGATTTATTAATACTCCAGCAACAGCATCGATCCCAGGCTGTGTGGGATGGAAAATTGACTGGACAGAACGCGTGTTTAACTATACGTCGTGCGAATCATGAATTCTGGAATCACGTGAGGCAATACCCTTTACATAATCGCATCCTTAATTACTTTGAGAGGTGTGGATTTGGGGGAGTTTTAGCAGTAGGTAATGTGCAGTATGATGAAGGAATCATCACTGCACTTATTGAGAGATGGCGTCCAGAGACGCATACATTTCATATGCGGACTGGCGAATGTGCTATCACACTGCAGGATGTCGAGGTGTTATATGGCATTCCCGTGGATGGCCATCCATTGGTGCAGAGAAATGTTAAAAATATAACTAAATCAACGTGGCGGGAATTGATGTACGACCTTACTGGTTGGTTGCCCGGAGAAGAAGCAATTAGAGGTAATAGCTGGTTGGTAATAACACAATTATCTAATCATTTGGAAACCTTGATTGCCAAGAATGATATTATTGATGAACACACTGATGAGGCTGAGATACAAAAGAGGGTCAGGTTGTACCTGCTTTGGTTGATTGGTGGCACTATATTCCCTGATAATACTGGTTCAAAGCTTAGTTTACACTTTTTGCTTGACATAATAGACCTTGATGCAATAGGCGGGAAAGCTTGGGGAGAAGCAGCATTATCATACTTGTACAATTGTCTATGCCGTGCTTCGATGGCTAATAGCCGTGATGTTTATGGATTTATTGCTTTGTTACAGGTACGTGAATTTCAATATTATATTGCTCTACTTCAGTAGAAATAAGAGATCAAGCAACATTCTTATAACTACCATTACCCAAATTTTGAAAAATGAAATTAGGAACCGAAAGTTGAGCTTTATTATAAACACTAAATGTATCACTATATATAATGCAATCTGGATTATTAATATTTGTGTGTATATCTAAATGTCAGCTAACTATATTTCCTTGAGTTATCACGCTAACAATTTAAAAGTATTGCTTGATACACGTTTAAATAGTCAACTTCTCTGCTATCTTTTAAATAATATTTTAGATTTCCTAGTATTATAATTTGTATAATAAATCATTAAAAATTATAATATTGTCGAATGGCTTGCACGACAATATTAGCGCATTATCGGAACCCAACCATAACAACACAATTTTCATGTGTATTTTCGGGTTATTTTATTTAATTCAAAAAATATTTATATATTTAAATTTACTTATACAGGTTTGGGCTTGGGAATAATCCCGATGCATCCATTACTTCGTCCTCCAAGAGTAAACGAACGAGATATTGTATTTACGCAGAAGTGGACTCGTCTTGGAGTTCGTGAAAGCAAGGCACGAGCTGTGCTAGTAGTTTGTAGGGATGTTTTAGACAACCTAACTGATGGTTAGGTATTTTTCCTTTTAAATTTTTTTGATAAGAAATGTGAAAAATATAACAACAATAGAGTTTTTATAGATTTGTTCATTTTTTGCTAACTCGTACTGTGATAATGGGTTGATTTTGTTTTAATTTGTTATAGCTAATTTGCTAACTTGAAATTTTTTTTGATAAGAAATGTGAAAAATATAACAACAATAGAGTTTTTATAGATTTGTTCATTTTTTGCTAACTCGTACTGTGATAATGGGTTGATTTTGTTTTAATTTGTTATAGCTAATTTGCTAACTTGATAATGGGTTGATTATAGGTTTGGGCTTTCTTTTTTATTCAGTTCCAAAGCATAACAAGAATAAGCTAACTTGAAAATTCCATAATGGATTTTGATGGAAATAAAAACAAAATAAAATACTTTAGTAACCTTTTGGTGCATGTCAAGTTAAATAGACAGTTAATGATGTACTATATAGTTTTCTAACATTTGAGTAGAAACAAAATTACTGCTAGTACTAATTAATATATATTGATTCTTGAAAAATAGTCTAAGAATTTGACTCACTACAGATCTCATCCAATGCCATTATTCAGGCAAATTTACCATGATTCTCTTAACCTAGGTGCTTCAATTTTTATACTTTATCTCTTTCATTATTTAGCAAAAAGAATATATAATAATACATTGACCATGATTATGAAAGTAATTTAATTATATTTTCTAACTAAATCATCATATAAAGCATTTGGAACCGATTTACATACAAATACATGTGTATCATATGTATTAAATATTATAGTAATATTAATAACTATACGTATATGATACACATTAATTTCTTTTTGTCAATCAATGGCTTTATTACGTCACTGTTTGTTATATATTTTTTTGTAGGCTCGTGGAATTCATGGAGTTAGACATTTGGCTTACAGTGTTCAGGAAGATCCTTCAAAGTGGCCTTCAGATTCTCAAGGTATGAATGCATTGATGCAAAAGTTTATTAACATGTCGACTGAGTCTCTGAATGCTGCTGCAATGGGGACGAGGTTGACAATTGATCCCGATTATATACCACCAGCAGATTATGTGGCACCGCCTAAGTTTCCAACTGGTCGTCGGGATCGTGCAAATGTACGTCGTGCTGGTAACCCACGGGGTCGAGGTCAAGTGGAGCACCAGCTTGTTGATGATGATCAAGTTGATGATCTAGAGCCACACCCAGGTACGGATCATTCATTTGATTTTTCCGGCCCATCTATGACTGCTTCGTATCATCCATCTACGAATTTACCCACCCTATATCACCCATCTAGTCCACATTACCCACATACAAATTTACCCAGCCCATATCACCCATCTAGTCCACATGACCCACATACGAATTTACCTAGCCCATATTATCCGTCGATGGAATTTTCCGACCCATCTATGACTACCCCAGAAGCTCCATGTCACTCATCTATGGATATACATAGCTCCCACTATCCGACCATGGATATATCTGGCCCATCTATGATTCCGTCTGAGGCTCCATATAACTCGTCTAATACGGTCACTCCACAAGCATCATCAAAATTAAAAGGTTTCACCCCATTTAGCAATTCTTCACAACCTTGGAGCCAACAGGCTTTGGACAACCTCCTTTTCCTAGTTCCTCAAACTAGTACCTCATCCTGACCTCCAGCTAATTTTCCCTGTGATGAAAGGAGGCTCAGTTTTAATGATGCATATGCATTTACGCCAGATGTTCGGGAGTTAGAGGCACAAGTTCGTTTTGAATTTAAAATTTTATGTATATAATTTAAGTGTCGCATTAAAAAGTAACTTTTATTTTGTATGATATTTATAGGGTGCGGAAGGGATGCATGAGGGGGTTCCTCCGCGCAGATCTCGTAGGGATCGCCGGCCAACACAATGTGGCACTGGTGGGAGGAAAGGATGCACACGTAGGGATGCATGAGGAGCTTTAACAACTTATTTTGAAAATTTATTGTGTATCTATGACTATTTAGACTTATATATGACTTGTTATAGTGACATATATCCCGTCAATATGAATTATGGTGTATTTCTGACCAATTAGACTTCTATATGAATTGGTTTTTTAATAAATACGAAAATTGCATGTGGGGTTTAGACCTTTCTGCACCATGTATTTTTCTATAAGTAGTCTTCCATAATACCTCATTCATCTCACCACGCTAAAACAAACTCTTTCAAAATGTCATCATGGAATCCATTCTTCTGGCAACGCGGCCCAATGACATATCACCCAGGTAACATTTTTGAGTCAATGGGTTTTGGAACGTGAATTTGAGTACTTGCTTAATCCGAGCGAGCGCTACAATAGACAATACATTAGCAAGATGAGGAAAGAATGGAACTACCGCCTGGATGAAGCTCATAATATTGAGACCGATTTAAGAAGTCGTGGCCTACGTCGTCCAAAACGCCATGCAATAGGCATGCCGCTCACATCACCCCAAGAACTGAATCTTGCTTTGAACCGCATTCGCGAAGAAAATAATAGGATGCATTTGCGATGGTTGCGTTTGGAGGGACACAGATTGGGGTTATATGTTACCCCTGATTGGAACTCAGACTGCGAAATGTCTGATGAAGATGATTTTTCATAAGCATTTTCTGTTGTTATGTCGGCTAGTTAAGTGTTGTATTTGTACCTTTTTCATTTTTCAATGTTATTTCAATTTAAATTTCAAGTAAATAAATTCGACTTCATTAAAAATATAAATGATATCTTATTAATGTAAATATTCTAATATTCGTCAGTGTCAGGAACGACGCTAATGCTATCGTATTCATCTTCGTCTTCCTCTCCATCTCGTCCATCTTCATTATCGAGTGAGCGATTTTCCCCTCCCATCCGAGAGCGTCGTAGTCCAAGCCCCACAGTTCACAGCGTCGTAGTCCAACTCCCCTCTCCTTTATGTTTTTTTTAAAACCATCCGCTAAAAAAGGTTTTTTAGACATTAATGAAGTTAGTTAGTTTGAGATATGGATAATCGAATACGATGAATGTTGGTTGAAAGTTTATATTTTTTTGGTTGAAGTAGTCCGATTATTTATAAATTGGATGAATGCAATTATAAGAAAATGTTAGCTCTTTCAACAGCCTGACCAAGGAATCCGTGTAAGAAAAATTGGGATTTCACTTGTCCATGCAAAAAAAATGGATTTGAGTTGTCCCTACATTTCGCAAAGTATGCAACGAAATATAAAAGCTTGGAAAAGATAAGTGCAACAATGCTTCAGACAAGATTCTTAAAAAAAAATTGAAAGCTATTGACTAGCTTGTTTTTTTGCTTCTGACTTGTCCATGTAAAAAGCAAAGGAATCCGCCAATTCAAAAATAAATTGAAAGCTATTGACTAGCTACTTTTTTAGCTTCTGACTTGTCCATGTAAAAATCAAAGGAATCCGTTTCCAAGTAAAAAAAAATTGAAAGCTATTAACTAGCTTCTTTTTTAGCTTCCGACTTGTCCATGTAAAAAGAAAAGGAATCCGTTTCCAAAACAAAAAAAAATTGAAACCTATTCACTAGCTTCTTTTTTAGCTTCTGACTTGTCCATGTAAAAAGAAAAGGAATCCGTTTCCAAGTGAAAAAAAAATTGAAAGCTATTGACTAGCTTCTGACTTGTCCATGTAAAAAGAAAAGGAATCCGTTTTCAAAACAAAAAAAATAAAAATTGAAACCTATTGACTAGCTTCTTTTTTAGCTTCTGACTTGTCCATGTAAAAAGTTTAAGAATCCGCTGACAAAATTCTTAAAAAAAATTAAAAGCTATTGACTAGCTTCTTAATAACTTGTTTCTCTAATGTCACAACGTTTAAACCTTTTCTATCTATTGTTATACCCCATTTTAACCGGGTTAATTTAGAGTACAACATTTTGGTGATTCCTATTTTGCTTATTTTAAGGAGTCGCCACCTAATTAATTTAACGGTGAATTAGGACACCTAGATGTTAACTAAGGTAAAGTTAAAACTAAACCTCCTTTAATAGTCTGCTTAATCAGTGTGATTCTAGGTAAGGGTTCTTTATTATCTTAAAGGGAAGGGGTTAGACATCCTTTAGAATCCGTTAACTACGGTTATCCGGCCAAACTTAGATTAATTAATTTAGATTAAATATAATGCTTAAATCTTAAGACAATAGGTTGTAAATGTTATTAAGGTTTGAAAGGAAAACATAGTGATGTTATTTAAACTAACTTGAAGAAATACATAGTAGTCCCCTCAAAAATAAAACTTATAAATGTTGTTAAGCTTTAAATAATAATTTTATTTTAAAAATGAGACTTGCAAAATATAATAATTTGTATATGGATAGAAGCTTTTTAAGAGAAAACCTAGCCAATTTAACTTGGAATAAAATGACATTATATGAATATAGTGGTGTAGGAAATCTAGACTTGTTATGAATAGGATGCAAGAGGAGGTGAATTTTTCTTTCTTTTTATTAACCTATTTACCTATATTCGGCTAGGAATATGTATAATTGAATTAATCTTGAAAACAATATTTATAAAATATACTTGAGTTTATATTTGCGTATTAGTGACGCTTTAGAAAATGTATACGATAATAAGAATAAAATATGATTCCCTTTACTTAAAATATATAGTCATACCATTTTTTGCAAATCAATTATTACCAGTAAAATAAATATTAGACATTATAAATAAATTTGACATGAAAAGAAGAGAAGTAAACTTATGGAATTAATTGTTGGTCTTCCTTAAACTAACTACCCACTACTAAAACTAAACCTACTAATTTCACTAAGGTTTATCTAAATTAACAAAACAAAATGTTAGTCATGCAATACAAATTAGATGCTTAAAAGAATAAAATAGAGGAATAAATAAAATTGAATGGGTTCAGCCCATTCTTTGAACTGCTGCAATCCGTTATTGTTGGGCTTTGGCCCAATTGTATTTTAGACTGCTGTGGCTGTTGCTGCTGTCTGGGCCTCGGCCCAGAATCATTTTATGTATCTGATGGGGTTTGACTCGGTAAGGTATCCCGTTGGGCTTTGGCCCAAGAGCGAGTGCGGAAGGAGATGAGTCCAAAGGACTCGTATGTGAGGTTCATGCGAAAAAAATGAAAGAACAAAATTAGTATATAATCAACAAGGTTGAATATGTAAGAAAATACAAATTTAAAACAATTCCATAGGTTATATGTATACTATGTATATCTAGGTATATTTCAGGTATACACATTTATAAGGATGTATAGAAGGTTAATATTGGAAAGCTTTCGCCCTCGTCTTCCCGATATTGCACAAGTTCCAAGAGATTTCCCGAATCCCAGGCATAGCTAACGCCGGGGAGGGTTCAAGCTTGATCCAATAATGACCAATCTAACCTCCTCCACAAGATGTTATACAGATAGCATACATACAATATATAAACATATACCCTTTAAACTTAGACAGAAACGAAATAACTGCTCTTAGAGGCACAAGAACTCTTAACACATAACGACTTATACCAATCACATTTTGCACAGAATCACAATGAGAGGAAACAGGCATATTCAGAGATCTATAGACCTCTTATTGGGCTTATTCAGATCCTACACATAACAGAGGACCTCAGATAAGTATTTCTTAACAATCTTATTGCACAATTAAGGTTGAGTTAAATATGTTTGCGATAGGTAAATTCAACAGACTTCAGGTAGGGCACAGATTCAGTGTTCAGCAAATTGACAACAGGGTAACATCAAAACAAACTAGCACAATAGATATCTGTTGAGATAGCAGAGACACACAAGTTTGATATTCACCATGTAGACATATATTGTTATATCCCGCATTTTCAGAGCATGAGCGTGACATGTGCTTCCTCAAAAAAATTGACAATCATGTTGTTGCTACATAATTTAAACTCACGTTGATAGTGTTGTATCCCGTATTTTTGAACGTCGGATTATTTGTAAGCTGAGGTGGGGCCCACACGTCAAGATTTTTTTTGGAACATGTGACAAGTTATATGAATCACATATGTAAAGTTAAACACAACTCACGAAGGACCCTTGGGCCAAATCAAAGTGGAAGCCCTCCAAACGAATATTTTTAAGAAAACGTTTTCGGGTGACCTGACTTTGAGGGGCAAAAACGGTATTATAAGTTTGTAATTTGGAAAAATACCAAGAAATATCAGTTGTAGATAATTGAATTAGATTTCCAACCATAGGTCGTGGGTTCCCAGGTGACGTCGGTACAAGGAGATATGGACGTTTTAAGGTCGAGAGGTCAGTGGGCTAGGCCCAACTCGGGACCAACCGGGTTAGGCCCAAAAAAAAAAAAGAGAAAATCAAGCCCAAAAGAGAGGGGTGGCCGGCCATCTTATGGCCCAAGCCCACAAAATTAATAAATTCTCCATGTGCCAAATTAATATAAGGATCATTATCCTTAGAAACTTCAAGAAAATTAGAAGAGGAGAAAAACAAAAGATGAAGAGCAAAAGAAACAAGGCATTCGGCCATGCCCTTCAATTTTTGCCCCTTTGAAATCTTCCTCCAAAAATTATTTTCTTATGGTATTCCTACTAATTCAAGGGTCCTTTACAACTTGGTGTAGTTATTTTGGAAGATAGAGAGCTTGTTTCATCAATTTGACAACTTGGTCAAGTGAAGAAGATTGGAGAAAAAGGTAAGAATTAATTCCTTTTTATTATGTTATGAAGGTTTGTTTATGTTGTAGTATGTAGAAATGAGTAGAATTTATGGAAATATGGAAGTTTGCAAAGTGGGTGTGTATATATGTAGGTGGTCGTATATATGTATTGTTGTATAGACAATATGAGTTGAATTTTGTGTAGTATTCTAGTTGTGGTTATGATGGACTTTATATTGGAAATTAAAGTTGAATGAATTTGGTTGAAGTTAGAAATATAGGGTGTTGGCCGTGTGGTGTGTGGAAGTAGAATGGAAATGGATTAATTTTGTTTAATATGTTAGTTGTGTTGTTGTGATCCTTATGATGTAAATGAAGGTTAAATGGTTTAAGTTGGCATTGAAAGTGATTGTGGAAGATTATGTCATTTTAGTATGATTTTATGATATTATGGAAATGAAGTTGTTTAAGTGTGGATTGTTGTTGTTGGTTATGAATTTGTAAGTAGAAAATGTGTTGTGATGGTTTTGTTGCATATGTAGAAATTTTGGGTGGAATATGGGATTGATGGAATTGTTGAATATTGGATATATGGCTTGGAATGTTCTTGGCCTATGTTTAAATGGTCTTAAATTAGTGTATGAATATGAAAATATTGATATTGATTTGAAAGTGTAAAGTTGGATTGGAAGTTGTTGCACTATTCGGAAAAGAAGACAATTTATGTTAGAATGCGTTTCAAATCGAATGTTGATGTTATTGGTATTGTTGTTGGTATGGTTGTTGATATTTGAGCCGAGTTAAATCTCGGGGATGTTGTATATATAGGGGAGGTGCTGCCCAAATTTATGTAGACAAGTATTGGTTAAGATTGAATTCTTAAAATCTTATGATTAATATTTGGTAAATGTGACCAATTGTAGATTTTGACGAAACGGGATTCGAATTTGGAGAAGCGTAAGGAGCGAATAAGGTATGTGAAGCTTTACCTTTCCTTCTCTTGGCATGTCTTAGGTTTGATAGGTTTGGATACGAGCCTCGGGGATGACTCTACTCTTAGGAATTCGTGTTTAAATTTACCCCTTTTTCATTCAGTAGAATTGAATTGAATATGTTATAAATAGTTAGAAAAATTGCCTAAACAACTAGAACTTGCACAAATAGGACCCGACTACCTTAAAACTCTCATAAGTGATGTTATGAAGTGTAACATACGTAAATTATG
Source organism: Lycium barbarum (assembly GCF_019175385.1). Taxonomy (NCBI): domain Eukaryota; kingdom Viridiplantae; phylum Streptophyta; class Magnoliopsida; order Solanales; family Solanaceae; genus Lycium; species Lycium barbarum. The sequence goes on from NC_083342.1 coordinate 4,555,435, forward strand.
TACGCCACCTCATTTGACCCGAGGTGGGCCCACTATTTCCGGATTTTTTTTTCTGATTTGTTTCGTTTGACTTAATTTGAAGTAGAATTCAAAGGAAACTCTTGGCTACTTTTCTAACTACTATACGACAGTTGTTTTGAAGTATTTCGTAAGTCCCACAACGTATTTTGAGACATGAAAACGATTTCAGAAAGCTTATTTTGACATAAACCATTATGACATCCGTAAGGCATACGCTATGATTACCGTTTAGTTTCTTTATATGGTTTGTCATCTGAATTATGCTATTGAGTCTCCGTAGATGTATTATGTTTCATATTGCATTTAGTCTCTCACTACTCCACTCGTGGATGCCTCAATGCTTCTTTCACTGAGCCCTGGCCAGGATATGTTATCACGCGTATTCCACTGCATTGTTCGCCGTGCCTCGATGTGAGGGGGCAGGTATACATGTACATGGGTTGTGGAGTGTGTTGTGCCATGTACACACATTCTGATATATGATGATATAATATGATATGGCCATCTGATATGTTTGATATGTGCACATTCTGATATGATATGATATGTTACGGAGCTATTCCCTACTCTGGAGTATGCTGTGTTGTGGCGCCAGTGACGGGGTGGCGACCACGTTCTATTCACCGTGTCCCATAATGGGGCCGGATATGGCATATGTTTTGACATGCATTACCTATGTTGTATGAGTAAGCATTTTTGATACTCCGGTTACTACATTTATTTTCTGTATCCTCTGTTCAGATTATGATTCTGTTTATTGCACCTTATGCTTTACATACTCAGTACATATTCCGTACTGACCCCCTTTTCTTCGGGGACTGCGTTTCATGCCGCGCAGGTACACCCAGACGATGTGAAGTTATTGTAGAGGATGTTCCAGTAGAGTTGGCAAACTCCATTTGCTCCTGGAGTGTTGCCGAGTCAGAGTTTATATGCTATGCTTTTTCTGGATTGATGTTAGACACTTTGCAGACAGAGTCGTGGGTATAGTATGTCAGTTGTGTAAGCGGCTTCATCAGCCGATATGTCGTTCTGTATTATGTATTAAATTCCATATGATCACAAATTCTGTTTGATTTGGGAAGCATCGAAAAAAATATTTGGAGCGGTTATTATGTATTTTATCTTTATTTGATTTAAAAGTCTAATAAGATTTTGTGTGCCCCAAAGGTCTGTGGGTTCGCTCGGCTCCGGATGTGGGGCCGGGTGCCCATCACACCCTAGTGGAATTAGGGTGTGACAAAGAATTCTGTTAGATAGGCAACAAGAAACCATAGCTGAAAACCATTAAGTTCAACAGATCTGTGTCACAACATCACATAGCAACATAGGTAGGCATGGATCAGTTGTCAAAGAAACAATAAGGTCAAACCAATACGGGTGCATACAAGACAAGACAAAGCAAGGCGATACGAATTGAGCGATACTAATTTGTTAAGCCAGGCATAACTATTAAACACCTAACTGGACTAATCTAACAACAGCAAACAAACACATCAAGCTAAGTTAAACACATTAAACATGGGAACACACATGAATAAATACAGAAAAGATAAAATGGATAGAATGTTACTAACAGCTAGCCTTTCTATCAAGTAGTCACACTATTTTTTTTATAGGAGGACACGAATAAGCTGGATAAAATACATTTTTGCCCAGAGGGGAAATTGGACTGAACAGGGAGCACTGGAGGAAATAAATTGGGCAAATAATAACCTACTCAACTTACTTAAACAAAAATTAACACCATCCTTAATCCAATAAACTTTATTAAATGCAATCCATGTCTAGATGAGTTCAAGCAAACACAGGTGCGAATTAACATCCTGTTCTAGCAGTACGGCACATAGCCAGATGGATATGCACACTAGATAGCTTGTTCCTTATTTGCAGTCTTATCATGACCATAGGAAATCAAAATAAGCATGAGTTTCCACATAAAGGACTAACAGGCAAATAGGACACTGAAACTTCAAAAGGGAAACAATGCATTCCCAATTCATATGGGACGATTAAGACAAAACACTAATATTCAAAGAAGAGGAAAAGATCTGCTCAGACATGAAGAATATCACATAAACAAACATTTGGCCTTAGGCAAACAAACAAGACTTTTCAGAGTTATCATGGATTAAATAATCATAACCAAACAAACTTATGCACGTTTGACCATGCTTAAGCAACCATCAATCAGGAAATTAAACTAATAAGGCAACTAAATGTTTGTTTACCATATTTAAGTCACTACCAATAAACAAACTTATCTGGATAGACATTCCACAATAGTTTTAACTAAACAGTACAAGTTAAGCATACTAACTTAACTTAACCACCAAACAATACCTAAAGGCAACCCTAATCATGCTTGCACTACTAATGTCAACTAACAAACTAACCCATAACATGACAACAAGCAGAATCAGACAGAAATGGAATAACTGAAGGGAGGAGGTTCACATATGGGCTAATTGGACTCAACTGCTATTTGCTCACGTTGATGTGTAAACTAAGACAGAACTAATGATAACACACATCAAGACTACACTAATTAACTGATTCATATGCAGAGATTACACGAGCCTAATCATCGCAGAATTGGAATAACATCTTTTGACATTGTCAAACTATTAGACTAACCCAACAGTAGATCAGCAAAACACGTGAAACACATAAACACATAACACAAACAGAAAATGCTTAATCCACTGCTAAAATAAATAAGGGGGGGGGGGGGGGGGGGTGTTTACTGACCTTCTTCAGGTGCAGCGAAATGAAGCGCGGGGTTTCCAATCTACACTCGAAACACTTCAAAAAACCCGAGCTTGAATTCACTCGGAACCGAAGCAGTAGCAAAGGCTAAAAGTAAAAAAAAAAAAAAAACGAAGACGATTTCTTATTTTTCGAAACAATTTCCAGAAAATCTTTAAAACTGATAAAGACTCTTAAATTCTAGGGAAAATTCATGAATCCAAAAATCCCCCCTTTAAAATGGATTTGAAGCAAATATTTATAGGGGGTAGAAACAGCTAGGGTTTCGTTTGTGACGAAGAAAGAGAGGAGCGGGGGGACAAGAGGGAATGGGGGTGGCAGTGAGCGTGGGGAACAGGGGAAGGTGGAGGTGGCAGAGGTAACGTGGGGGGAAGAGAAAGATGATGAAGGAGAAGAGGGAAAGAGAGAGAGAAGGGATGGGGTGGTGTGCGGCGTGAAGGAGATGAAAAGGGAAACTCTTTTAGGGTTTCCCTTATTTTGAAATGGATGGGTCGGGTCATGTTTAAACGGGTATGGGCTGGGTATTGGGTTAAAATAATGGGCTGGTGGTTTGAAGATGTGGGCTTGGAATAAAATGTGGACTGGTCTGAAAATTGGGTTGGGGTGAATTAAAATGGGTAGTAGACTATGAAAATTATTTTGGGTTAATCCAAAAATATTGGGGGTGAATTGGGCTCGTATTTGAACTAATAATAATAATAATAATAATAATAATAATAATAGCTAGTAACTGTAATAGAATAATGAAACATCGATATTGATAGGAGGCTAATAATTATTTTTTAATTTGTCAAAAAATATTAGAAGCGTAAATAGGTATTTCGGAGGAAAGGCGGGACAAAATTGGGTGTCAGCATCTATGTGATCTTGGGGACGGGAACACCAATACCTAGGCCCCTAGCGGCACTCCTAGCCTTTGGGCAACAACAGTGAGTTCAGGTTTGCCAACGTCTTGGCCGGATATTAATCGGCGACCTCACACTAAGACTCGAAAAAAGTTTTAACAGTATCTAGACCAAGAGAATAAAGTTACTAAGCTCTAAGGGAGATGAACAGTAAACCTGACTTCTTAACGATATAAGAACATGACTGGATTATAACAGGATTTCGACAGAACCCTAGGATAGTATGAGAACTTAGCCACTCATACTTGGCTCTGATACCATTTTACGAACTATAAAAACTTGGAAAAGAAAAGTGCAACAATGCTTCTGACAAGATTCTTAAAAAAATTGAAAGCTATTGATTAGCTTCTTTTTTTGCTTCTGACTTGTCCATGTAAAAAGCAAAGGAATCCGCCAAGTCAAAAATATATTGAAAGCTATGGACTAGCTACTTTTTTAGCTTCTGACTTGTCTATGTAAAAAGGAAGGCAATCCGTTTCCAAGTCAAAACAAATTGAAAGCTATTAACTAGCTTCTTTTTTAGCTTCTAACTTGTCCATGTAAAAAGAAAAAGAATTCGTTTCCAAAACAAAAAAAAATTGAAACCTATTCACTAGCTTCTTTTTTAACTTCTGACCGGTCCATGTAAAAAGAAAAGGAATCCGTTTCCAAGTGAAAAAAAAAAATAAAAGCTATTGACTAGTTTCTTTTTTAGCTTCTGACTTGTCCATGTAAAAAGTTTAAGAATCCGCTGACAAAATTATTAAAAAAAAATTGAAACCTATTCACTAGCTTCTTTTTTAGCTTCTGACTTGTCCATGTAAAAATAAAAGGAATCTGTTTCCAAGTGAAAAAAAATTAAAAGCTATTGACTAGCTTCTTTTTTAGCTTCTGATTTGTCCATATAAAAAGTTTAAGAATCCGCTGACAAAATTCTTACAAAAAAATAAAAGCTATTGACTAGCTTCTTTTTTAGCTTCTTAATAACTTGTTTCTCTAATGTCACAACGTTTAAACCTTTTCTATCTATGTGGTCTTGGGGACGGGAACACCAATACCTAGGCCCCTAGCGGCACTCCTAGCCTTTGGGCAACAACGGTGAATTCAGACTTGCCAACGTCTTAGCCGGATATTAATCGGCGACCTCACACTAAGACTCGAAAAAGGTTTTAACAGTATCTAGACCAAGAGAATAAAGCTGCTAAGCTCTAAGGGAGATGAACAGTAAACCTGATTTCTTAACGATATAAGAACATGACTGGATTATAACAGGATTTCGACAGAACCCTAGGATAGTATGAGAACTTAGCCATTCATACTTGGCTCTAATACCATTTTACGAACTATAAAAACTTGAAAAAGATAAGTGCAACAATGCTTCTGACAAGATTCTTAAAAAAAATTGAAAGCTATTGATTAACTTCTTTTTTTGCTTCTGACTTGTCCATGTAAAAAGCAAAGGAATCCGCCAAGTCAAAAATAAATTGAAAGCTATTGACTAGCTACTTTTTTAGCTTCTGACTTGTTTATGTAAAAAGGAAGGGAATCCGTTTCCAAGTCAAAAAAAATTAAAAGCTATTAACTAGCTTCTTTTTTAGCTTCTGACTTGTCCATGTAAAAAGAAAAGGAATCCGTTTCCAAAACAAAAAAAAGTTGAAACCTATTCACTAGCTTCTTTTTTAGCTTCTGACTGGTCCATGTAAAAAGAAAAGGAATCCGTTTCCAAGTGAAAAAAAAATGAAAGCTATTGATTAGTTTCTTTTTTAGCTTCTGACTTGTCCATGTAAAAAGTTTAAGAATCCGCTGACAAAATTCTTAAACAAAAATTGAAACCTATTCACTAGCTACTTTTTTAGCTTCTGACTTGTCCATGTAAAAAGCAAAGGAATCCGTTTCAAAGTCAAAAAAAATTGAACCTATTGACTAGCTTCCTTTTTAGCTTCTGACTTGTCCATGTAAAAAGTTTAAGAATCCGCTGACAAAATTCTTAAAAAAAATTAAAAACTTTTGACTAGCTTCTTTTTTAGCTTCTTAATAACTTGTTTCTCTAATGTCACAACGTTTAAACCTTTTCTATCTATGTGGTCTTGGGGACGGGAACACCAATACCTAGGCCCCTAGCGGCACTCCTAGCCTTTGGGCAACAACGGCGAGTTCAGGCTTGCCAACGTCTTAGCCGAATATTAATCGCCGACCTCACACTAAGACTCGAAAAAGGTTTTAACAGTATCTAGACCAAGAGAATAAAGTTGCTAAGCTCTAAGGGAGATGAACAGTAAACCTGATTTCTTAACGATATAAGAACATGACTGGATTATAACAGGATTTCGACAGAACCCTAGGATAGTATGAGAACTTAGCCACTCATACTTGGCTCTGATACCATTTTACGAACTATAAAAACTTGAAAAAGATAAGTGCAACAATGCTTCTGACAAGATTCTTAAAAAAAATTGAAAGCTATTGATTAGCTTCTTTTTTTGCTTCTGACTTGTCCATGTAAAAAGCAAAGGAATCCGCCAAGTCAAAAATAAATTGAAAGCTATTGACTAGCTACTTTTTTAGCTTCTGACTTGTTTATGTAAAAAGGAAGGGAATCCGTTTCCAAGTCAAAAAAAATTAAAAGCTATTAACTAGCTTCTTTTTTAGCTTCTGACTTGTCCATGTAAAAAGAAAAGGAATCCGTTTCCAAAACAAAAAAAAGTTGAAACCTATTCACTAGCTTCTTTTTTAGCTTCTGACTTGTCCATGTAAAAAGAAAAGGAATCCGTTTCCAAGTGAAAAAAAATTGAAAGCTATTGACTAGCTTCTTTTTTAGCTTCTGACTTGTCCATGTAAAAAGTTTAAGAATCCGCTGAAAAAATTCTTAAAAAAAATTGAAAGCTATTGACTAGCTACTTTTTTAGCTTCTGACTTGTCCATGTAAAAAGAAAAGGAATCCGTTTCCAAAACAAAAAAAAAATGAAACCTATTGACTAGCTTCTTTTTTAGCTTCTGACTTTGTCATGTAAAAAGTTTAAGAATCCGCTGAAAAAATTCTTAAAAAAAATTAAAGTTATTGACTAGCTTCTTTTTTAGCTTCTTAATAACTTGTTTCTCTAATGTCACAACGTTTAAACCTTTTCTATCTATGTGGTCTTGGGGACGGGAACACCGATACCTAGGCTCCTAGCGGCACTCCTAGCCTTTGGGCAACAACGGTGAGTTCAGACTTGCCAACGTCTTAGCCGGATATTAATCAGCGACCTCACACTAAGACTCAAAAAAGGTTTTAACAGTATCTAGACCAAGAGAATAAAGTTACTAAGCTCTAAGGGAGATGAACAATAAACCTGACTTCTTAACGATATAAGAACATGACTGGATTATAACAGGATTTCGACAGAACCCTAGGATAGTACGAGAACTTAGCCACTCATACTTGGTTCTGAACCATTTTACGAAATATAAAAACTTGGAAAAGATAAGTGCAACAATGCTTCTGACAAGATTCTTAAAAAAAATTGAAAGCTATTGACTAGCTTCTTTTTTTGCTTCTGACTTGTCCATGTAAAAAGCAAAGGAATCCACCAAGTCATAAATAAATTGAAAGTTATTGACTAGCTACTTTTTTAGCTTCTGACTTGTCCATGTAAAAAGCAAAGGAATCCGTTTTCAAGTCAAAACAAATTGAAAGCTATTAACTAGCTTCTTTTTTAGCTTCTGACTTGTCCATGTAAAAAGAAAAGGAATCCATTTCCAAAACAAAAAAAAATTGAAACCTATTCACTAACTTCTTTTTTAGCTTCTGACTTGTCCATGTAAAAAGAAAAGGAATCCGTTTCCAAGTGAAAAAAAAATTGAAAGCTATTGACTAGCTTCTTTTTTAGCTTCTGACTTGTCCATGTAAAAAGTTTAAGAATTCGCTGACAAAATTCTTAAAAAAAATTTGAAAGCTATTGACTAGCTTCTTTTTTAGCTTCTGACTTGTCCATGAAAAAGAAAAGGAATCTGTTTCCAAAACAAAAAAAAAATGAAACCTATTGACTAGCTTCTTTTTTAGCTTCTGACTTGTCCATGTAAAAAGTTTAAGAATCCGCTGACAAAATTCTTTAAAAAAATTAAAAGCTATTGACTAGTTTTTTTTTTAGCTTCTGACTTGTCCATGTAAAAAGAAAAGGAATCTGTTTCCAAAACCAAAAAAAATTGAAACCTATTGACTAGCTTATTTTTTAGCTTCTGACTTGTCCATGTAAAAAGAAAAGGAATCCATTTCCAAGTGAAAAAAAAAATTAAAAGCTATTGACTAGCTTCTTTTTTAGCTTCTGACTTGTTCATGTAAAAAGTTTAAGAATCCGCTGACAAAATTCTTAAAAAAAATTGAAAGCTATTGACTAGCTTCTTTTTTAGCTTCTGACATGTTCATGTAAAAACAAAAGGAATTCGTTTCCAAGTCAAAAAATAAATAAAATTGAAAGCTATTGACTAGCTTCTGACAAGTTTTTATCTTTGCATTTCGCAAGGTCAGCAACAAAATATAAAAGCTTAAATTTGACAAGTGCATGACGAATTGGAACTCAATTGTCCCTGTATAAAGAAAAGAAATCCGTTTCCAAGCTAATTTTTTAGCTTTGCATTTCGCAAAGTATGCAACGAAATATAAAAGCTTGGAAAGATAACTGCAACAATGCTTCTGACAAGATTCTTAAAAAAATGGATTTGACTTGTCCTTATAAAAAAAATAAACAATGGAATCCGTTTCCTAGTCAAAAAAAAAAAAATGAAAGCTACTGACAAGATTCTTAAAAAAAAATTGGATTTGACTTGTCCATGTAAAAAGAAAAGGAATTCATTTCCAAGTCAAAAAAAAAAAAAATTGAAAGCTATTGACAAGCTTCTGACAATTTTTTAGCTTTGCATTTCGCAAGGTTAGCAACAAAATATAAAAAACTTAGATTTGACAAGTCCATGACGAAAAGCTATTTATAAACTTGGATTACTCCAATTTTTTATTTTACATTTCGGTGCATATGCAACGAAATGCAACAAAATTTACATTATAAAGAACTCTAACCGGTCATTGTTATCTTCGGGTGAGCGTTTACAAGCAAGAGCCAATTTGTTTTATTTTGCATTTCGTAAATTATCCAAAAGCTTCGACTGAGCATTTACAATCCATTTACTATCCAAAAAATGTCGAAGAATAAAGAGAACACTCCTGGAAGCTCTTCTTCACCTTTTGCTTGGGCATTCCCGGAAAACAGAAATGATAGCTAAAGTTCAGAGTCACCCAACAGCGACTGGGGGACATGGGATCCATATGATTTTGAGATGGACATGTACAACCCGCACATGCTTGACGAACGAGAGGATGATTTTCGGATGCTGAAAAAATCAGATCCATGTGAGTACTACTGCGGATTACGCCGTGAATGGGAGCATAGGTACCATGAGTCAAATATGCTCATGAATGAGCTTGAGCAACTGGGGGCACCCAAGCCACGTCGATTCTATGTGTGGATGGAATGCAGGGATATGGTAGAATATGAGGTAGCTGTGAAACAAATTCGAAAGGAGAATAATAGGATGTTGGTGAGACGTTGTAGGTACTATATCCTTAAGCTCGCTGAAGAACAAGCTGCAGCAACAAATCACACGCTAACAGAACATGAAAGAGCAAGTGTTTTAGCACACGAACTTTACAAATCGGATGATGACATGCCTAACGAACGCCCTTAGACCAACTATGTGTTATGTGTTTTAATTTTCAATTATAATGTAATTTTATGTTCATTCAATAAAGTGTTGTGTAAGTTCTATCCAACAATAACTGTTAAATTAAAGACAAAATTAAACTCTACAATACGAACCGTTTATATTTTAAAGTAAGGACGACAACATATTATTGAAGATTACATAAGATAACAAAGATTACATAAGATAACAACAACATAGAACTCATGAATAAACTTAACAGTAAACAAGCAACAACAACTACTGAGTACGATTGGGGCAACGATTTTTGTTATGACTGGTTTGCCTGCAAGTTCCACACCTCCTAGCCATGCAAGCAGGAGCAATATCCATTTCATTCCTCCTTCTAGTTGTTCTTTGGGCTCCAGAAGTTCGCTCGTATGCAGTGTTTGCAATTAAACAGAAGGGACTTGCAGGACAATATGCCTCATAACCTAAGGGAGAAAACTTTCCACTGTATGTTTGCTTGTAATACCTACAACTGTAGTACTTGCTAACATAGTCCTTAGGCTGAATTTTACGGATCCGACAGAATTTAATTGCATGGTAACATGGCATGTGGTAGTTTTTCCACTTCCCACACGAACATTTTTTTCCATTGTCAGAGACTTTATGGACATTTCCACCCTTACCTTCGTGTGCAAATGTCAGAATCTCGAAAACCCTAGTCACAATGTTGTAGTTCATCATATCAGTGTGCATGGCGGCCCTATCCCAATATTCATGGAACTTCTTATCAACACCGGGCGGCCAAGTCTTCTTATTTACCATTAGCAGAGCAGCAAGGGTGCTTCTTTTAACAAAATGATCAACAAGATTTTTAAAGGTCAAGCGAACCATGGTAGTAACAGGCGATCCACGGGCTTTCTTCAATAAACCGTTGTAAGACTCAGAGACATTTGTCGTCATAGCCCTCCACCTATAACCACCGTCCTTATACAATGTCCATTTTTCCTTCGAAAGCTCGCTTAACCACATATGCGCTGCAGGTGACAAAGTTTTGATTTGTTGCATCCTCATTTGGTATTTATTCTTCTGGTGCTCTGTAGCAGCCAACCACATTAGCTTCTCAAGATCAGAGTTAAGAAACTTTTTGTTAAAATTGGTTTTTAAATGTCGAACACAAAATCTATGATGTGTGGTGGGTGGCTGTAACCATTCATGTGTCATTACACATTGCAAGATCCCTTGGTGACGGTCAGAAATTAGTCCAATGCATTTTCTATCACAAACAACATGTCTCCATAATAAACTGAGAAACCAAGTCCATGACTCATAGCTCTCACGTGCAACTATAGCATATGCAAGTGGAAAAATATTTTCGTTTGCATCAATGGCGACAACAATCAACAATTTCATCTCATACTTACCATAAACATGGGTGCCATCTATTGAGATGACCGGCCTGCAACTTTTGAATCCATCGATACTTGGTTTAAAGGCCCAGAAAAGATACTTGAAGAGTGTTCGCCTTGCATTGTAGTTGACTCGTGTGTCCACTCAACAATAGTGCCCGGATTGACATGTTCTAAGGCAGCCATGTATCGAGGCAATGCCCTAAAAGAACCTTCGAAATCACCATACACCATTTCAAAAGCTTTCTTACGCCTTTTTTGCGCTTTTCTATAACTAGGAGTATAGTGATGGATGCCTTTTATAGTTTCCTGAACAAACTTAATACTGATTTGTGCATTGATCATAACATATGGTATCAACGAAGTAGCAATCATGTTGCTATTCAAATTGAAATGATCCTCTGTATAATCATCCGTGTCACAATTATGTGGCTCAATCATTTTTCCTGCTTTCCACATACCACTTCCGATCAACGAAAAATGGATCATCCAACTACAACCTTCCTCATGCCGCTTGCAAATAACCTTCCAAAATGTACCTTTGGCTTGATCTGTTTTAAATTCTTTTTTGTAGGCACACTGCACTTTTCATTTGCTTCTTGCTGTGAAATAACATACCTATTTGCATGTACAAGAAAAAATACCAACTCCTAATTACACCAATTAAAATCACAAAATTCAAAAATAATATATTATTAAAAAAATTAGTCGCACCAAACTAACCTGATTTGATAACTTTAGGATTACTGGAATTCCAAAGTGCATCCCGAACAGACCCGTTATCTCTCATGTATGCAAAATATTCCGATTCTACTTCTTCTGTATTATCCAAATATGAGATCACATTTGAATGATAATTAACACTAAGATTACTGGGGGCCGGAACATCTTCATCAGAATCGTCATCGTCGGCAGACGATTGATCATCGTCCGTCCTTTCATGATCTAATGGACTATCGCTATCCGACTCATTTATTATATCATTAGGTAAATCGTTATTTCTCACAATTTGTGTGAGCTGAGTCAATGTGGGGTTATCTTCAAAATCGTTATGCCTATAAATAAGAAAAAATCATAGAATTTACAAGTCAAACACAATTATACAATCCATGAATAAAGTGAATAAAATATGATTATATTTACCTATCACTGTCCAATTCACTTGGACCAGGATGTGAAGGGTGTCGTACATTACAATTCAAATTATGCAACTGCGTAGTAGCATTACTTGGTCCACCCGTCTCATGATTTTGTCCACTCCAGTCAAAGTTATGATCGTGCGTTGAAGCTACACTATCATACTGTGTACCATAATTAGTTGTATCATTTGACTGACTACCAAATCCTACAATTGTTTGTTGTTGAACTACACCCCTTGAAAAACCAATATTCAAACTTGGGAGATAGGTAGCACCTCCAAAATCGAACTCATTGTCGGTCGGTACTTCGACCTGGGTAGAGCGTTGAACTGTAGCATACATGTCAAGCGCCGCTATGCATATGTGATTTTTAAAAATCTCAGGACAACAAAGAAATGACGATAAAGATTCATCGTCCGTAATTGGCATCTCACCATAAATTGGTGAACCATCGGCTGTAAATGAACTTGGACATCGTCCGGTTATAACCACCGATAGTTCAGGATCATTTACGAACATTTTACTCCTTAAGACGCGTTGCAGACGATCATATTTTAGGGAAATTGGAAACCTTTGCCCTATTTTAGGACCACGACTGTATCTAACCGAACCTGCTTCATACACAACTTCACCACCCCAAAATAAATACACTTTAACATTAGTTTCCGTCATCTTTTATGAAATATATGAGAGAAAAAATAAAAGTTGAAGGATATGAAACAGATAAGAGAAAAACAATAGATGAAAGATATGAGATGGATAAAAGAAAATTGAAAGATGAAGGATATACCATAGGTAAAGATAGGACAATATTTATAAATGGAGAAAAGTAAAAAATTTCGCAAATTAAGTCACGAAATGTAAAAGATATTATTTTGACAACTATTCGATGCTCGTCTGAAACTGATTGAACCAATAGAAATGAACAAAAAAATAAAATTAAAACCATAGTGATATAGAGAGCAGAAAAACGGTAAAAAAAAAGGGTTTTCGTTATATACTTGTGAAATGGAACAAAACATTTCGTTGGTATATAAACGAAAATAAAAATAAAATTTATCCTATTTCATTGGTATATGAATGAAATACTATATATATATATATATATATATATATATATATATATATATATATATATATATATATATATATATATATATATTCCTATTTCGTTTTTATATAAACGAAATACAAAAAAGAAAAAAAAATTATCCTATTTCGTTCATATGCGAACGAAATACAAATATATATATATATATATATATATATATATATATATATATATATATATATATATATATATATATATATATATATATATATATATATATTCCTATTTCGTTTTTATATAAACGAAATAAAAAAAAACTTATTTTCCTATTTCGTTTTTTTATAAACGAAATACAAAAAAAAATCCTATTTCGTTCATATACCAACGAAATACAAAAAAAAAAAAATTATATTTTCCTATTTCGTTTTTATATAAACGAAATAATTTTTTTTTCCTATTTCGTTTTTTTATAAACGAAATACAAAAAGAAAAAATCCTATTTCATTGGAATACAAACGAAATGCAAAAAAAAAAAAAAAAAAAATAGTGTAGCGAAATGCAACAAATCCGGACCGAAACAGTATTGATTGTGGGTACCCATTTTGGTATAAAAAAAACACGCATGGGCAATTCGCAGAATTGCCCTTCTTTTGGGGTGGTCTTTAAATTTTACCCCTCATATTTGAAATCTTTAAGTTTTGCCCTTCGGCTAAACCCCATGGGTTCCAGGTTCGAACCCCCACACAGTCGAAATTTTAAAAAAAATTCGCAAGACAGAGTTTAAATTCGCTATACCCCCACCGGCATACACTTGTGAAGGAATTACCAAAGTTATGCTGGACCCGGCATACTTATGCCTTATGGGAAGACTTGGCATAAGTATGTCGGGTCCGACATAACTTTGGTAATTCCTTCACAAGTTTATGCCGGATCCGGCATAAAAGTTTGCCCATTAAAAGTATGCCCCCAACGGCATAAACTTGTTAAGGAATTACCAAACTTATGCCGGTCCCGACATACTTATGCCTTATGGGCAGACTTGGCATAAGTATGCCGGGTCTGACATAACTTTGATAATTCCTTCACAAGGTTATGCCGGGTTCGGCATCAAAGTTTGCCCATTAAAAGTATGCCCCCACCGGATGAGGTTACCTAGGAAGAATTTCATTGTCCTCCTTCCAATATTATTTCAGAACTAAAAGGCTTCATGGTAAAAACTTTGTGCGTGGCCTCTTCCACTCATCGTCATGCAAATGCTGTTAACAATTATCATAGTATTAATACTCATGAAAAACTAGGCTTAGATATAATGGAACAAAATCACGACAACTACTCTTTTCTAACACTACCCCATAATATATTAACAAGAGCAGTTATAATATATCCAATACAGGAAATGTAGCAAAGAAAATCTTTAGGCCACATTGACACAAAAACCACTTGAATTTTAATAGAACATTTTGATGTCACAAAATCTGTAAAAGGTTGACATGAGATCTCAAAGTTATGCCGGACCCGGCATAAACTTATGAAGGAATTACTAAAGTTATGTCGGACCCGACATACTTATGCCAAGTCTGCCCATAAGGCATGAGTATGCCGGGTCCGGCATAACTTTGGTAATTCCTTCATAAGTTTATGCCGGGTCCAGCATACACGCGACCCAAACCTTGCCTTGCAGTTTTCTTTTTTAATTTATGCTTGGCGGAGGTTCGAACTCAGAACCTCATGATTTCTACGTGAACGCTCAGTGTTGCAATGCGAAGGGCAAAAATTAAAGACCAGCAATATGAGGGACATAATTTAAAGATCACAAATATGAGGGACAAAATTTAAAGACCACCCCAAAAGAAGGGCAATCCGCGCAAAAAAATGAAAACGCATCCTATTTTGGGCTATTAACTTTAAAAACAAGTCATTTTGGCCTCGGACTCCAAAGATAATAGACAAGCAAAAGTCATAAAATAATGAATTTTATCAGCTATAAGAAATAAAGAAGCAAATCAAAATAAAACAAATCAAAATAATAGGTACAAACGAATTTGGTGATAAATGGACAAAGGCATATTTTATCACCATGGCTGATAGGCTTCTCGTTAATCGTTATGCTTTATTGACTCATTTAGGTGGCACCTTAACTACAATAGTACAATTAACGAAACAAAAAAGAACAAAACAACTCCACTAGAAAAAATATTCTATTCGCAATAAAACAGGGAAAATTGTTCAGCTAAACTATTAATATTACGTGATGATATCAGTTAGTAGAACTTAAAATTCGCTGTTGTTAACACTTACATTTCGACATTCGTTTTTTCTTTCTTTTCAAAAAATCTCGTTAGACTTATATCACCATACGAAATGAATGGCAAATAGTTAGAAAAGGTGTGCCAGCGACGAGTAAAAGCAAACGTGATTAGAAATCCCAAGAAAGTTAGACCCAAACCCACACGTGGCTCGTTCATGATAACTTTTTTGAATTTGCGTGAACTACTGGACCTATTACTCAGTGGGGATTCTTCATCCAACACGAACGAACTCTTTCGAAACTGGTTAAAGTGCGAGACTATCCTAACTATGCTGATTTGAACTTACCTTTAGAGCTTTTGGGCCTCTGGACTCGACGATATTCACTCTTCTATCATCAACTGGTCTATTCTTCACTCCCCTAGCAGTATTCGTCATTGAAACATGAACTTTAACTTGACGAACTGACATAATAAAGTATAAATCATTAGCTGCCAACTATTCATAATCAGCCATGTAAGAGGGAATAACTTTGATTTTTGAGATTTATAAAGGCTTAATATGTACATTGACAACTCCTTAACCTTGCCAACAAACTTCATTTTTTTAAAAAACTTTTGCGCATATTCTCAACTGTCTATTGGGTAGTAAAGTTAATTGATAGAGGATATTTTAGAGTCCTTCTTGTATAAGGAAACCACATGTATATTGGATGTAAAATTCTCTATTTTATATATCAGACCCAGGGCTCTCAAGTGGTAGATCCTTCCAACCATCTTTGACTCTGTCACACGGTATCAAGAGCCAAACTCTATTTTTTTCTCTTCAAAAACCCTAGCTATCCTCCTTGCCGCCCTATTCTTCGTCGGCTTTCATGGCTTCTCATGGAATTCCAATCTCGTCCTATTTCAGTCTTGAGACCTCGGTCGTCTCCACTGACACCACGGATCGTTCAACGCCAATCCCTGCCCGAACCCTTGCCAAACAAACTCCTCCAAGTCCTAACCCGTTTGACGAAGCAACACCTATTTTCTCTACTTCTTCTTCAACTTTTTATACTATGCCCACCACTATGATTTTAATGGTTCAGCTGAGCGTCATAAAGCTCGATTGGTTGTACGAGGTTTTGGGCAGCTGGCAGGACTAGAGTATCATGGTACCTTTAGCCTCGTAGTAAAGCCCACTACTATTCGTATTATTTTGTCTCTTGCCATTACAAATGATTGGGTCATTAGCCAGTTAGATGCTAAAAATGCCCTTTTACATGGTGATTTAGCTGAAGATGTTTATATGACTCAATCTCCAGGTTTTATTCATCCCGACTATCCTAATCATGTATATAAATTAGATAAATCTTTATATGGGTTGAAATAGGCTCCTCGGGCCTGGTTTAACAAATTAATTAGTTTTTTATTTTCTTTGGGCTTTACTTGTAGTCAGACTGATTCTTCGATTGTAATTTATCTTCTTCCACTGATATTCTTATTTTACTTTTTTATGTGGATGATATTATTTTCACTGGGAGCTCTTTTTCTTTACTCCACCACGCTATTTCTCTTCTTTCCCATAAGTTTCCAATGAAGGACCTTAGTGACCTTCATTATATTTTAGAGGTATAGGTTACGTGGTCTTCATAGTCTATGTTTCTTTCTCAAACTAGATATGTTCAGAACCTGTTCACAAAATTTAATATCCTTAATTTAAATCTGTTCACACACACTTATCATCCAGGACCTCGTTGTCATCGGGGAACTATTATCTGATCCTTCTGAATATCGCAATATGGTCGCAGCATTGCAGTAGTTGAGTATGACTAGGCCCAATATATCTTATGTAGTGAATCTTGTCTCTCTCTTCATACATGCCCCTCGTACTGCTCATCTTCTTGTTGTGCAGTGTACTTTTAGGTAACTGCACGATACTGCAAATCATGGTCTTGTGTTGAAGCGAGCAAATGATCTTTCATGTGGTGGTGGCTTATTCAGATGCTGATTGGGCTGGGTGTCCTGACACTTCTTGGTCCACTACTGGTTTTGCAATCTTCCTCGGTCTAAATTTGGTTTCTTGGTGTTCTAAGAAGAAACCAACAATCTCAAAATCCTCTACCGAAGTTGAATATTGTGTTGTTGCTTACACGGCCATTGAGACATTATGGATTTGGTATATTTTAAATGAATTAGGTGTGACTATTCATCAACTTGTGAAGGTCCTGTGTGACAGTATCTCTGCTATTTATATTGTAGTCAATCCAATCCTCTATGGTTGCAGTAAGCACATCAAGATCGAGTATCACTTTGTCAGAGAACGTGTCTCCCATGGTGATCTAGTTGTTGGTTATATACCTACTCAGCTTCAGCTCGCAAATATTTTTACAAAGTCATTATCGTTAATTCAATTCTTGTTTATTAAAAGCAATCCGTCTGTGCATCCGCCCCTATAGATTGAAGGTGCGTGATAGAGGACATTTAAAGTCCTTCTGGTATAAGGAAACCACATATATATTGGATATAAAATTCTCCATTATATATATGAGACCAGGGCTCTGCATTGGTAGAGCCTTCCAACAATCTTTGACTCTGTTACATTAACCACATAAAATATATCATCTCTTTAATTATACAAATCAGCTTCATTTAAAAAATGTTTGGAGTTTTACAGTTTATTGAGGCGGATGCATATAATTAAATAAAATGACATATTTTAAGTGGTTAACTTACCTACGCAGTGAGCATTTGAGAACACACGATTTTTTTTTGAACCGAATGTATGTAATAGAGATACTTTATCATGTGTTCAGATGTTCAGTTAATGTCTAAATGAAATTTGATGCCAAATTAAAGGATTTGTCAATACATTAAACCATTTATAAAATATTTCGGGTCATGTGCACGATTACCCTTCAAAGGCACTGGTCTTTAATTTTTGTCCCTCAAATTGGTGGTCTTTAATTTTTGCCATTCGCCTAATACTATAAGGTTTGGGATTCGAATCCCGACTCCATAAAAAAAAATTACAAGGCAGAGTTTCTCAGCAACGTGAGGCCTATTTGAGCCAAAATTAGGCCTCAGTTAAAGTTTTGCATCTACCTGGTAGAATTTGCCTTGTGATTTTTTATTTTTTTTTGAGTTGGGATTAGAACTCAGAACCTCTAGATACACAAAACTTAAAGACCGCTAATTTGAGGGACAAAAATTAAAGACCCGTGACTTTGACGGCCAATCCGCACAAAAAAAATGAAATATTTCGTCATAAAAAAAGCCTAATTTGTCTTAAAATCTGAATTATTACCGACAACGGAATATAATGAGCCTTAATTAAAACGTACTTCTGGGTCCAATGGTACCCAATATCTAGTACACAAACAACGGACTTTACGTGGCCCAATTACCTTTTTTCAAGGCCCAAAGCAAATTCCTCTACCCAAGGAAGAAAAAAATTTCACCTTCAAAAAGCTCTCAACATCTCCTCATTCTCTCACAATTCTTTCTTCACCAAAAAAAATGGAGCCATGGCTAGATGACTTAACTGATGACCTACAAAGCATTAGCTTCAACTCCACTACTACCACAACCACAACTACTACTACTACAACTGACATTAATCGTTCCACTAGTTCTGGTTCAGAAGCCACGTGGACTGCCAACTCATCATCTTCCAACTCTTTTATTAAACCACGCGCTGCTACGCCATCTGGTGACCCGTATTGGGATGCCATCACACGCGCTGTTTCTACTTCACCCAACTCTGCAGTTTCACTTACTGATCTACGGTTTCTTCATCGGCTTGGTTCTGGTGATATTGGCTCTGTTTATCTAGCCGAGATTAAAGCTCACGCGCCGCAGAGTGCGAAGACGGTAAGTGAAACTATTTTATGCGTAAACTCATAAATCCATGAACACTCTCTACAATTTCTTTTACTTTCTAGGATCGTTGTTTTGAATATGTAAATTTTATTTTTTAAAAATTAAAATTTTCATTTCTCAATATTCAGTCAAAAAGAAAGGTTTGACTGGCAATTTTTTTTTATTTTTATGGTTATTTTTTCATATGTCATTTAAGACATGTTTGGCCAAGAGAATTATTCACTTTTTTTTTTTTGAAAATTTCAAGTACTAACTCAAAATTGTATCTGGAATTTGAAAAGCACTAAAAGCTTTTTTTTTTTCACTTTTTTTTCACATTCAGTCCATTTAAATAACTAAATTTTCTTTTTGGGCAAAAAGTATAGCCAAACACAATTCTATCTTCGACTCTTCAAAAATTTCAAAAAGGTTGAAAAATATTTGGTTTCTTTGGCCAAACGTAGTCAATTATTGTAACTTACGCTTTTTACGCAGTTTTCAGTAAAATTTATTTCAAAAAAATTAAAAAAAATCATATCCCAATAATATAAATTGACTCTCCAAATTCGAAATGTGCTATATAAATTAGGACAGATGAATTATCTAGCAGCAACTCTATTTATAATATTAAAAAGCCTACTTTAACTATTAATTCTAACTCATTTTGATTTTCTTCAACTTTGAATTATTTAGGCGGCTTTCTTCGCTGCGAAAGTAATGGATAAGAAGGAACTAGCGAGCCGTAATAAGGAAGGAAGAGCAAGGACAGAACGGGAAATACTTGAAATGTTGGATCATCCTTTTCTTCCAACGCTTTATGCTTCAATTGATTCACCAAAATGGTCGTGTTTGTTAACGGAGTTTTGTCCCGGTGGTGACTTACACGTACTCCGGCAACGTCAGCCGTTGAAACGCTTCCCTGAATTCGCCGTCAGGTACGCTAATTTAGGTGATGGTGTTTGACTGGACATGTAATTTAAGAATGAAAGAAATATTTTGAAACCTGTAGGCTAAAATAAGTCATAATCCTTTGTTTCTCAATTTATGTGATACAATTCGAATTTTCAGAGTAATTTAGGCATTGAGTTTTTAAAATAAAATATACATATTTGAAACTATGTGAAAAGTATTACTCCCTCTGTTTGTTTTTATTTGTTCACTTTAAATTTTTCACGCTGTTTAAAAAATAATAAATGAATTGTATAATTTATCAATGTATCCATATTAATTAGTGCATATTATTATTATTATTAGATTTGAAAAATAATTTAAAATAATTAATTAATATTATGAGTAAAATAGTATTTTTTTTTCTTGATATGCTAAAATTGACAAGTAAAAATGAAAATATATTTTTAAAATAGTGGATAAATAAAAGTGAACGGAGTAAATATAACAATTGACTAGTTAAAATATAGGAGTATAAAAGTTAGATGAAAATATTACGATAAAAGAAAGACTCGTTTGAATATCGAATCGAAAGGATACTACATAAATTGAGATGAAAAAAAGTAGATATTTGTGGGCCATAAACCATTTCAACAAATAAGAAGTTTAAAGTCGAATATTTATTATATATAAAAAGTTGTCGCTGGCTGATTAAAAAGAAACGAATGCCATGTAGGGAAGGAAATTATTAGTACATTTAAACTATACATACACAACATAATATTGCAATCTCTTTTATTTTCGAAGTCGTTTTTTTTTTCTTGGTTCAATATTTTTAAAAGTTGTGTAAAACTCGAAGAAGATGACAGTGACGTGTCTGTGTGGGGGCCACCATCTGATGGAGGAGCTGGTGATTGTCAGTAGACTGTCATTTTCTTCTTCTCTTTACTGACGGAACACTGGATATATGGCGGACCGTCGCACACTTGATCCCTGAACAAAATGGTACTACTACGTTAGGAAGAAAATTAGTACTACTAGAAATTATGATTAGATTATTTTAAGTCGTGACCACACGTGCCCCTAATATGACTTTAAACTTCAAAGACTAAGTTAAAAGTCAGAATTTGAGTTCAGCCAATAACCACTCAACACGTGGATTCATACTAGAATTTTTACACACAATGTAGTTGGCCCATTTAAGTAACAAAGGTTGAGGAATTATGAGCCTGTTTGGATGGGCATATGCCTATAAGTTATAAGCTAAAAAAAAATAAGTTGGGGTAGTTTAACTTATTTTTTTTGGCTTATAAGTTGTTTTCAGCTTCTAAGCTGCTTTAGATAAGTTAAGTCAAATGAGCTCAATTATTTTTTTGAGCTTATTTTAAGTATAAAATGACTTTAAGCTGATCAGCCAAACACTCAAAAAAACTGAAAACAGCTTATAAGCAACTTATAAGCCAATCCAAACGGGCTCTATGACTTAAATTACAGCTTGGAGCCTGGGTCATACGAATTATTTAAGTGGAGAAAGATTAAAAAAACGAACCTATTATCCTGAGTTTAGAAAGCTACGATTGAGCATAAAGATTAATCATTTTTCAGTCGTAAAGAAATATCTTAAAAAATATAGTGGGGCGTGACCTCGAATTAATCAATCAAGTACGTAAACTTGTTTTATATTATAGTTTTGGGTTAAAAATACTTCAAATCTAGGGTTATCAAGTGGACAGCGTTATGCGATACTAGTGGGCGGTAGAAATTGATCAAAGGTGCGCGCAAGCTGATCTTGACACTACGATTATAAAAAAAGAAAACTTCAAAACCAGATGGTTTGGGGAAAACGTGTGTCCCATAATTTCTTTGGTGGGTTTATTAATCACCATTTAGTTGAAGAGTCTATTGAGCTTTTAATGACCATGATGGGAGTGGGCTATATTATTACTACATTATTTTCATTATAACTTTTTTATATAGTTGACTTGATGAGGTGCATGTGAAAAAGGAAAGAGCTAATCACGTGTCCCCAGCTTCATCTTCGTGTTTTTTTATTTTTAGAAGATTTTATAATATCAAAGTCGGTAAATCATATGATCTTAGTAATATTCTATCGTGTGATATGTTTTGGTAAATAACCGTAGGATTATTCTATTATGATTTTCACGGGTGTTGATTGGTGGTTGGTTAAAGAATTTACTCTAAGTGAGACATATCAAAATTTATTTTTATGAGCTTTGGAATTTAGTACACTAATGTTTAAGTATTACTAGTAACTTGATTCTGAATTTAACTTTTTTATATACTTCGTGAATTTCTTAACATATATATAAAATTTGTTGTTAAAAATCACACTTGGAAAAAATCAACATAGAGCCACTAAAATTTTGATTAGATAGTGTAGACTGTTGAATCATAAGAAAAAAGAATGAGTATCTTCTTTCTTAAGAAAGATAGTCTTTTTTGATGATTCTATGTAAATTTGTTTAATGAAATCAAGACAGTTAACTCTCCAATATTAAATTATATATTTGGTAATATCTAAATTTGAGATTCTATAAAACGTTAGTATTCTCGAGGGAATTGAGGTGGAAGACAAAAAATAAATAAGCTATGAGTCCAAAGTTAATTTGTGAAATGAGTAAATTTTTTCGAAAATTTGGTAGCTTGTCCAGTTATCATTCCCAAAATTAAGGAACAGTCAAACTGTCAAAAGTAATCAAGATTCAATTGCATTAACTTTTCCGGAATATCAGGGATTTGGGAATTTTAACACGGGGAATTTTACAAGTTTGACAACTTTTTTCTGAAAATGTTTTTAAGTGGCCCCATTACATTACAATAAGTTGATCTATATGGGGGGCCCTATATATTTTACTATGTCGATAATTGACAAATATGCCATATTGGTACACAAGCTATACAGATGATGACAACCTAAGCTATAGACCAAGAATAATGTGATTAGAAGGAAACTAGTGGAGATGATTCATCTCTAATTTCTATGGGTTAGTTTAGAATAGGTTAGTTTAGAAAGTAGTTTTGATTGAGCAAAAAAATCTGTCCTCTAGATCATTACTTTTTCTGACTTGACAAATTACTGCTTGAATTTGGATTTTATGATTTGGAATGACCTTTCTTTTGAATCCAGGATTTAGATTATGGGGGTTCAATCTTAAGAATTTTAGTATTGATCTCATTATATTTTAAAAGTTATGGGTTCATATCTACTATATATACAATTTTAATAATTTTTTACACATAAATTTATATTCCGTTTCAAATTGAACCCCTACTTAATAGGTTAGATCCGCCCCTGCTTTTGATTATATGATAACCCTCTTGTATCTCATGAACTATAGTTGAGTGATTTACATGAATGGTCTTGAACTTTTGACCTCGCTTATTCTATGAGAAAATTTTCAAGTTCAACAAGTTTGATTTTGGCCTTGAAGGTTTGCCCATCGGTCAGGCCGGGGTCAAAAGTTTAAGACCACCCATTTTCAAAATCACTGGGTGTAAATTCCTAGAATGAGTTGAGGTGCGCGAAAACTGGCCCAAACACTATGTTTTTTTTTTAAATAATAATAATCTGTTGATAAAGGGCCAAAATTTAAAAGAAATAAACATAAATATTTGTTTACATGAAATAAGACAAGTGAATGTTGAAAACAGTTTTAGACCGTATTCTCTTCAGTTCAAAAAGAATGTCCACTTAGTTTTTTTTTTTTTTTCAAAAAGAGAGTCCACTTACCAAACAAGAAAGAATTAACCTTATTTTTTCAGATTTGCCCTTATTAAATGTTAAGTGATCAAATCCTAATTCTATTTAATTAGGGACAGTTTAGTCAAATTATCTATTTTTACCTATGAGTTAGTATTTTTTGAAAGGGTATGAAAATGACTAAGTGGACACTTTTTTCCGAACTGGAGAAGGTATTACAGTAGGATAGTTGAAAGTATCAACTGATCACACCTAAAATAGTTGCCAGAAAATAAAGATTCATAATATCCAATTCTTGTCAAAATGCAAAATTACCTAACCTGAGCAGAATTATTGAGCTACAGAATCCTCCTTTCTTGGTTCCCATGTTTAGTGTTCTGCCTACAAAGTAAATACAAGGATATATTGCCTACAAAGGATATGCCTTGCTTGTGTAGGCCATACTTTTAACTAATTTGTGGGTGAGTTTGTTCTAACTACTTGTATTTTATTTTCATTTTGCTCAATTGCCATAACAGTTTCAAGTAAATTTCTTACCAAGTGGGAGTTAGCAGATACCCCGTGAAATTAGTCAAAGTGTGCTCACTATTATTAAAAAAGTATTATTTATCGAGATATAAGAAGGAAAAATCCCTGATAAAAACTACAATATGGAAATATTCTCCTCTTTTGTGGATATCCTATGAACTTTTTTTTCATATTAATTAATAATCTAGTACACGATGTAATGATGTTGCACTTGTGGAAAGCAACCAAACGAAGAGCACAAAAAGGAGTAGAGGACAGTAAAGTTGTGCCATGATATAGGGACAATGTTTCAAGGACCTACCTTTTTTAATCTTGCTACGTTGCATGGGGAAACAGTTGGGGGGCCAGGATATTCCCCAAAATAAAGTACTAGTATACACTTAGTATGCTATCTTTATAGAAGCATATTGGTCCCCTCCCCATATGATAATTAGGTGAAACTAAGTGCTTTGTGCACCTGCAGTAGTACCTCATTTTACTATGGTTCTTCTCTTTAATTCCCTCGTGCATCCATCATTTGTATCATGATTTTACCCCGAAAAAAAGTTTTAAAATTTGCTTCTTGTTTTGTTGTTTTATGGTAAATCATACGTCTTTTATATTAAACTAATGAGCCCATGGGCGGAGCTAGGGGCATGAGGGGGTTCATTCGAACTGCCCTTGCCTGGAAATTACGTTATATATACAAAGGATAGTTTATAATCCCCTTGAATTCTCCGTGCGTTTTTTTTTTTTTTTTAATATTTTGAATCTCAGTGAAAATTCTCATGGTATCTTCAGGTTCTACGCGTCGGAGGTGGTGGTTGCGCTGGAGTACATTCACATGCTGGGAATTGTTTACCGCGATTTGAAACCTGAAAACGTTTTGGTCCGATCGGATGGTCATATCATGCTCACAGACTTTGATCTCTCACTAAAATGCGACACCTCCACATCAACACCAGCTCAAGTAATTTCAACCCAAAGTACGCCTAATGGTGGACCTCAACAAAACGAGTACAAAATTGAACCACCAAAGTTCACATCTTCTTCATGTATCCTCCCCAACTGTATAGTACCTGCTGCTTCATGCTTCCATCTGAGAAGAAAGCGCAAGAAGAAGCCAGGCCAATTTGGTGGCCCCGAATTTGTTGCTGAACCAGTCGATGTTCGTTCAATGTCTTTCGTGGGAACTCACGAGTACTTGGCACCAGAGATTGTGTCAGGCGAAGGCCATGGTAGTGCAGTAGATTGGTGGACGCTAGGGATATTCATATTTGAATTGTTATATGGAGTAACACCCTTTAAAGGGATAGACCATGAACTAACTCTAGCTAACATCGTTGCTCGAGCCCTCGAATTCCCAAAGGAACCAACAATCCCAGCCCCAATTAAAGACCTGATATCACAACTTCTTGCCAAAGATCCAGCTAGAAGATTGGGGTCAACTATGGGTGCCTCAGCAATCAAACATCATCCATTCTTCCAAGGAGTCAACTGGGCACTTTTAAGATGTACATCACCACCATTCATTCCTCCTCCATTCAGTAAAGAATTCCTGTCTGATGGAAGTTGCCCTGATACCCCAGTGGAATACTACTAGCCTATATTACTTGGACTCTTCAAAAATTCCAAAAATGTACTACTGTTGGAGGATCAGACACGCACGCGACTCCTTTTGAAGGATCCAACATGCACCCAGCTGCATTTTTGAAAAGGAGCAACATAGCTACTAGGTAGTGTGAATAAAGATTCAAAAAGTCAAAATTTTTGGACCAGATAAGTTGCAGCTTCATTTCAAGAAGTCATTAGTGGTGGGACTTTTTTCGTGGAGCTTAATTACTGGGCTGGAGATAACTGGCTATTAAATCAATATTTATCAATATTGACCCCCACCTAAACGAATATGAGGCTATTGAAATGCAACAAAGACTGGTTTTTGTTGTTGGTTGTTAGCCTATGATCTCTTGTACATTATTATAGGTGGACAGAGGAAGGAAGGTTCATTTTCTACATCTTTTTCTGTTTGATAAAGAAGCCTGTTATCTCAAAGTCAATGCCTTTGTCGGTAACATTTGGATCCTGACAAAATACATGTAGACATTGATACACAAGCAAAGGACTGGTGGCTTGGAGGATTTGGTTGGGTGGGCGGTGGAGGGTCAAGGAATGGACCAGCATCATGTTTTTGCTAATCTTGTTCGTTTCCTTATGGAAAAGCATGATGTTTCCATGTGAGTTGTTTATTTATTAGGATCTTGTTAGGTTGTAGGGTAGTAGTCATGGGTGCCTTGTGAATTTTATAAATTATATAAATATTTCCACATAAATAATTATAATGGTATTATTAGTCCTCTCTTGGTGGTTTTGTTACTATTATACTAATTTTGTTAACACAGCAGATTATTCTGATCCAAGAGGGATGGACGTGTTCACTATGCATCTATTTTTGAAATCTCGATAAGAATGTTTCTAAAGATGAGTTTCCGTGGCGGAACACTTAAAAAAATCGTAAAATCTGGTGATGTTCAGATCAGCTTGTATACGCTATTTTGTCCACTGATACGAGAAAATACTTATCCTTTTGCACTGTGGCACATTATTTTAGTAGGGTTAGTTTTGTTTATTAATGCCTATTGGTGGTGATGAGCTTTCATGATTTGATTTGGTATATTGGTTTGTCTGATGATAATGATCATTGTTTTGACTCCCTTGGGTAAAGAGTTAATTATGGAGGAAAGTATAATCACCTTTTCTATTACTTTAAAAAGGAAGGAGATAAAGCTACTTTTGGCAATTTTGACTAATTGTGATCATTATAGCTTCATTAGAGAACAAACAAAACATAATTTGTAGCTTCTAATTGGAGTCTTGAGCTGTGTGATTGAAAGTTATTATGGCCATCAACTTTTGATACTGTGTAATTAGGAATGGCCTACTACAATTGACAAGTTTGGGTCTCTGCATGAGGGTCCTGGTTTCCTACAAAAGGAATGAGACAAAGTTGCAGAAGGGGATGGGTTTCAACAACTCACACTTAGCTGCCACATAAATTGTGTGCACGTTCAATTGTCAAATATCTTTTATTATTATTATTATAATTGTGGTGTTCTAATCAATTATAGTCATCTTGATTAATTTTTTGAAGTATCCGCTAGCTTCCACCAATATGGATATTGGAATAGGTAACTCTATTCATCAAACCTTAAAAAAAGAAAAGAAACTACGTAGTATATTTACCCTTGTCATGACATTCTATTTATCAAATATCAACAGTGTCTAATCGTGAATTTACCTTTAGTTGTGTCTATCAAACTGTGTGCAATACTCTCTATAGCTCAAAAATTTGTTAAATTCACTTTCAGACAGTTAAACATAGGGGTCTAAAAAAATCAAACTTAAAAAGATAAAATTTAGTATGACTTTTGTTTGATTTGGTTTGGTATTAAATTTAAAGAAATTGAATATACGGGTTGGTAGATAAGCCGTAATATATATCAAGTAGAGTGATAAAATCTCATAATACAATAAGAATACAAAATACAGGCTAGGCGTCAAACTAAAAAAAAATTGGTGAGCATTTGGAAAACACCAAAAATACTTATAACTTGTGGATCGAAGCGTAGACGAGCAAGCAAACCAAGAAAAAGTTGAAGTGTAGACGATCAAGCAAACCAAGAAAAAGTTGAAGCGTAGACGAGCAAGCAAACTAAGAAAACAGTGAAGTCCATCATAGAATAGTCGACTAGAAGTAGAAGACAACTGGATTGAGAGAAAACGACTTCTCTTGTGAAAGATGCCCCAAATTTCTTATAATTTTAAAGCTTATAAGTACTTTCAGTTTGACCAAATTGTTATTTCTAGTATCTTTTGTATTATCCAAAGTACTCTTCCTGTGACATAACTTATAATTACCTCTCCATTTTATTTTCGCCATTTGTCTTTTTTTATGTAAAAATAATTTTAAATTTGAAAGGGAGCCTTCGAGCAACGGTAAAGTTATCTCCGTGTAACCTATGGGTCACGAGTTTGAACCGTGGAAGCAGTCATAATGCTTGAATTAGGGTAAACTGTCCACATCACACTCTTTTGTGTGCATATTTCCCTGGATCCTCTATTAACGCAAGGTGCTTTGTGCACTAGACTGTTTTTTTTTTAAATTTAATTTTAATTAAATTTATATTTTTTGTTAATAGATTTAAGGACCATTCAATCGTATTAACTAAAAAAATGCTTATTTATACCTCTTTAGTTTTTACCAAACACGCTAATGATTTATTATCAACATCAGCACTTATATTCAAACACGTCATTTACAAATTCGCCTTTTAGCACATAAAAATTATTTTCAACACTTCTCTTGAAGAGAACTTGAAACTCAAAGACAACCGATTTTCAATTACTATAATTAAAAATAACTATTTTTGAATTTTACCTGATCAATTAGAGTCAAGAGGTAATGGTAACACATTTGTAATATTTTGACAAGTATCATTTTAGTAAATCTTGCCCATTGAGTAAATCTAAATGTATTCCTATCCCCTTCTATTAATGTAAAATAAAATAACTCGAATCATCTTTTATCTTTTTATAATTTTGAAAACAAAATGTCGGGTAAAATTTAAATAAATGCTCTTGCTAACATACTACCTTCAGGTTTCCCCATTACTAAGTGTGGGTTTTTTCTTATATCACTTCTATGTTTTGAATATTTGGATAAATCATTTCTTTCCTTTTGTAACGTGGTGTCAATTGATATGCATTGGAAACAAATAAAAGCTCTTAACTCCATTATGTCTGGTTTTTTTTTTCTTTTTTCTTTTCTGCCATTCATTTATTTAGTTATGACAGACAAGACAGACGTCAAAGCTCTTTTCCAGTTTTTTTTTTTTGGCTCCTGTATTGCGAAAAGTATATTGGATCAGGATGAGTATGATGAGTAATAGTATGAGTGGTGCTCGGTGGTTAGCTCCGGGTACCCATCATGACCCCTAGTTGGGTCGTGACAAAAATGGTATCAAAGCATTTCAGTCCTACGAAGTGTCTACGAGTCGTGTCTAGTAGAATCTTATTTATAGTGTGTTGCGAGCCACACTAATAAACAGGAGGCTACAGGACATTTAGGAAAAATGACCATTCAGATTAATTAAGGCCTAAGGCAAATTTTCAAAATTCAAGTTGAGGCACAAAATTTGTTAAAATAACTTAGGACTTTTTCATATCTCTCATAGTTATAAACAAGGAATTCATGAAAGTTTAGAAATTGAATTAATTAATTAGTTCAAAGTCTAAATAATTACACGAACAAACATTTTAAAGAAAAAGCATTTTGCAAAAAAAAAAAAAAAAAAAAAAAACCATTCATCATTTGAATTAATGGAGTAATTAAGCGCTAAATAAACAATTTCAAATAAAACCACTTTCAAACTCTTGCTTTACAAATAAGTTACATTTTTTTAGCCACAAGATATTTAAAATCCGCCGATAACTACGTTTGTGGATTTCCCGAGATATCTAACACGTTCCTCGGAGAATCACTTGAACCTTGCCTTTCTCTGGTTTTCAAATACATTAAGGTTTTAATACCTTCTTTAAAAATGAGTTTCCTAATTCCTCAAAACAAATAATTAGGTGGCGACCTGTAATTTTCACAAATAGGCAAGTTATTGATACATTTTTAATCGAATTTAAAAACGGATCATAACACTCTTGACTTGTGGCATAATGACTCATGCATCACACACCCATCACACAGGTAACTTGCCCTATGCCACAACTTGTGCCACATGTATTAGAACGCGCACCTACAGATTTTCTATAATTTCTTAATGTATTCTGAATGTGTCAAAACTCACCCAAGCCTCTCAAATCTCATTCTGAACCACCCCAATAAGTTCTTGCCCGAATGGTTATATTAACTTGTACGAAGGTTCAAAACATGAAATATAATGCAAATGTTCAAAAAACGGGATTAGGATGTTAAATTACTTCTTTTGAAGAAGAAACACCTTCTTAAAGATACGATTTGGCATGTCTTGCTATTTGGGACCAAAAATTTACTCCACAACAAAATAATAGATATTGTGACGAGTTTAATTTTTATACGACACAAATGGTGGAGCCCTGCACGAATAATATTAGCACATTGGAATAGCGGAGGACCAATGCAAGCCAATAATCCGTTCTCTCGATATTGTCTCGAGACGTGCTAAATAATACAGTTTCAATCGTGAGCTAGAAAGTACATTTAGCAAGGGAGGGGAGCAACTCACTAACACTCATTGGGTAGCAATGCTATGAATGTTCTAATCTGTTTCAGAACTGGAGTAACTTGGAACGAAGAAATCAAGGAAGAGCACATAAGATTGTTAAGAGGGCAAAAATTGTTGGAATAGTTAATGTTGATGAGAGTATATGAGACAATGAACTTTGGAGAGAAAATAAAGTTACTCAATTTAGATATTAAAACTTTGTGGTTAAGTACAAAATTAGTAAAAACATTTTTTGTTTATGGTTATAGTGCATATTCCTAAAGGATGTTTCTGTTACGAAAAGCCATCTTTGAAAAGACGTGTTTGCTGCAAACAGATTCCTAAGATATTATAAATACCTGCTACTGCTTCAAAACAAAGTATGTACAATTACAAATTTCTTCTCTTCTTCTCTAAATACTCACTACAAAACACAATTCTGTTCTTGTGGGAAATTCAAGCTAATTGCTGAACTTGAATTTCATAGGCTTTGTAAAATCCTGGAGGAATTCTGCTACCATTCCTGCAGCAACGAAGTGGGAGACTTAAACTCCTCAAGGACAGAGATTACTCTATCGAATTCAGATTAGTTCTTCCCCAATTTTGATACTTATTTTTCTAACAGAAATACATCGTCCGCACTTCACTATTTGGATAAAATGACGAAGTTCGAACAAATTTATTTATAAGCGGTTGGCCTGAAAAAGAAGAAATACACAGTTATCACCAATAGTCATTTCACCTAAACAAGACATTTAAAAAATTTCAAAGTTGAGGCAAAATATGCATTGTATATTAAGATGAAGTAATAAGTATTTTTCGATTAACTATTGAAAATATCCTATCTAGGAGTTGATTTTTTGATTTTTTTCGTCCCCGCGTGCCTAAAAGAGAGTGGAGCTACGCTCTTTACCATTCCAACATTTAGGAGGGTAATGATATCAAATAACCAAGTTTAAAGGCAATTAAGACTATGAATAGTTAGGCATGCACCTATTAATCCGTACAAAATTGAAGTAATACTTTTACGCATTCTGCCTAAAATATTTGGAAAAGAAGAAAGAAAGAAACGAAGATGGAAAAATATAAGTAGAGTGAGCCAGAGCAACCTTGAGTTTGATAGGGAAAAATTAATCTTGCAAACGCTTAAACTAGATAAAGTAATAGTAAATATTTAATAGATAGCAAGGAAATAAAGAAACAAAATCACTACCAAACGATAAGAAAATAAATTTGAGAGGAAAATAGCCTAGAAATCCAAACACAGAAGATCCAAAAACCAGCTGACTAAAAAGGGGCTAAGGGAAAAGAGAGGAAAAAATATGAAATGGGTTATTAAGCAATAATTCCAATAACATTAATCCTCAGAAACAGGCTCAAGCTAATGAAGACAACAGTTTTTTTTTATTCAAATTTGAGACTGATAATGTGAATAAGCTCACACAGGCGGAGTTGGATTTCTCCAACTAGAGAATAGAAAAACAAGTAAGGCTATTATTGTATGATGCAAGTTATTTTTCATGAAAAATATTCTCAAAAATTTTGTTTTGATATTTGGGCAGTGAGTGAAAATATTCCACATATAGAATTAATAATATTAGCAGAAAGAGTGTTTGATGAAATCGTATTAGTACGAAAGATTTATAATAGTGTCTTTGTAATAGTTGGAGTAAGTAATACGCACGAAGTTAAAAGTTAATATAGTTGCAAGAAACATGACTAACACCCTTAAGAAAGATTTGATGACCGAACAACATAAGATAATTTTCTCAGAAAAAATCTTTTTCCTTTAAATGACTTCCGTTATACCAAACAAACTTGGCGACTATATGTGTTTCACCTTCTAGGAATGAAAGAACGTAATCAAATTGAACCTATAATAGAAAAAGGTAAAATTACTCAAATGACTACCTTATGGTAGTTTCCTATCATTTATAGCTACCCTTTTAAATATTACCATTTGTAGCTATGTTTTCCCAATTAAGGCATAGTTATTTGATGCGCATATTGTACTTATTATGCATACATGAGGATGTAGAAATGCAAGCTACTTGTGCTTGAACTTCACTCTAATTTTAGAACATCTTATTTTAGCTAGTTCCTACTTTGAGCATGATGTAAGCTGCTTCTTTTATTACTTATTAATGAAATAAGCCATTAGGCACAGCCTAATGGATATTAATTTAAAAAAAAAAACAGATTTTAAAGAGGTAATAAAAGTAGTTGAGATTTTACAAAGATACAATAATGATAAAAGAGATAATAATAATAAAAGGTAACTTAGATTTTAAGGGAGACAATAATAATAAAGGTAATTAAATTTAAAAAGAGATAAGTAAAAATAAGATGCGACTAAGCCCTTTTTTTTAATTCTTTTTAAACCTTAATTAAATTTGGCTAGTTGTCATAATTGGCTAATAATTAATTACTTTAATTATAGCCGCTAAATGACAGTTTCAAAATTAATTACACTTAAAACTTAATTAATTATGATAAAAGGCCAAATTTGATTAAATGAGAAATGAGGGGTAAAATGGTCAATTTACTTAATTAATCAATTTTCCTTAAATTTTAAAACAAAGTAAAATACTTTGCCAATTGCTATTTTGACAATTTAGACAATTAAGTGAACTATTCATGGAAAATTATCACTTCCTTCTTGATTAATTTAAACAAAAATGTAATAATTGTAAAAATACTTAAATTAACTCAAAATATTCCAAATAAAGTGACAAAGCTAATTAGTTGAGATGAACTCTATCCTCCATCTCAGCCACTATGACTGGGGCATATCTAGCCAAGGAATCGAAGTGCACACAATACCCCTGAACATCACATAAGCTACCCATAGATCTACGACTAAGAGCATCAGCCACAACGTTCCCCTTCCCGGGATGATATAGGATGTTAACATCATAATCTTTCAACAACTCCAACCATCACCGTTGTTGTAAATTCATTTCTTTCTGCTTGAAAATATATTGAAGGCTCTTGTGATCCGTATAAATATCCACATGGACACCATACAAATAATGTCTCCACATCTTCAATGCATGAATCACCGCAGCTAACTCAAGATCATGGGTTGGATAATTCTTCTCATGTTTTTGCAACTGCCTTGAAGCATAAACAATCACCTTACCATGCTGCATCAACACACACCCTAACCCAACGCCCGAAGCATCATAATATACAACATAGCCTTCCGATCCTTCTGGAAATGTCAGGACTGGGGTAGAAGTTAATCTACTCTTTAACTCCTAAAAGCTGCGTTCATAAGCATATGTCCATTGAAACTTGCTGATTTCTAAGTTAGCTTTGTCAATAGTGCAGAAATGGAAGAAAAGCCTTTTACAAACCTCCTCTAATAACCTACCAAACCCAGAAAACTACTGACCTCTGTAGATATAGTAGGCCTTGGCCAAGTCTTCACAGTCTTAATCTTCTGGGTATCAACCTAAATACCATCGGCTGAGATGATATGCCCCAAAAAGGTCACCGAATTTAATCAAAATTCACACTTTAAAAATTTTGCAAATAGCTCTCGAGTTTGAAGAACGCTAAGAACGGTATGTAAATGATCTCCATGTTCCGCCTCTGACTGAGAGTATACCAGGATATCGTCAATGAACACAATCACAAACAATTCTAGAAAAGGCCTGAACACATTGTTCATCAAATCCATGAATACTGCCGGTGCATTAGTTAGCCCAAATGACATTACCCGGAACTCGAAATGACCATACCTCATTCTGAAGGCCGTCTTAGGAATATCTTCCTCCCTAACTCTCACCTGATGATACTCTGATCTTAAGTCTATCTTTGAAAATCATTTGGCACCTTGCAATTGATCAAATAAATCATAAATCCTTAGGAGCAGATATTTATTCTTGCTTGTCACCTTATTCAATTGCCTGTAATCGATACACATTCGCAAGGAGCCATCTTTCTTTCTTACAAACAACACGGGTGCTCCCGACGGGGATGAGCTATGCCTAATGATGTCTTTTTCAAGCAAGTCCCTCAATTGTTCTTTCAATTCTTTCAACTCTGCGGGAGCCATTCTATAAGGAGGCATAGATATGGGCTTGGTATCCGGTAGCACATCAATGGCAAAATCGATCTCCCGCTCTAGAGGGAGGCCTGGAAGCTCATCCGGGAATACATTCAGAAACTCATTCCCTACAGGGACAGACTAAAGA
The DNA here is from genome assembly GCF_019175385.1 of Lycium barbarum. Taxonomy (NCBI): domain Eukaryota; kingdom Viridiplantae; phylum Streptophyta; class Magnoliopsida; order Solanales; family Solanaceae; genus Lycium; species Lycium barbarum. The sequence goes on from NC_083342.1 coordinate 4,590,045, forward strand.
GTCAGCGATTCAGCTTCTATATCTTGAACCCGAACTAATTGATAAATACAACCTTTAGCAATCATTTTTCCTTGCCTTGAGATATGAAATAGACCTACCTCTCGAAGACGCTTTATTTCCTTTCCATTCCAAAACTGGTTCTCCCGGAAATTATAAGCGAACCATTTTTGTTCTACAATCAACGTTGGCATAACAACAAGCTAACCAATCCATGCCCATAATAACATCAAAGTCCACCATTTTCAACTCATGTAAATCAGTTATAGTACGATGATCACAAATCACAACTACACAATTTCTATACACTCGATTAGCTATTACCGGATCACCAACAGGTGTCGATACCTCGAATAGTTTGATTGACTTCGGTTTCACCCCAAATCAACCAACAATATAAGGAGTAACATATGACAATATGGAGCCTGGATCTATCAATGCATATACATCAAGAGAAAATACCGATAATATACCTGTGACGACATCAGAGGAGGACTCAAGATCCTGCCGCCCAGCCAATGCATAAATACGATGCTGAGAATCGCTAGAACTAGAGGCTCCTCCTCTACCTCTACCATGGCTGACTGGCGTCTATGAACCTTGCCCCGGAGGGTGTATAGATGATGAAGACCCAACTGCTGGCCCTGAGGACTGGACCCTAACCCTACCACCAATCGAGGGGCAGTCACGCATGATATAGCCTAGCCGACCGCATGTATAGCAAACATTTGAACCCAATCGGCACTGGCCCCAATGTAGCTTCCCGCACTGAGAACATCGTGGTATGGGCGATCTTGCCTAGCCCGAGTCACCCCTATAATGAGAACTTGAAGCTCTAAAACTCTGTCTTGGCCCGGAGTGAAAAGATCTATCAAATCTCTGGCCCGTAAACCGCGGAGACGCAGTAGTCATGGAATGGACTGAATGCCTAGAAAACTACTATCTTTGCCCTCCTCTAAACTCACTAGTCGGACCCGAAGATCTAGCCCTCTTGTTATAACATCTGTGAAGCTCACGCTGACCTCTTTGCGGTTGTTGGCTTTCCTCCAAATTCTAGGCATGGGCTTGAATGCAGGAAATGTCCATACCATCTTGAAGTGACGCAGTCAAGCACTTATCCATCAAATGTGGCCCTAAGCTACTCACAAACCAGTGCACTCTATCACCCATATCCGCTATCGGAGCATATCTAGCCAAAGAAGTGAAGCGGAGACTATACTCTAAGGCACTCATACTTCCTTGCCTGAGATTCAAGAACTTATCGGCTCTAGCTCGCCGAACCACTGGGGCAAGTAATGTCGAAGGAAAGCATCAACAAATTCTTGTCATACCGGGAGAGGTACATTGACTCTCCTAGAAGACATCCAAGCCGTATACCAATGAACCGCAACATCCCGCAATCTATATAATGCTAACTCTACCGATTCGACGTCGGAAGCATGCATTAACCGGAGTGTTCTCAATATGCCATCAACAAAGCTTTGAGTGTCCTCATCCGGCTTTGACCCAAAGAATTCTGAAGGGTTCAAGCTGATAAAATCATGGTCCCTTGCACTAACCGCCCTATCACCATGGCCCATACCTTGCCGCTGGGCCTGAGCACTTTTGTCACGACTAGGGGCCATGACGGGTACCCGGGGCTAACCACCAAGCACCGCTCATTCTGCTACTTGTCATACTCGTTAAGCGTTCATTCATCAAATTCATACTCAAATCATAGGAAAATCATTTTTCATTTGGAAACATAATTACCTTTATATACATTAGCCCTTCGGCTATTAAAATAATACACACATACATATATACATATATACGCTTATCAAAATCGTGAGACCATACTACCCACACATACGTATCTACGAGCCTCTACTAGAGTACTAGACATATGGATGGGACAGGACCCCGTCGTGCCCAAAACATACATGTACATAAAATAGTAACTCAATGGCACCTCTGGAATAATGGAGTGCCTTCAAAAGTCTGCTTATCGGCTTCTATAAATCTGGATTGCCTCTCTGTCTACCTGTGGGCATGAACACAGTGTCCAAAGAAAACGGACGTCAATACGAATATTGTACTGAGTATGTAAGGCATGAATGAAATGAACATAATAGAGAAGTCATAAGACAAAGATGTAGATATAACCTGCGTTACTCTTAAGGGAGGATACCTTTCATGCCTATATCGTATATAATCATAGTACATGTATCATCATAACACATACATCATCGTATCATACATATATATCATAATACCGTATCTGCTCACACACATTAAACGTTATCCGTATTCGGCCACATAGTGGCTCGACAATATCACATACATATCTTTCGGGCTTTTCATACATATATCATATATAATCATAGTAGTATCATGCCCGACTATGTAGGGTCAGTGTCTTACGTGCCCAGCTATAATAAAGCTCGGTGTTATATGTGCCTGGCCCTACCAAGGCTCAGTGTTGTCCGTGCCTGGCCCTACCAAGGCTCAGTGATATCCGTGCCTGGCCCTACCAAGGCTCAGTGTTCTCCGTACCCAACTGCAGTGGTGCGCGCGCATCATATATATATATATATATATATATATATATATATATATATATATATATATATTCTAGCCGGCCATTTAAGCTCGAGGTTTCATAATAGCCATACATAGACACATATATACATAAAAGCCCATAAATATCTTTAGCGTCATCACTATTATCATCGTCATCATTATCATCACATATATCTCATAAGCTTATCATAACTTTTCATAGAGCACACATTTGAATTTTAAGGACAATCTATGAAAATCGTATCATATTCGTAGCATGAACTTTGTATAAATACCGTATGATAGACTTTATAATCTCTAACTTAGGCTCATTATTACCATTATCTTTTCTATAGCATATCTCTTACCTTTACCTCATATGAAATCCTCTATGAACATAGACTCGTAATTTTTTTGAACATTGGTCGTAGGACATGCATTAGAGCTTATGAACAATCTATAACAATGTCGGGGTGACATAAGGTCGAGAGCCCCCGATTCCATTATGGAGTAATCATATTCATCGTATCTCACCTTGAAGGAACTAACATTTTAAGGTGAGTGTACACCACGAATAACATCAAGGGATCGTAAGTAGGACCTTTAACTTCATAGACATCACATCTTGCTTTAGAATCTCTAGGCTTAAACTTGCCATCATTACTTTCTTATTCATGACATTTCTCTCATCTTTACCTCATAAGAAGCTCTTTATCGATATTGTCTCATAGTTCTCGGAATATAAGAAAGTCATGGAGAGGTAGGGGAAATAATATCATAGAAATCACATAAGGATCGTTAGCTTCGTAGGAATATCGTATCATGAGCTTTAGGACTTCTAGACTTAGATTCATCATCGGTATTGTCATGCTCGTAACGTATCTCTTTTCTTTATCTCGTATGAAGCTCTTTATACTCGTAGATTCATAATTCCCAATATGTAGGAAAAATCATGGAAAGATAGGGGGATTCATACCATAAGAGTCATGCCTTAGAAAGAAAGGACTAGCCTTACATACCTCTTTCGTTTAACAATTCCATCGCTTGATTGTTCTCCTTCAATGCTCACGTTTCTACCTTCAAGAGAATTCGCATTCACATTAGCTAATCGATCATATGAACGTGCTTACTAAAGCTAGAGAAAATTGGGCAGAATTTCCTTTGTTTATACAACCTTCCCCATATTGTATATCAACTCCCAAACATTTATAATAACATTCACAATATCATAACCAACAATCTTTATTCATCTACATTACCCTCATTTCACAATCCCACTTCAATTCATCCATATTCATGGTCATAGTATACTAGTATGTTTTCTCACATATAATGCTTATCCCATGTCCTTAATATAATTTATAACATAACCATATCTCAACACATCAAGAATCATGACTCAATTCAAGCTATCACTCAAAATGACACTATTCTCACATTCATGACCCATTTTTCTATATTCTTCTACAATTGTAACACCCCGTAAAACTTGAACTAGGTGTGAATGTGTAAAAAACCTAGTATTTAGATGATATTATATCTATATGAAACCATTCTTGATGAATTCGGGTGGAAGATGGTCGTTTTGAAGTCAAACCAACTAGTGAAGTACTTAAGGCCTCTTAAATTCGCCTAAGTTTTGGTAGGTCTGTCTTCTGGGCGATTTTCATGAAAATGTGTTGTGAATTTGGAAAAACGTCCTTGATGAAAGTTGTATATATTTGAAATAGCTTTCCAACGGTAGGTCGTCCAGACCAAAAAAATCTTCGTACAAATAGTTATGCCTATTTTACCGAACACTGTGCAGAACCGACACCTGCCGCTTGTGAGGGCGCGTGCGATGGCCCCGCGCCGCACGCCGATCGCACAAAAACCCCTTCTCTGACTAATGATCTGAGTATGGTCGTGCGCTACATGTACGTCGCGAGACCATCGCATAACAGGGTCGGTTTCGGGTCAAAAAGTCGGGTTTACGCGTTTTAAGTTATATTTAAGGTTTGGGGTTTATTTCCCCAGCACCCCATTCACGAAAAATTACCCTAAAGTCAATAAGAACAAGTCCCAAGCCTCAAGAACCATAAAATGTAAGTGTTATCATGATTATAGGTTGAATTCAAGTTCCTAATCCCTTTCTAACATGATTTTATGACCAAAACCTAGGGTTTGCAACATAATTCTTCCCAAAGTGATTCAAGCTAGGGTTTGGGTGTTCTTCATTAGAAAAGTGATTTGTTAAACCTTGTTTAACAAATTAAGGTATGTCTCCTTTTTTAAAACCTTATTTTGGTTGTATGTCTCTTTTAAAAATCATATTTTGGCTATAAGGATGATTTGTATGTCTCCTTTTAAAAACTTTATTTTGGATGTATGTCTATTTTGGAAACCCTTTTAACTATGAAGGTGATTTGTATGTCTCTCTTTTAAAAACCTATTTTGAATGAAAATCACTTTTTGAAACTATTGTTGGAAGTATAAATTTTATTCAAGATTCTTTAATGAATGAAAGGAAAAACAATCTTTTCATGTTTCTTGATCTCTAATTCATGTCGAAATGATGGTTAATGTGTGTGAGGGGACAAACCCACATTAAACCTAGATTGTAACAAACCCTATATATGTATATGATATTATGAATGTTTTCCTCTATAAGAGATGCTTAATAGTGAAGGATAACGATTGGTAATGATATTGGAATTCTCTTGATGGATGATTTAACTAGTTACTTGAAAGGTTGTTGACTCATAAAAGTATGTTATCACGAATTGTGGAAATTGAAACTTGTTTAAAGAAGTGAAACGTTTTCAAGACATTCTTTGAAATGATTTATCTTTACGATATGGAATAACGAACCTTAATGGTAAATGGTGATGTGACTACTTTAAGATGAATTGTAATTCGGCTTCTAAGCTATGAACTCTGTTGATGTGATTTTGCCTAGCCATTCGGGAGGATGAGTGGTCACCGAGGATTTCATATTCTGGTGTATTTATGCCTAGCTACTCGGGAGGAAGGGTAGTCACTATGGATCCTAGTGTGGTAATTTCCTAGCCATTTGGGAGGAGGAGTGGCCACTACCGGGTTCGCTACCCGGGGTGTGATTCAAGCCTAGCTATTCGGGGGGAAGGATAGCCACCGCTGGGTTCGCTACCTGGGGTGTGATGTATGTCTAGTGTTTCTACCAAACGCACACGCAAGTATACGTGGTCGTACAAGTAATATAGACTGTTAAGTCCAGATATCGATCCCACAGAGACTTAGATTCTACTGTTAAACTAATTCAAATTAGAATGAAACTATTCAAGAAAGTGAAAACCAAGATTGTTTGTTGTACTAAACTAAAACTTGAAAAGTAAACAATTTATGATGGGTGTTTTTATGACTGGGACTATGTTGACAAGGACTGTAAGAATTATTAGATGAGAGAAAGATCTAGGGTTATGGCTTTCGACAATCCAGTTGATCTTCAGACAATTCCACCTATTTTATTTCCTGGGTTACTAGTTAACGGGTTAATTATGCTTTATGATATTCTCTCGAACTACTCACAAGCTTGTAGATGTTACTATAACGCCTATATCTCTATGGTCATCAGAGGTAACAAGAACACGTTTATTTCTCCGTTTTCAACTAAGTAGGGTTAAAGGGTATATCTCTATCCTCATTAGCGAAACAATTAAATCGAACAAACTCTATTTATTCTTATTACGTACGTGAATTCCCTTTCTCAAGTTCAATTCACGCACCACAGATAGTGTCTAACTATTGGCCAGATAATCAAACAATTAAAACCAAGAATAAATAAGCAACCCACAATATGGAAAATCAATAGATAATAATTGTCATCAAATCAACCTTCAAGTCTTTCGCCACAACCCTAGAACTAGGAGATTTAGCTACTCATGATTCGATCATAGACAAAAGAAGCCATGAATAAACTAGGGTTGAAAAAGATGAAAAAGAAAATAACCTAGAGAGAGAAAAAGGAGAACGGTGGCTTACAAATCCTTGAATAATCCCAGAATACCATTCTCAGCTATCAAAACGTCTATATATAGGCTAGGGTAAAAATAATAAATAAGGAATCCAAATCCTAGTCTAATCGGGAAAACATCCGCAGAGTCCCGCTGTCCTTCCGCATCGCGGACGGATCGCGCAATGATCTGCAGCTTCTTGCCTTTTGCCCGCGATGCGGATTGATCGCGCAACCTGATGTCTGAGTTTGGTTGTTCTGCTTTCTTCACGCGATGCAGATCGATAGCCTGAAGTTCTGAAGCTTCTCGCGATCCTTCCGCGATGCGGAAGGAAAGCGAGGTTCCTTCAGTGGTTAACACTTCTTTTTCTTCTTTGTTCGTCCTTTGCGGTCATCGACTCGTCACCTCAGCCAATCGACATATGCTACGAATTCCAATCACTTCAAGCGCATTTTCCATCGTTTGTCGTCATCGTACCTATACACATGAAAATGTAACGACATAAGTTCAAATACGACGGTTACGTCATGAATTAAGCGATAAAAGTCATAAGAAGAAGTTGTAATACGACACAAAACATGATATTTGTGCCAAATATCACTAGCTATTCGGGAGGAAGGATAGCCACCGCGTACTACATAGTCCGGTGTGATTTATGCCTAGCTATTCGGGAGGAAGGATAGCCACCGCGTACTACATAGTCCGGTGTGATGTATGCCTAGCTATTCGGGAGGAAGGATAGCCACCGAGAATTATATGTTCCGGTGTGGTGCGCTATGCGCGATATGATTGATTCTTGGGCCTGTATTGGCATGTGTGATATTCTTATTCTCTTATGGAACTGTTGTTGACAATCATGATCAATTTGAAAGGTATAATTGAAAGTTATAAATTGACAAAAGGCTTTGTAATCGGTTTTGATAATTCTTGTTAAGGTACGTATGCTGAATACTTGTTTATATATTGATTAATGGCTTTGTAAACTGTTTAACAAATGATATTAAGAATCATAAAGTGGAATGACTGTTTTTATACTATCTTTTCAGAACTGATTTCTTTATCTATTATTATATTTTATTTTTATAATACTTGTTGTCCCCGAGGCACTCACTGAGTACGAAAGTACGCAGGCATACCATTGTTGTTTTTTATGGTATGTTAGGTAACAGAGAAGAGCAGGTTCGTGATACTCTCGATGCTTAGGAGAACTTGCTGCTGCTGTTGATTTGGTGAGCCCACATCCTTGTTCGTGGGGCACTTCCTGTTTCATTTATTACTCTAGATTTCCAGGCTGCGTCCCGAAGTTAGATGATGGTTGTGTCTCTTAGAATCTCCATAGATAGTTGTCCGAATTGTGGGTAGATTGTCAAAGTCTCGTACGACTTAATGGGTGTTTGCCACGTTTATGACTATTTACTTATAAAGACTTCCGCTTATTTAATTCATACATTCATGATTTGTTACATTTAATTTATAAACTGTTGGAGGCGAAGGTTGAACCTGGCAGGTTCAAGTATTATTATTGTGTTGTTAGGTTCTTCCGATGTTGTTCATGACGTCGGATGCCGGTCACGTCTAGGGTGGGTTTTGGGGCGTGACAACAATCCAAGTGTTTCAACTTTCAAATACCTTAAACAACATGGAAATACCATAAATATTACCTTAGATGGTGCAGGAATGAACCTTGAGTGCAAACACTTCACTTGAGCAAAACCCTAGTTTCACCTTCACTTGGATTCCTTGTCTTGGATGAACTTTAATGAGTTTCTTACACTTGATTCACTTGGTTTGATGTAGTTGATCACTAATATCCCTTGAATTCTTATGGGAGAAGTGTAGAGAGATGTTTTAGAGAGAAGGGGAGTGAAGGGAAATGAAATGAAATAAGACTTGGATCCTTATTAATACACAAATTCTGACCCGTCACGGACATACGAACCAACATACGGTCCTTATCTTTTATACGGGCCGTATGTCTGGCCGTATGTTTGGTCCAGTGAAGGTTGCCCATCTTGGATAAATATACGGCCTAACATACGGCTAGTATAATTTATACGACGAGTATGTTGGGCCGTATAATGCCCAACTATTCCGATTTCGTTGTCGTCGACTCGCTTGATCTTCAATCCTTATGGAACCTTCTTAACACCTTTTTATCACTTTATTAACAATCTAGGGGACGTTATAACTCTTCTCCAAAGCATCATTAAGTCATCATTAATTCGTTACTCATAAATCCTTCTCAATACATAATGTATACCTTGCCTTTCTTGGCAAACTTTCTTCTCTTACTTCGAATGTCTTTGAAATGTCATTTAGAATCATCAAATGATATTTCTTACTTATCAAAACATCGCATACGTTGTACCCTTCGTCAGTCTATTCACTGTGCATGAACGGAAAATTTTCCGAGGTGTAACACTACCAAGGCTCAGTGTTATCCGTACCCAACTGCAGTGGTGCGCGAGTAATAGATATCATACACGGGCATATAAGCTCGGTGTTACATATATATATACATATAGACCTAGGAGTACCTACACAGCGTTAACATCATCATTTTCAATATATATTCCCTTGGAGTCTTAACTATCATAAGGTGAGATCAACGATATCATGAGAGTATCAAGAACCATGAGCTTCTGTGATTCTAGGAATAAAATCATCGTGGAAGATATTGTGGAGTTCATATGAAGGTATACATCAATGGGATCATGCCTTAAGAAAGAAGGGTTCGCCTTACATACCTTTGTCTCCTTAATTATTTAACGTTCACCTCCAAAGCTTGAGAAATCTTTTATCTCATAGTAATGAGCTTTGGATCAAGTTACCAACTTGTATGGAAACCCTAGCTTCAATACCAAATAAATTCTTGAAGTCTACCAACCCTAGTGAGTCTCCCAACACATGGATATCTTGATTCTTGCTATTTGATCTTTGATTTCCCTTGGGTTTGAGTGGAATATTCTTGGGAGAATTTTCTAGAGCTTTTAAGAGTTTGGGAGAAGTGGGAAATGAAAAATAAGACAAGGGTCATCCATATATATAAAAAGAAAAAAATTGGCCCGACCGATTTATACGGCCATTTATACGGTCCGTATAACTTATACGGTCCGTATAAATGGACCATAGAATCCCACCATGGGATTACCCTTCACTGGAATGGTTATACGGACCATTATACAGGCCGTATAAGTTATACGGTCCGTATAAGTGGTCGTATAACCCAAATTTTTCCGAAACTTTCTCTTGTCGATTCATTCAACCTCCAATATTTATGGAACCTTATTGACACTTGTATAACACTTTATTAACCATCTTAGAGGCCCTATAGCTCCTTCTGAAGACACTACTAAATAAGTATTAGCTCAATTATTGCGAAAACCTTTCCAAACATGACTTGCATTTCACTTCCTCTGACGAACTTAGTTCCACCGATTCATATGACATCAAAATCTTGTGGTATGCTCTTAAAGCTATCAAATAATCTCCTTAATCTCATAAGGACTTCATGTTCATATTAAGCTCGCGTTAGTCCACTCACAATGCAATAATCCAGAAATCTCCGGGATGTAACATTTTAGTACAAACACTATGTACCGGTAGATATCATAGGCCGACTAAGATTAGTGTCATGCATACTTCTTAAAATCAATAAGATAGGCAGATACGCACAACAGCACATAACTAATTAATGTCATCAACAGAAATGAGCCAACACAAGGATAAGATAAGTCCAGCTATCAATCAATCACCGAGTTGATATAAGTTTGGTCATCAGCCAACAACAAAAATAACGTGAGTCCGATGCAATCCAATAAAATAATGAAAGTGTAACGACCCGCCCGGTCGTTATTTAATATTTCGCGAAACCATGCCCAATTTGGGGTGATGATTGTAAATAATAAGCTCCATGATGTGTTTTAAGAGTTAAGAGTGGGAAAATCAATTTCGGAAGGATTTGGAAATTTCAGGCCAGAAAATAAAGCGAACCACTATAGCGGTCATTGAACCGCCATAGCGGTACCGCTGTAGAGGCTTAACGACCGCCGCAGTGATCCACACGGAACAGTAGCCCAAATTTTTGTACTTAGTATATTTTTCTCTCCTTTTTCAACAAAATACTCTCAAGGGCTTCTCCTAGGGTTCCTCATGAAAGAAAAATAATTGAAAAAGAAGCCCTTCTAATTTCTTTTTCACCCTTTCCTACGAACATTATCGCTCATGGATTCAGATGAAGACTAAGCAGACGAGCAATTCTTAAAGAATCAAATATCTATTCGTCAAAGAGGTAGGTTATGGTTTACTTTAGTTAGACTTTTATTAGAGAATCGTATATACATTTAGAGTTGACGGGAGAATACATGCTTAGGTCTTCGGACACGGAGTTTGGATGGACGGACTTGCTAATGTGACTAAAATATGGTATATCTATGGCTATAATAATAATAATGATTTAGTTTAATAGAAAGTGATTTTGTCACTAAGGAGATACCTCGTGTTTACTTTATGCAACCCTAGAAAGGGGTGGATTCCGTCTGTATGTCCTATTTTGTTGAACGTTCATACGGTTGTTTCCTTGAAAATAAGAGGTCGTATTAAAAGAATTATATTGAGTTGGGCTGGCATTACGCCCATTAAGGGCTGGAATTATGATTGAATTGTCATGTAGTTTCGTGCATTGCATTGCATGGTTTATGCGGAGATACAGGTACCAGGCAAGGCTGAGTATGGGCATTGTGTTATCTGGCCTTGTGGTCGTTGAGCCGAGTATATGAATTACATATATGTATATAATTTGGATCCACGACCGAGGTTCGTTTCAGAGCGGAGGTTTGTGCTCGAGTCCGAGGAGTATTCCGGAACGAGTGATACATGGACATCATGGGTTCCCTGCAGGTCATGGCTACTGAGCAAAGACATCAGATAATGTGTATGTACAGTGTGTTTGGGCCCTGCATCGCATTTGCATTGCACTACATCTCATGATTTTATGTTATACATGTGCATACTACTGTCGTTAACATTGCTCATTTATTTCATGTGTGTTGTTGAGAGTCTGGTGGAGAGGGGTTACACAAGGTAAGTGTAGTGTTGGCTGTCAGATAGCGATTTATTTTCCCAGATACATCGTATTATAGTAGTAATGTAAGTAGGTGAACTCTTTTAACAATAAGGGTAAAAGTATAGCATACGGTAAGTGACAGAGCGAGAGTTACTAGGTTGGATGAAGGTAGGGAATGGTTATGATTTAGTAGAATACCTTATATTTTGGAAATAAAAGAAGTGAGCTTCGAGAGTAACAAGGTATGGGGGCGATGTTGTAGTAATCTTTATTTAGAATTCTGAGGTTCATTGACTTAATTGCTTATCTTATTGACTTTATATTGTATTGCGTGAACTAATCTTAGTCGACCTATGATGCTTACCAGTACGTGTGGTGTACTGATACTACTCTTGCTACGCCCTTTCTGGGTGTAGATGTGTTGCAGGTCTTAGCTGAAGTTTCGTCCCGTGGATCTATCGGATATTCTCCTACAGCTTCGTCTATCTCATTTTCGGCAGAGGCTGTGTCATTTATTTTGTCTTCTTGTATTTTAGGAGCTCTTGTACCTATCCAGACTAGATCCCGGGGAATTCTTTCAGATTTTTTTTGTATTTGAAGCGAGTCTGTAAGAAGTGTCTACTTTAAATTCTGTAAATTTTAAAGATGGTTGTCGTATGCTTCAAGGGTTGAGTTTATTGGTAAGGGTTCGCCTACTAGGTTAGTAAAATGGTAGGTGCCCGCACGACTAGTGGGTTGGGTCGTGACAGTTGGTATTAGAGCCTAGGTTACCGGTCTCACAAGTACAAGAGCAAATGTCTAGTAAAGTCTTGCGGAATGGTACGATGACGTCCGTAGCCGTCCGTAAGAGGCTATAGAGCATCTAAAAGTTTCTCTTCATTCATTCTATCGTGCCACCCCAAATACGCCATCCCCTAGTTGGATCCAATTGGTATCTAGTCGATTCCAATTGGTATTTTGATGGGCTAATTAGTATCTGTCGATTCCAATTGGTGTCTCTCTATTTCGACTCAAGGAAGACCCTCCATAAGTAAGTGCGTAATTAATTGTGTGACCAAGTGAAGTTACGTAGTAATCTTGGTCTTGTAGACTGGGACCATTAGCGAAGTTAATAGCGCATTCATACTTACGTGCTGGGCAATTTAGTGAACCCTTAAGCGATCTGGGCTGGAATACCATAAAGAATAAAAATATTCAGTCACTAGCACTGTAGCATCGCTATAGTTGTACAGGGATCGCTATAGCGGGCCTCAGACCGCTATAGCGGGCCCAGAATTTCTGCCAGGGCCGCTATAGCGGCGCACTTACCGCCATAGCGGTACCGCTATAGCGGTCAAGTGACTGCCACAGCGGTACCATCTGACCAGTAGCCTCCTCCTTTCTCCTCTGGCTTGACAAGTTGTGCTGTCCATCAATAAAACAAGAATAAATCGATTTTCAAGACAGATACATTCATAAAAACATCCGCCCAACGAGGGAAATTGTGTTACGAGCGCCCTTAAAATCGGGGCACCCGCACCAAAACAATAAAAACAAGGATTATCCAAACTTGCCAAAACACAACCAAAGCAAAAAGATTGTCTACACATCAAAGCCCCACAAGGGCAAATCCTAACCAAAGCTGATAAAAAGGGGGGGGGGGGGGATCTCTAAACCACTCCTCGGCTAGTCGCCTCATCGCCACTATCCTCCGAGTCACTAGAGTCCTCGCTGCCAAGTTCGGACTCGCCGAGGAAAGAGAATTGGGAGGCTTCTCTGGTAGTCACCTTGGGAGGCTTCACCTTCGGGACTAAGGCCTTCAAGACACTCTTGATGGCCTTCCACATCTTCACAAATAGCTTGTCCTTAGCCCGGATCTTTTTCTTCTCTTTGTCCAAATCCTCCCGGAGATCCACATGGGCCTGAGCCAAGGATCCATAGGCGCCTTGCAAGGCATCAACAACCTCTCCCATCTTGGTCTGGATCTCCATGTAACTCTTCATCTGCTCAGTAGTAAAATAGCTAGTACCCGCAACACTGCTAGACGACCTGGCCTCCATGGAAGGCCGTGCAAACCCTATCATGGTCGCCCTCACCGCAGCCATATCAACCTCCATGCGCTCTAGAGTACCCGGGGTCTGTGACCGACCGCTCCCATCCGGTGGAGCACTGCTGTCCTCGCTGTCATCTGAGCCAGTCCTCTTCCTATTGCCCCTGCCCTGTGACTCTTTGACCTTCAATGGGTCAAAGGCAACATCGCACTCCACATAGCGGTCCCTAGGCTTCATAGGCACCCCAGCATTACGACAGAAATGGGTAATCAGGGAGGGAAACATCAAGCTCGGGCCAGCCTTGGCTATAAAACACCGCCACTTCTCGATCACCTGCATACCAACGTTCACGGGTACACCATCCAGAACGCAAGCCACCGCAAGGGCCCGTGGGTAAGTGACATCAGTAGTATTGCTCAAGGGGCGAACTCGCTGGGCAACGAGGTTTAGCCTCCTCCCGGCCTCAGTAGTACAGTGTCTGCTCTTTATAGCCAATCGTGAGACAACCCAAGTAGCCTTCTTCCTCTTTGATTCTTGTACCAATATCCTTACCAGCCACAGTCCGTTACCTTCAACATCCTTGGCCCGAATCTCATCTTGTGGTAGGTTGGGCAGCCCGTGAACAGCGTTGATGGCCTCAGCACTCACCGTCACTGTGACCCCCCGAATAGTAATATGCGGCTGCAGGGCAGTCCAATCCACAGTAGGGAGCATAGCATAAAACTCCCTAACCCAGTTGCAGTTGACATCATCGGGCTCCTTAGCTAACTGGGCCCAACCAATACGATGTAGGGTCTGGTAAAATTTCGGGGCCAAATCTTCAACCCAATCTATAACGAAAGCCCTCTCATGAAGCAGACTCTTGGTCTGCTGTTCCATGAAATGCCGCTTGCAAGTGTTGTTGGGGAACCTGACACATACAGGGGGAGCTGGGGGTTGTTGTCCTTCTTGTTGTTGTTGATCCGCCATGACAAGTGAGAGAGTTAACCTGAAAAAGTGAAAAACGGAGTTAGAATAGTGTGGCGTAAAGAATTAATGGTGATAGGCCGTGCATAAAATAGTAAAAAAAACTCGAAAATTCATTCTTCCTGAAGAAACTCCGCTGTAGTGGTGGTAGGGCCGCTGCGGTGAAGCCTCTATTGTCACGACCCAGCCCCGTGGGCCGCGACTGGCACCCTACCTGGGTACCCAGACCAAATCGCATATTCGTTTCCAAATCCAAACTGATTTCATAGTTTTACAAAAGTTATGTCAAATATAATTTATATCGAAAATATGTCTTAAGCGGTCATATCAAATCAAACTCAAACAAAGCGGCGGAATAGGCATCGCCGGTCAAAATACAGATATATACAGAAGGGCCATTTGGGGCCATCATATCAAACAGACCGCTTTAAGACCCGAAAGCAAAATCATACAGTATACACATAGGACCCTCACCCCACAAAGATGACTACAGGCCTCTACGAATTCAAAACATAACATATGGCGAGACAGGGCCCCGCCGTACCCAAACTGTCAAATATCCAAAATATATACAGAGTAGGGAAGTCTGTACCAAGAGTGGACTCCGAATCGAATAAGAGTACTCCGAGAAAGCAAAGAGTGGAGCCTACTGCGGAGGATCACCAAGATCTGCACCTGCGGGCATAAAACGCAGCCCCCGGAGAGAGGGGGTCAGTACGGAATATGTACTGAGTATGTAAAGCACGGAGTACAGAAATATGAATCGAAATCGAAAGCAAATCAGATGTCAAAGTCTGTATCGAAATCATATACATATATATTATGCAAGTAAAATCATGCAAACGCTTAAGAACGTGGTCGCCACTCCGACGCTGGCGCCACACACAGCATAACACCAGAAGGTTTCAAATCTCCGTACATCCCCGAACATAATCATAATCATCGGTGAGCGTATCGCATCCCGAGCCATATCACAGCATAACTCCAAACGGAACCCGGCCCTATGGCGAAGCCTTGGGAACCGTAACACAGCATACGGCCGAATTATCATATGGCGCACGAATCAAAACCGGCCCGGGAACCGGCGAACGAAGTCATAATAAGGCACGAACGGAGTCGTGAGCAAACAAATGCAAATCGTCTTTCAAAATAGTGTTTCAAAACAAAGTAAATTCATAAAGCATATCGTATTACAAAATAGTCGAATACTTAGTCGACATAAAGTTTTATTTCGCAAAGCGTTTCCAAAATGGTCCATATAATTCGAAGTATAAGTTAGCGTATCGAATTGTCCCAAATCTACCCCGCAGGAAGATGTTCCAAAGCTCCGAAGTAATATTTATATCTTTGTTATCAAAGGTGGCCCGAAGGGCAAATCGGGCATTTTTGGGGTAGCGGACCCACCTCGATTCGAAATGAGGTGGCGAGCATATTGTTTTGAGCATTTATATGCCAAGGGTCATACATAATCATTTCTAGGTCACCCGACCACATTTCGATAGGTTTCGGACGAATGGTGGCATACTAGCCAAATTGGAGCCTTTAGGCTTCAATAGAATTGAATGAATAGTGACTTTTCTGTGGATCGGGTTTCGAGGAGCAGAAATGCTCCGGAAGGTCTCATATTCGACTGACACACTAAGATATGCCAAATGAAGGAGTGGGAGGCTTTACATACCTCACAGACGTCGTAAGCTCCTCCAAATGTCTCGTCCCGTTTCGTCAAAAATCTGCAAATGGTCAAAGTTACCAAATGAGATTCTTAGGCTCAAAGAATGCCTTAAACTCCAAAATTGCCTACCGAAATTTCGGCAGCATTTCCCCTATAAATCTAACATCCCCGAGGCGTAGCTCGGCTCAAATTAACCAATTACAACAGCCCACACATCAACAACCAAATCAAACAACAATAACACCATTCTAGTTTCAAAGTTCTACACGACTTCTAAAGTTGGCAACTTTCCGTTCAATGTTCAAAATCCCGATTCTATATTCACATAATTTGTATTCATTTAACCATTCAACACTAGTCAAACACATTCCAAATTCAATCTAGCCATACACGAAATTGCACCAAAATAAATTTATTTCCATAATTCTTCAAAACGTCTAAAATGCACTACGAGCATTCTAACTCATGTAGTTTCATACCGAATTCATCAACATCGATATAGATTCACATCTAAAGTCCATAACACCCAAGATATACATTGATATACATAAAGATACCGAAGGTATACGCTTTCCGATAATATTCAAAATCATTTTTAAATGCCAATTTCATTCACCAATTAATCATTTACGATATATGGGCCATAACAACACATTCTACCAACTTAAACAAGATCAATTCACACCAATTTTTCCATCTATGGCTCACGGCCAAACCTACTACAAACACACACCCACACGTTTCCATTTATGTCCAAATTACGGGATTCTCGTCTACTTCCAATCCTTAACACATTCACATCAATTCTATAACATTAGAGGGTAGGAATTCATACCTTTCTTGAAACCCCGACTTGTCGAAGACGTCGTCCTCGTGCCAAACTAATTATACCCCGTTGAAGAGGGCCTTGAGTACTTCACAAATATGTAAAGAACAAGATTTTTAAGCCACCACACAAGCTAGGAAAATTTTCTTTTCTTTCTCTCTAACTCACGGCCGAAACCTCACTTTTGGGGGTGTTCTTGATTTTTATGATTTGCAATGGTAATTCCAAGTCTTATAATGGATATATATCCTTGTAAGGGTCATGTGCTATGCACATGACCTCAACTTAATGGGTTTGGGCTTGCCAAGGCCGGCCACCCCTCTCTTCCTTTGGGCTTCCAATTTACATTTTGGTTTCTTGGCCCAATGCTTAAAAGTCCCGTTTTGTAATTCCCAAAACTAATTTCCGAAGTTCCAAGTTTATCCTCGGCCCTCCCCGAGGTCTTAGCATTAAAGATTACACAACCAACATGGTCATATTCTCAAAAATTAATTTATGTCCTTCTAACACCCGAGTCACAATTATTTCTCGATTTCCGATTGTGCGAAACCACGGGGCCTAACATCTATAGCGGTACAATGGCCGCTACAGCGGCCAAGGCGTCGCCATAGTGGTGCTTGGTCGCTGTAGCGGGCTCACTATAGCGAGCAGGTCACCGCTATAGCGGCCACCTCCAATCCTGATGGACCGCTCCCAGCGACGGCCTCACCATTACAGTGGTACCGCTGTAGCGATGGAAGGACTGCCGCAGCGGTCCACTTTCTCCTGTCCGAAAAACTCTTACCCCAACCCTGTTCTAAACCCAAAATTTTCACCCTGGTTTCCCCGTTGTTGTCAAGGATTAAGTAGTATGATATCATGCATGAGTTTTATAACTTGTTATACCCTATTTAAACTACCATAAATACCAAAATTTCGAGCAAGAACACCAAAAGTTGCACCATAGCAAGACATCCACCCCAACACGAAAACTAACCCCATGTTCAACAAATCTGCAGTATGAACTGTTGCTAAGACTTTGTGAACGTGAATTAACCCTCCATGATCCAAGGAACTACCCTCCCCCCCCCCCCCCCCCCCCCCTTTTTTTTTTCTTCTATAAAACCGAATTTCTTCCTAATCTAGCAAGTTAAGCATGGATTTTTCGAAATAAATAGCCATATACAAGTTATAGGTTAGTAAAGGAGAGCATATACCTTGAAATCGGGGGAGATCTGCAAGCCTAGCAAGAGAAAAATGAAAATTTTGATATACAAGAAACCTTTTCTTTTCAGATTTTGTGTAAGGATTTTAGTCAATAGTAAGGGGTAGGGTGGTTATAAGGGAGATGAGGGGTTGATAAGTGTATAAGCGGGGGAGAATTTTTGTGGAAAGTGGAGAGGTTTTCGGTTATGGGGGTATGAGGGAAGTGGGAGGGGTGAACACCTTTATTTTTTTGATTCTGCCCGATAACCGCTGCGGGCGACGCTTGGACCGCTGCAGCAGTGGCAGTGAAATATTTTCGTTTTGTTTTGTTTTGTTTTGTTTGTCGTTCAATATTTCCCCATGACAACGGCTCGAAACCCTGTTTCTCATGATGTATGACCCAGGGAAATGACCTTTACCTCACCCCACCCGTTCGGGGATGAACAGTAGATTAATTGGTATCTGGTGTAACGACCCGTCCGGTCGTTATTTAATATTTCGCGAAACCATGCCCAATCTGGGTCGAGGATTGTAAATAATAAGCTCTATGATGTGTTTTAAGAGTTAAGAGTGGGACCCCGTGAAGTCTGACTATCTCTCTGATATATAATCTGGCATAGTCCTCAGCCGAAAATGTGGTCCGGACCGGAAGGAAATGGGCTGATTTCGTCAGCCTGTCCACAATAACCCAAATGGAGTCGTACCTGCGTAGAGTACGCGGCAACCCAACAATGAAGTCCATATTAATCATCTCCCATTTCCAGGCTGGAATCTCCATCTCCTGTAACAACCCACCGGGCTTCTGATGTTCAACCTTGACTTGCTGACAGTTCGGGCACTGACTAACAAATTCAGCAATATCCTTCTTCATGCCGTCCCACCAATATAAACACCTGAGGTCCCGATACATCTTGGTGGAACCAGGATGAACAGAATACCGGGCATAGTGTGCTTCGCCCATAATCTGCCGCCGTAAGCCCGCAACGTCCGGTACACAGAACCTGCCGTCGTACAATAATACCCCTTCAGGCGAGATCTCAAACTGGGTCTTTGTCTTATTAAGGGCCGCATCTCTGTACTGAATCAAAATAGGATCCTCAAACTGGCGTTGTTTTACCTCCTGAATAATAGATGACTCAGCAACTGGGCGAACAGAAATCCCAGAATCTCCAGAATCTGTCAAACGGACTCCGAGGCTGGCCAGCTGATGAATATCACGAACCAGATCTCTCTTATCAGATGGAACATCAGCCAGACTGCCTACGGACTTGCGGCTAAGCGCATCAGCTACCACGTTGGCTTTCCCTGGATGGTACAGAATATCAACGTCATAATCCTTTAGTAGCTCAAGCCATCTCCGCTGCCGCAAATTTAGCTCCTTCTGCTTAAAAATATACTGGAGACTCTTATGGTCCGTATAGATATCAACGTGGACTCCATATAAATAATGCCGCCAAATCTTCAAGGCATGAATCACCGCGGCCAACTCAAGATCATGAGTGGGATAGTTCTTCTCGTGCGGTCTGAGCTGCCGGGAAGCATAGGCTATAACTCGACCGTGCTGCATCAATACACACCCTATCCCAATACCAGAGGCGTCACAATATACAACGTACCCATCAGACCCCTCTGGAAGGGCCAAAACTGGCGCTGAAATCAATCTCTCCTTCAGCATCTGAAAGCTGCGCTCGCAGGCATCTGACCACTGGAATTTTGCTGCTTTCTGGGTAAGCCTCGTCAGTGGTGCTGCAATAGAAGAGAAGTCCTCCACAAACCTGCGATAATACCCAGCCAATCCCAGAAAACTGCGCACCTCAGTCGGTGTAGTAGGCCTGGGCCAATTCTGCACAGCCTCAATCTTCTGCGTATCGACCCGAATACCGTCTGCGCCGACAATATGACCCAAGAATGCCACAGAAGTCAACCAGAACTCGCATTTAGAGAATTTAGCATATAACTTCTGCTGACGGAGAATGCCAAGTACCGTCCGCAAATGATCTGAATGCTCCTCAGCTGATCGCGAGTAAATCAGGATATCATCAATAAATACAATAACAAACATATCCAGGAATGGCCGAAATACCCGGTTCATCAGATCCATAAATACTGCTGGAGCATTAGTCAGCCCGAAAGACATAACTCTGAACTCATAATGCCCGTACCGGGTCCTGAATGCAGTCTTCGGGATATCGGACTCCCGTACTCGCACCTGATGATAGCCCGAGCGCAGATCTATCTTGGAAAAGTGTCTAGCACCCTGCAGCTGGTCAAACAAGTCATCAATCCGGGGAAGGGGATATTTATTCTTAATAGTCACCTTATTCAGCTGCCGGTAGTCAATACACATCCGCAACGACCCATCCTTCTTTCTAACAAACAATACCGGCGCTCCCCAGGGTGATGTGCTGGGCCTGATAAAACCCTTATCCAGCAAATCTTTCAGCTGCTCCTTCAACTCCTTCAACTCTGCTGGTGCCATCCGATACGGAGGAATAGATATAGGCTGCGTGTCCGGCATCAACTCAATAGAAAAATCAATCTCCCGCTCAGGCGGAAGGCCAGGAAGCTCGTCCGGAAAAACATCTGGGAACTCACTGACGACCGGGACAGACTGAAGGGTAGGCACCTCCGCTGCGGTATCATGCACACGGACCAAATGATAGATATAACCCTTCTGGATCATCTTCTTAGCCTTGAGGTATGAAATAAACTTACCCCTCGGCGATGCAGTAGATCCGAACCACTCTATAACTGGTTCCCCTGGAAACTGGAAACGGACTACCTTTTTCTGGCAGTCGACATTAGCATAACAGGAAGACAACCAGTCCATACCCATAATGACGTCAAACTCAAACATGTCTAGCTCTACCAAATCAGCCTTAGTGGTACGATCATAAATGGTCACAGAACAATCCCTATAGATCTGTCTCGCTACAATAAAATCCCCAACTGGCGTAGCTACCTCGAATGGCTCTATAGGCTCAGACACTATCCCAATCTTACTAGCAACGAGCGGGGAAATATATGATAAAGTAGAGCCAGGGTCAATCAATGCATATACAGATCTGGAGAAAACCAGTAATGTACCTGTGACGACGTTTGGCGAAGCCTCCTGATCCTGGCGGCTGGCCAAAGCATATATGCGGTTTGAGGGACCGCTAGAACCTGAAGCGCCTCCGCGGCCTCGACCGCGTCCTGCCGGTGCTGGAATACCCCGCCCTCCAGGGCGTGCAACAGATGGTACAGAGGAAGAACCGGCGGCTGACCCTGTCTGCTGAGCCGCATTACCCGAACCACTGGCCAATGGGCAGTCTCTCATAAAGTGGCCCTGACCGCCACAAGTAAAACAAGCTCCCGTCGCTCGGTAACACTCCCCGGGATGAGACTTCCCGCAATGTGGACAACGGGGTCTAGGTGGTCTGGCCTGACTGGGACCCCTGGATATCTGCGATCCTGCCACTCTGGAGCCCTGACCGGCCCCAGACGGTCCCGTACTGTCGAATCTCCGGCTACCTGACTGAGTACCCCGGCCGGAGGGAGGATAATATCTGTCAGATTGCTGCTGCTGCTGAGGCTGTCCGCCTCGAGAATCCCCTGAATAACCCGCGGATCTAGCCCTCTTGGGCGGCCTCCTGTCTCTATCTCTGCCAGCAGGATCAGATCTGCGACGGTCCTCCATACCCATCGCATAGGCCTGAAGCCGAGAAATATCCATGTCTGTCTGCAGTGACACGGCCATACAACTGTCTACCAAATACCGGTCCAATCCCATAACATAGCGGTGCATCCGATCGGACATATCTGCTACCACGGCCGGTGCATATCGGGCCAGAGAATCAAACTCAAGGCTATACTCGCGAACACTCCGACCCCTCTGCTGCAGACGCAAAAATCGATCAGCTCGTGCCCGCCGTAACTCTGGCGGCAAGAAGTGGCGGGTGAATGCCGTCACAAACTGATCCCAAGTGGCTGGAGGGGCACCCTCTCCCCTAGATAGCTCCCAAGTCTCGTACCAATGAGTAGCCACATCTCGGAGCCTGTGTGAAGCCAGCTCAACTGACTCGGTCTCAGAAGCCCTGACCAAGTCCAGCGAGCGTCGCATCCCCCGAATAAAGTCATGGGGGTCCTCATCGGGCTTAGACCCGAAGAACTCTGGAGGGCCACATAGCAGGAACTCCCGAACTCGCAGGCTGTCCCGCCTGTCATCATCATCATCATCCCTACGCCCGCGTCTGCGAGCCTGTCCTGCTACCAGCGTAGTCAGCAACTGTACAGCCTCCCTCAAGGTCCGATCCTCCGCCCCTGGCTGAGGAGCTGGAGTCTCAGGTGCGGGTACACGAACCTCTGGAGCTACTGAAGGTCCTACTCCAGGCTGTACCGGTGGGGGTGTAGCAGACCCCTCAGACTGTGGCACGTCCTCAGGCAAGTCATAAACACGAGCCCGGGTAGCTCGCTGTGCCTGGCTAGTCTCTCCAACCCTCGCCTTGCCCTTCTGGGCCGCCGTTGCCTTCTTCGGAGGCATCACTGCAATCAAAAAGGCGAGTCAGATCAAAATCATCCTAATGGCACAGCTCTATCGCACGATCTAAGATTACAAAGAAAGTAACGTCCTAAATGCCCTGTAGCTTCCCGTTTATAGACGTGGTGCACAACACATCGATAAACAAGACTCTACGAGACACGGCCTGTAGACATTCCGAGGACAAACCGCTCTGATACCACTTTTGTCACGACCCAGCCCCGTGGGCCGCGACTGGCACCCTACCTGGGTACCCAGACCAAATCGCATATTCGTTTCCAAATCCAAACTGATTTCATAGTTTTACAAAAGTTATGTCAAATATAATTTATATCGAAAATATGTCTTAAGCGGTCATATCAAATCAAACTCAAACAAAGCGGCGGAATAGGCATCGCCGGTCAAAATACAGATATATACAGAAGGGCCATTTGGGGCCATCATATCAAACAGACCGCTTTAAGACCCGAAAGCAAAATCATACAGTATACACATAGGACCCTCACCCCACAAAGATGACTACAGGCCTCTACGAATTCAAAACATAACATATGGCGAGACAGGGCCCCGCCGTACCCAAACTGTCAAATATCCAAAATATATACAGAGTAGGGAAGTCTGTACCAAGAGTGGACTCCGAATCGAATAAGAGTACTCCGAGAAAGCAAAGAGTGGAGCCTACTGCGGAGGATCACCAAGATCTGCACCTGCGGGCATAAAACGCAGCCCCCGGAGAGAGGGGGTCAGTACGGAATATGTACTGAGTATGTAAAGCACGGAGTACAGAAATATGAATCGAAATCGAAAGCAAATCAGATGTCAAAGTCTGTATCGAAATCATATACATATATATTATGCAAGTAAAATCATGCAAACGCTTAAGAACGTGGTCGCCACTCCGACGCTGGCGCCACACACAGCATAACACCAGAAGGTTTCAAATCTCCGTACATCCCCGAACATAATCATAATCATCGGTGAGCGTATCGCATCCCGAGCCATATCACAGCATAACTCCAAACGGAACCCGGCCCTATGGCGAAGCCTTGGGAACCGTAACACAGCATACGGCCGAATTATCATATGGCGCACGAATCAAAACCGGCCCGGGAACCGGCGAACGAAGTCATAATAAGGCACGAACGGAGTCGTGAGCAAACAAATGCAAATCGTCTTTCAAAATAGTGTTTCAAAACAAAGTAAATTCATAAAGCATATCGTATTACAAAATAGTCGAATACTTAGTCGACATAAAGTTTTATTTCGCAAAGCGTTTCCAAAATGGTCCATATAATTCGAAGTATAAGTTAGCGTATCGAATTGTCCCAAATCTACCCCGCAGGAAGATGTTCCAAAGCTCCGAAGTAATATTTATATCTTTGTTATCAAAGGTGGCCCGAAGGGCAAATCGGGCATTTTTGGGGTAGCGGACCCACCTCGATTCGAAATGAGGTGGCGAGCATATTTTTTTGAGCATTTATATGCCAAGGGTCATACATAATCATTTCTAGGTCACCCGACCACATTTCGATAGGTTTCGGACGAATGGTGGCATACTAGCCAAATTGGAGCCTTTAGGCTTCAATAGAATTGAATGAATAGTGACTTTTCTGTGGATCGGGTTTCGAGGAGCAGAAATGCTCCGGAAGGTCTCATATTCGACTGACACACTAAGATATGCCAAATGAAGGAGTGGGAGGCTTTACATACCTCACAGACGTCGTAAGCTCCTCCAAATGTCTCGTCCCGTTTCGTCAAAAATCTGCAAATGGTCAAAGTTACCAAATGAGATTCTTAGGCTCAAAGAATGCCTTAAACTCCAAAATTGCCTACCGAAATTTCGGCAGCATTTCCCCTATAAATCTAACATCCCCGAGGCGTAGCTCGGCTCAAATTAACCAATTACAACAGCCCACACATCAACAACCAAATCAAACAACAATAACACCATTCTAGTTTCAAAGTTCTACACGACTTCTAAAGTTGGCAACTTTCCGTTCAATGTTCAAAATCCCGATTCTATATTCACATAATTTGTATTCATTTAACCATTCAACACTAGTCAAACACATTCCAAATTCAATCTAGCCATACACGAAATTGCACCAAAATAAATTTATTTCCATAATTCTTCAAAACGTCTAAAATGCACTACGAGCATTCTAACTCATGTAGTTTCATACCGAATTCATCAACATCGATATAGATTCACATCTAAAGTCCATAACACCCAAGATATACATTGATATACATAAAGATACCGAAGGTATACGCTTTCCGATAATATTCAAAATCATTTTTAAATGCCAATTTCATTCACCAATTAATCATTTACGATATATGGGCCATAACAACACATTCTACCAACTTAAACAAGATCAATTCACACCAATTTTTCCATCTATGGCTCACGGCCAAACCTACTACAAACACACACCCACACGTTTCCATTTATGTCCAAATTACGGGATCCTCGTCTACTTCCAATCCTTAACACATTCACATCAATTCTATAACATTAGAGGGTAGGAATTCATACCTTTCTTGAAACCCCGACTTGTCGAAGACGTCGTCCTCGTGCCAAACTAATTATACCCCGTTGAAGAGGGCCTTGAGTACTTCACAAATATGTAAAGAACAAGATTTTTAAGCCACCACACAAGCTAGGAAAATTTTCTTTTCTTTCTCTCTAACTCACGGCCGAAACCTCACTTTTGGGGGTGTTCTTGATTTTTATGATTTGCAATGGTAATTCCAAGTCTTATAATGGATATATATCCTTGTAAGGGTCATGTGCTATGCACATGACCTCAACTTAATGGGTTTGGGCTTGCCAAGGCCGGCCACCCCTCTCTTCCTTTGGGCTTCCAATTTACATTTTGGTTTCTTGGCCCAATGCTTAAAAGTCCCGTTTTGTAATTCCCAAAACTAATTTCCGAAGTTCCAAGTTTATCCTCGGCCCTCCCCGAGGTCTTAGCATTAAAGATTACACAACCAACATGGTCATATTCTCAAAAATTAATTTATGTCCTTCTAACACCCGAGTCACAATTATTTCTCGATTTCCGATTGTGCGAAACCACGGGGCCTAACATCTATAGCGGTACAATGGCCGCTACAGCGGCCAAGGCGTCGCCATAGTGGTGCTTGGTCGCTGTAGCGGGCTCACTATAGCGAGCAGGTCACCGCTATAGCGGCCACCTCCAATCCTGATGGACCGCTCCCAGCGACGGCCTCACCATTACAGTGGTACCGCTGTAGCGATGGAAGGACTGCCGCAGCGGTCCACTTTCTCCTGTCCGAAAAACTCTTACCCCAACCCTGTTCTAAACCCAAAATTTTCACCCTGGTTTCCCCGTTGTTGTCAAGGATTAAGTAGTATGATATCATGCATGAGTTTTATAACTTGTTATACCCTATTTAAACTACCATAAATACCAAAATTTCGAGCAAGAACACCAAAAGTTGCACCATAGCAAGACATCCACCCCAACACGAAAACTAACCCCATGTTCAACAAATCTGCAGTATGAACTGTTGCTAAGACTTTGTGAACGTGAATTAACCCTCCATGATCCAAGGAACTACCCTCCCCCCCCCCCCCCCTTTTTTTTTTCTTCTATAAAACCGAATTTCTTCCTAATCTAGCAAGTTAAGCATGGATTTTTCGAAATAAATAGCCATATACAAGTTATAGGTTAGTAAAGGAGAGCATATACCTTGAAATCGGGGGAGATCTGCAAGCCTAGCAAGAGAAAAATGAAAATTTTGATATACAAGAAACCTTTTCTTTTCAGATTTTGTGTAAGGATTTTAGTAAATAGTAAGGGGTAGGGTGGTTATAAGGGAGATGAGGGGTTGATAAGTGTATAAGCGGGGGAGAATTTTTGTGGAAAGTGGAGAGGTTTTCGGTTATGGGGGTATGAGGGAAGTGGGAGGGGTGAACACCTTTATTTTTTTTATTCTGCCCGATAACCGCTGCGGGCGACGCTTGGACCGCTGCAGCAGTGGCAGTGAAATATTTTCGTTTTGTTTTGTTTTGTTTTGTTTGTCGTTCAATATTTCCCCATGACAACGGCTCGAAACCCTGTTTCTCATGATGTATGACCCAGGGAAATGACCTTTACCTCACCCCACCCGTTCGGGGATGAACAGTAGATTAATTGGTATCTGGTGTAACGACCCGTCCGGTCGTTATTTAATATTTCGCGAAACCATGCCCAATCTGGGTCGAGGATTGTAAATAATAAGCTCTATGATGTGTTTTAAGAGTTAAGAGTGGGAAAAATCAATTTCGGAAGGATTCGGAAATTTCGGGCCAGAAAATAAAGCGAACCGCAGCGGTACCACTATAGCAGCTTAGCGACCACCGCAGCGGTCCACGCGGAACAGTAGCCTGAATTTCTGTACTTAGTCTATTTTTCTCTCTTTTTTCAACAAAAGACGCTCATGGGCTGCTCCTAGGGTTCCTCATGAAAGAAAAACCATTGACCCCAAAAAAACATCCCTTCTAATTTCTTTTCCACCCTGCCCTACGAACATTATCGCTCATGGATTCGGATGAAGACTAAGCAGACTAGCAATTCTTGGAGAATCAAATATCTTTTCGTCAAAGAGGTAGGTTATGGTTTGCTGTAGTTAGAATTTGATTAGCGAATCGTAACGCAAATCTATATTCAAGAAAATTTATACTATTGTTAGACTCATCTTCACAGGCCTGTATTAAGCCCTCAAACTAACTCTTTCTAGAATTTGCTGAAATTTCGACATCATCTCCCCTGTTTATATCCTTAGCCGGAAATTGCAATACCAACAATAACAATACTAACATCATCAATATCAAAATATTCCATAAAACATCCCACACGATGTTTATCCAATTGTTCAACCCACAACTTTATTATACGACCCCTTAATCACTCTATCTTCGTGAATAAACCAAAAGTAACATTAATAAGGAGAGATTCATACCTTATTCTTGTTAGAACAGTAATATCTTCAATATCTACCTTGAATTCAAGCCCAAAATCCACCGCAAAACAATTCTATAACCGTAACTATGCATTACCCGAGCCTTGATTAGCCAAAAATCACTTCAAACCCTCACATTTTATGACATATTTTCCCCTATATGTGTGTTAGGCTTTAGAATCTGTTTTTGGTGCAGAAAAATGGGGTCTTGACCCTTTCATAGGTGGTTAAAGTCGGTGACACTATAGCAGTTACTGTAGCGCGCGTTTTCTGCTCTGTCGGCCTAACTTGTAATGTTCATAATTCTCTACTCCGATGTCATATCAATGAAAGGTTTATTGCGTTGGAAACTAGACTCGACGAACTTCATTTTAGGCTTTTCAAACACCTTAAAAATCCCAATATACTAGGAGATATACCCCTCCAAAGTTGACCCAAAATTCTGTCAACTTTTTTCCAAATTTTCGATAAACATATTTTCTTCGATTTGCTTTATCCCGGAACCTTTAGACACTTGCTTAACACATGGTAAGACTATTCATTAACCATATAAGGGTTCCATGACCTTTTCGAGCTTACGTTAGTTTACTCACAACGCATATGACGCGGAAATTTTTCGAGGTGTAACATCCTCCCCCCTCCCTTAGGAACATTCGTCCTCGAATATCGACTTAACTCAAGTCCTTATCAGAAACCTTATAGGGGATTTTAATGTGAACTTTCAATGAATTCAACCTTCTTCAATTCCTTTCGGTTATCCTCTTTCTCTTATATCGTGCATATTAGAACACTTAGACATAACTCAACTCCTTCTTCTTTTATATGTTATTCCTTCAAGATGTATCGTTCACTTCGTCTTACCTCTTAACCTTTACACAAGACTTATAGCTCACCTATGTCCCTCGTCAATTTATTAGAGACCTTACAACCCTTGGAGTGTTTCATGCCTCTCAGTAACCTGTAGGCCATTCGCAGACTCTACGAATAACACTGAATTTCCTCTTCAATAACCTTACATAGTCCAACTGTTCCAGTCCATATTCTAGAATCTTCAACCTTATGCATTACTCTTTGACTTCTTTATAGGACTTCAACTTTACTTTCTAGTTCTTAATCTAAATCTTTGGAGTTGGATATCGAGTACAGCGCTAGAGTTTTCTCATGCAGTAACCGCACATAGCTGCTCTGTAATCTGACTATCATTAACTGGTATAATTCTAAAAGAATTTCTAGTTTGACATATAAATCTTGGGCACTGACTTTAGTGCTTTAAAACTTTGGCTTGCGTATAATATGTAAGGCTCAATATATCAAAGGCTAAGCTTGCTCTTTTTTCTGAATTTCATCGCGTTCTTCTAAGATGGCACTCCCCAGAGTACATAGTCTGATATTGGTCTTGTCGGTTCTGGGAATCTTAGATCCTTCTTTTGCTTGCTATTAATAATAAATGCATCTGGTCCAAGCCTTGTATAGATTCATCTGAATACCGAAATAATGATCTCAATAAGCGTTAGGGGTCGTATCGGTTACCTTTGAAATCTGTCACGTAAACTTGTGGCGTATCCTTAAGTATCTCATGGTATGCTCAGCTTAAGCAAGACTTATATAGAGTACTCTAAATCCCTCTACAGTGAGCTATAATCTGCACTTCCCTTATCTGAATGACAGAAATAAGCAATGGACACATCATACTATCCTGCCTGACGTAGGATTTACGTAGTCCCCTACTGTACAAGTAGTCCTGATGAATAGGGAATAGGCTAATTCCATAGGCCTACTGGTAATTTTCCATAACTAACTTCTGCGGTAAACATGGTCATCTATATTGATGGTTTGGAATCTAAATGACTTACTATAACTTACTGAACTTCTAATAGCTAACTTTCGTTGCACTATGAAGTTTGGTATGTCTTTCCTCATTCCCTTCTTAGTAATATTAATGTATGTCCTTATTGTTCTCAACTGCCTAGCATAATGAGGCAATAAGCTTTTCCTTTCATCAATCGTCAATCTGATCACGTTGGATAATCTGCTTCAGTATAATTTCAATCCGTAAGATGTATAAAGATTGCTCCTCCCTTGAGGATCCGCAATCCTATTATGAGCTGACATCAAATTCAACGAAATCTTCTTTCTCTTTTTTTTTTTCCTTGACTTAATAAGACTATGCCCTAGATAGATTCCATAATCTAAGTTTACTAATCAATTCTGATACTGATGAACTGCTGAACTCACAAGTCCTCAACCTTTCCTCTTTATCTTAACATAATCTGAGTTACTCTAGATCTGTGGCTCGAACATTAGCGACTTTCTTTGCTTCCATTGACTTTCACAATAATCAGAGTCTTTCCATCATTCTATTTATTGACCTTGTTGTAACTTAACCATCTTTGCTTAAGGGTGCGCCAAAATCTCATAGAGTACTTATATAATTAATATCGACGCTATCCCAATATATCCTCTCATGTACACATAACTATAACTAACTTAAGAGCATGGGTCGAATGATTCTTCTTGTACCTTTACAACTATCCTGAGGCATGAACTATAATCTCACCACGCTGTATCAATCCATAACTTAACTCAATGCTTGAATCATCATAACGCGTGATTGTTGACACCCAATTTTGCCCCTCCTTTATTCCAATTAATAAATCAATATCTTATTTTACCCTTACTTTATTATAATTTCTACTACTACTATATTGTTAAATATTAATACGTTGTACATCGCTACTTACTTATTATATATTGATCATAAGATATAACTTAGGTAATATTTTACTCTATCATTACTTTGCTTATATTTTATATACTAATGATAAGATTATTATATTAACTCTAATTATGAAATTTATTATTATTGTTATTATTATTATTACTACATAATACATTTGATCTAATTTAGAAGCCAAAGAAAATGTGAGAAGAATGGATTTTCAAAGTTAAAACAAGTGTCAAGTCCTCATGTATATACGTACTAATACACACGTGTATACATGTATATCAGGTATATACACTTGTATATAGGCCCATTCTTTTCATCCAAATTTGGACCGAGCCCAATCCATTTAAGAATTTGACCCGGCCCAGTCCAGCAAAATAAAAAGGGTAAAGGCCTCAGCCATCTACCCTAATTCCCCAAACACAGCCGCACACCCCCCCCCCCCCCCATCTTTCACCCGCCGCTCTTATCTCTTCTTCATCTCACCTCTCTTTCTCTCAACCCTCTCTCTTCTCCCCACGTTCTCTCCACCCTCTCTGCCCCCCACGCCTCTGTCTCTTCCACTTCCCTCTGTCTACTCGTTTTCATAAACAAGTTGTCCATACGTTTACTTTATCTGAGCTCTGTCATTGACAGAGAATCAAACCATTTTCGGGTGTACCGAAGTCGAATCACGTGACCATCTGCATCTTATACTAGAAACCCCGCCCAAAAAGGAGTGGAATCCTAGTTTTTGGTCGACTATAAAAGGACCTTAAGTCCATAGCCGAAGGAAAAGAAAACGAAAAAAAAACCAAGGATCTGGAACCAAAAATTCCCTACAAAACACAAGTTTAATCATCAAAGATAGCCTTACTTGAAAAAGAACAGCCAACAATTACTCTACTTTTACCTTTTCGTTTTGAAACTTTAGCTACTTTAATCGGGTTCGTTCGTGTTCGAGCATAGATTCGAGATATCGACACTCCAATTCACTGCGCCAACAAAAGGTCAGTGCTATTTTTCTCTTGTCATTTGGTTCAGATTTTGAGATGTATTAATGATTCTGTGTTAGGTTCAGTTTGTGGTGCTGTGAAATATGTTTATGTACTAGCATAATTTAAATGATTGTGTCTGTTTAGCTAGTTAAGCATGTGTCGATAGGTTGGGTTAATTCGGTTTATTTGACCGCGTGGGTTATTCTGAGATTATCATTATATATTCTATGCGTTATAATCTATTATGTTAAGCGTCGCCATTTGCTAGTTTAGCCTGTCGAGTTTAAATATATCTCTAAGCATTATGTAATCGGTTTGTGTTAAACATGTATTCTAGATTAGTTGGTTATTCTGTAACAGAGTTGAGATGTGGATGATTTCTGATCTGTTTTGTGAAGGATATGCTGGTATGGTTTGACCTTCAAATGCATAAGTGGTTAGTTTTAACTTAAAACTTGATTGTCGTATAAGTTATTTGGGTTAACATCTGTCTAGTTTAAAGTTGGAAAACCTGTAGCACTCTTCGATTGAAGTTTGAGCAGTAGCTTAGCTGAGTTAGATGAGTGTCTCTATGAGTTTATTTAAATTTTCCCTGAAGCAATACGCTAAGCATACCCCTAGTAATCTGGAATCCTGCAATATTGATTTAAGTTGAGACTAGCTCATGGACTGCCCCTTTATAAGTTAAACTTATGATGTGTGATGCCTCCGCTATGAGTTTAGTTATCACTTATGTGCTACTGCCCATTATCTCAACATGTGTTTAAACATGCTATAAGCCTAAATGACCTAACCCGAGCAGTGTGTCTGGTTAATCATGAGATTTGGGTCTTGTTTTAGTTGCTTTGCTATTTCAAACAATTGACAGATTGAACAGGTGTCTACTGTTCTGTTAAGTTTGTGGCCGTGGAATTTATATTGTCGGATTTGGTGACTGGTATTAATGTAATGCACAATCAATTGGATGGGCTGTTGTAAAGATTTGTGGTGTGAGTTGTGAAGTATGGACCGTTTACGATTTGTAGTCCTCTATATCTGCTGAAAATGGATTCGGTTTGACTATCTGCTTAATCAATTTAAGTGTGTAACAAGTTCTCTTGCTAAAACCATCAGCTATCATCTCTTTCACCAAGTGAGATTTTGATTCTGCCCTTCTGCTTTCGAGCGGGTTCAGTGTCTGATTCATATTGTGTTTTCCTCATATCTAAATCTCCTATAAAGACCTGTTTCTAACTACCTGAACATGGAATGATTTAAACCTCCTCGGCCCCCTTTGGCTGCTGCTTTATTGTTGGGTTTGTGAGCCACATTTGATAAAATAGCTACTGCTGAACTTTGGGATAAACAGCGGCACTTTGGCCACTACTTTTAGCTAGCTGTTGTTGCCACTTTTGGGCTGCTGCTATACTACAAACAGCTACTGCGTTTGTGTGGTAATCCAGTACCTATGTCAAGAAAAAATATGGTTATACTTGGCCTCTATGTGGATGTTACTTACGCTCGATAAAATAGTTGATGTTTGCTGCTACTTGTAGCTGTGCTAATTGCTGCGTTTGGAATTACGTTAGTGGTCGTTGTGTATTGTTTATTGCCCATTTCTTCACATGTCACTTAGTTTCGGTTGCAAGTTCTTATATTTTGGGCTGAATATGTCTTTGGCACATGTTAATCATCTTTAAGTTTCCCATATATGATGATTTTGTATATTATAGAAATTATACCATCGCACTAATTTCTTCTCTTTTCTTTTGCATGACATCCGGGATTGCGAGGAGTCTCGAATGAGACTCGACTTTGCCGCGAGATCAAACAATTGTATTACCTCCTCTCGAGTCAGCCCACCCGCAAAAAAAAAAAAAATTCTGGGCCGAGGCCCATCACATTGGCAGCGAACAGCAGCAGTCTAAAAATGATTGGGCCAAAACCCAACAGTAGCTTAGTCACAGCAGTCCTAAAACGGGCTGAGCCCATTTAACTTCTTTGCTTTTCTATTTTATCTTTGTGCATTTAATTTGTGTTGTATGACTAATTCTCTTGTTTGTTAATCTAGATGAACTTTAGCAAATTAGTGGAGTTTAGTTTAGTAATGGGTAGTTAATTCCATAAATTACATTCACTTCTATTTTTAAAACTATTTATAGTATCTATAACATTTATTTGAGTAATTGATTTTCAAAATAGCATGACTATATCTTTTGGCTAAGGGAATCATATTTTATGTTTACTGTCTTAGAAGTTTAAAATGTCACAAATCTTATACTAACGTTAGCTTATTCTAAGAAATAAAAAGCAAATTAGTTTCAACGGATAACTTTTTCACTTTAGTTCCTTTCCAACACTTGAAATACATATTTGTTTAAAACAACCTTCGCACAATATACGTTAAACTAATAGTCTTTCTATAAAAACTTTTAAAGTTTATTTAATGTTACATTAACTCTTTTAATTTGTGAGTCGGCATAACTCACTTTTTCCAAATACATATAAACATTACATGTTTCGCTTCTTTTAGTTTATTTTAACTAAACTCTTTATGCAATTACCAATTTTACTTTAAACAACTTTATCAATAATTCACAAAAAAACATTTTTTCTTTCTATAATGTTACATTTACATTTAGCCTAATTAAATCTTAGTCCGGTCGGTTAACCATTGTTAATGGGTCTTAAAGGATGTCTAATACATTCCCTTTAGACTAATTGAACCCTTACCTAGAATCTTAAGTTTTCGCAGATTTTTAAAACAGAGTTAACTTTAAAATAACCTTAATAAACTTTTGGTGTCCTAATTCACCATAAATAATTAGGTGGCGACTCCTTAAAATGAAACAAAAAATAGGAATCACCAATATGTTGTACTCTAATTTAACCCGGTTAAAATGGGGTATAACAGTGATAGGGCTATCCGGTCCCTTTAGGAATGCTACACTTGATGCTGAAACTTCACTTGTTACTCATCTTCTGGAAACTTAGGCTTACAATTATCAGTGCTTTGGCTGTTTCCTTGGCCAGTTTATCAATGGCACAAAACGTGGGAAAAATCCTTCACAAAATTCCAATAATAACTTGCTAAGTCCAAGAAATCTATGAGTTTTCTAGCCCTTGGGCAATTCTGTATAGCTTCAACTCTCCATAATTCTAACCTTAGAAGCACTATACCGTTTGATTTGGAAAAGCTTCTGAGCCGACAATTCCTGATCCTAAGAATTATAGGTCTACACGTAACGAACAACATGCTCTGACTTTGGCAAGAGTAACCCCAAGATCATTCCCAATGGAAATGATCCTAGTAGGATCTCTGTCACACCCCATTTTAACCGGGTCGATTTAAGGAGTATGACATATTGGTGATTCCTGTTTATTTTATTTAAGGAGTCGCCACCTAATTAATTTAACGGTGAATTAGGACACCTAAATGTTAACTAAGGTAAAGTTAAAACTAAACCTCAATTAATAATCTGCTTAACCAGTATGATTCTAGGTAAGGGCTCTATATTATCCTAAAGGGAAGGGGTTAGGCATCCTTTAGGATCCGTTAACTCACGGTTATCCGACCAAACTTAGGTTAATTAATTGAAATTAAAGATGTAAATGTGGGATTTGAATTTTTAAGAAATTGGTTCGCTATAGGGCTAACGTTTAAAATATAAGCTACTAAAATAAGATTTGTAAATATCTCTAAAATTTTAAATAATAAGGTTATTTGAAATAAACTTACGAATATTATTAATGTTTTCAAAAATATGATAATGCTATTTTTTTTTTAAAAGATAATCTTATAAATATTGCTATGGCTTTAAAAAGTGTTATAAAAAAATGAAATTTGCAAAATATAATAATTTGCGTATAAACAGAAGAAATGCGGGTTGCGACGTTTTAACACTTGAAACGAATTGATTTTGTAGTTTAGAAAAGATGGAGTTTTCTTTCTCTTTTCCATTACTCTTTATTAACTATGCTTAATTTTAAAAATGCATGGTTGATTCAAACTTGGAGAGCTAAAAAAAAAATAAAAAAATACTGGTCATGTTTGCATATTAGTGACATTTCTCAAGATGAAATATTTAGATGCTTGGTTTAACCCACCCATCCCATTCAACTAACTTGCTAATTCTGCTAAGGTTTATCTAAATTAATATAACAAACAAAGAGTTAATTGCATAATACAAATAAAAATGCAAAAAGATAAAATAGAGGAGTAAATAAGTTAAATGGGCTCAACCCATTTTTAAAACTGCTGTAATCTGGACTGCTGACGGGAGTGGGCTCAGCCCATTTTTTAAAACATGCTGTGGGTTGTCCGCATCTATTGGGCTTGGCCCAGAATTCATATTTTCTTTGCTGCAGATAGGGCTGGATAGAGAGAGATCACATTGGGCTTTTAGCCCAAACCGAATGCGGAGGAAGAACGAGTCTCTCGGACTCGTATGCGATGTTCCTGTTGTGGGTGCAGCGAATTGAGGCGTCTGGTCTCGAATCTACACTCGAGACTTCAAATCTACCGCAAAACACTATGAATCACGATTTGTATACCCTGAATCCGAATAGATGTCAAAGGCAAAACAGAGCAAACGATGTGGATTTTGACTCGATATTGGATAATACTAAAAGTAAACTAATGTCGTCTGTGGGGGAAGTTTACTTGTGACTCGAAAGCCTGTCGAAAAATAGCGATTTTTTGGGGATTTTCAGAATTCGTTTTCTTGTCCAAAAAAACGCCCCCTGAAACAGAATCCATAGAATCTATTTTATAACGTGATTCGTTAGGTTTTTTTCGTTTTTTAGAGAGATGAGCGTGGTGTGGTGACAGTGGTATGGGTGTGTCAGACGCGTGGTGTAGTGGAGTGATGGGTGTGACAGAGGTGTCGGAGTGATGGGTGTGACAGAGGTGTCGGAGGCGAGTGGGATGTCGGTGGTGAAGTGGGGATCACGTGGTGAAGTGGGGGTATGGGTGTGGACGATGAAGCAGTGGGGTGAGGAAGATGGTGCGACGGAGTGGAAGGTGGAGGTGGTGGTGCGGAGGTTGGAGCCGGTGATGGACGAGGAGGGGAGGAGAGGAGGCGAACGAGAAAAGGGGAAAGGGGAAGGGTTTGAGCTGTGGCGGAAGAGAAAAAAAAATGAAGGGAAAAAAATTGGATCGGACCCGATCTATTTGTGGACCGGGTCGATTTTAGACCGAGTATTAAGAGAATAGGCTAATAAATTAAAACACGAATTATTCTAAAAATTGAGATAAGAGATATGGACTAGTCCAAAAAATATTAGGGGTTGATCGGACTTTGATTTGGGGTCCGGTAAGTCAAAATACGGACCGAGTGCAAAGAATAGTTTGGCTTCTAAATTTAAATAAAAGACCTGTCTAAATAACTTGTGTTAAATATTTCTCAATACAAAAATATGCAATATTCAATGCTCGGATAAAAGTGGCGTTGTACTAGCGGTGCAATAATATTCCGACAATTCGCACTGGAATAAATACTATTGTTTAATTATGCAAAGATAAATGCTATGCGTGTGCGTAAGCTGGTAAAAATACTGAAATAATAAAAAATTATGAATTATGATAATAATAATAATAACAATAATAATAATAATAATAATAATAATAATAATAATAATAATAATAATAATAATAATAACGGTAATAGAATAATGAAGTGCCAGTACTGATTAGAGACTGATAATTCAATAAAAAATAACTATATATATTTTAATTTTTCTAAAAATATTAGAGGCGTAAATAGGTATTTTGGAAGAGAGGCGGGACAAAATTGGGTGTCAACAACTTGTCCCTCTTTGCCCGGTAATGATGAAAAGAGTTGTCGGGCAAAGACGTTGACTCAGTAGCCTATTTTGTCCCGGCTAAAGGAGACTTGAGAGGATTATGACCGGACTCCGGTCTCTGAGTTGCCTACATATCTCGGGCTATACGAGAATCAGGTCGAGTGTAGTTCTGGGACAATTACGACACTTGAACCCCAATTGGCGCGAAACTTGCAAAATATTGTCTCAGTGCTGAATTATGATAACACTGGGTATTGTGATAGAAACTTGAGAATTCTGAAAATTGAATTGCTGGAACGCAAGAGAATACTTGTAATTAGAGACGAGTGCTCGAGGTAGATCTTTGACCCGTGTCGGGAAGTCTGATTATCCTTCCCGATAAATTGCCCCAGTTCGCTGCCGAAGAAATAGTTCCACGATTTGATGTGTGATGCCAACTTTGATATTGTCAAAAGCCATCAGCTAAAAACAAATGTTAGCAATAAAGAAATATATGTAAATAAGGCAGGGTTGGAGAAGTTACACTTGCAACCCCTGCTTCGAAAGTTGAATCCACATTCGGAGGTGATGCCCGAACTGAAATATAAGATACCCGCATTCGGAGGTGGGTGCATGTACTGAAATATAAAATACCCGCATTCGGAGGTGGGTGCCTGCGATGAAATATAAGATACCCGCATTCGGAGGTGGGTGCCTGTACTGAAATATAAAAATACCCGCATTCGGAGGTGGGTGCCTGAAATAAAATATAAGATACCCGCATTCGGAGGTGGGCGCCTGAACTGAAATATAAAATACCCGCATTCGGAGGTGGGTGCCTGAAATAAAATATAAAATACCCGCGTTCGGAGGTGGGTGCCTGAAATAAAAATATAAAATACCCGCATTCGGAGGTGGGTGCCTGAACTGAAATATGAAATACCCGCATTCGGAGGTGGGTGCCTGAAATAAAATATAAAATACCCGCATTCGGAGGTGGGTGCCTAAAATAAAATATAAAATACCCGCATTCGGAGGTGGGTGCCTGAAATAAAATATAAGATACCCGCATTCGGAGGTGGGTGCCTGAAATTGATATAAAATACCCGCGTTCGGAGGTGGGTGCCTGAAATAAAATATAAAATACCCGCATTCGGAGGTGGGTGCCTGAAATAAAATATAAGATACCCGCATTCGGAGGTGGGTGCCTGAAATTTAATATAAAATACCCGCGTTCGGAGGTGGGTGCCTGAAATAAAAATATAAAATACCCGCATTCGGAGGTGGGTGCCTGAACTGAAATATGAAATACCCGCATTCGGAGGTGGGTGCCTGAAATAAAATATAAAATACCCGCATTCGGAGGTGGGTGCCTGAAATAAAATATAAGATACCCGCATTCGGAGGTGGGTGCCTGAAATTGAATATAAAATACCCGCATTCGGAGGTGGGCGCCTGAACTGAAATATAAAATACCCGCATTCGGAGGTGGGTGCCTAATTTGAACATTGAAATACCCGCATTCTAAGGTGGGTGCCTAAAATTGAAAATTGACATACCCGCATTCTAAGGTGGGTGCCTAAATTAAATTTTGAAATACTCGCATTTTAAGGTGGGTGCCTATATCATGTCCACTTCTCATGGTGCAAAAAATGTAAATCCACATCCACTTTCAGGGTGCAGAAAAATAAATCCAAGTCCACTTTCACAGTTCAAAATATAAATCTACGTCCGCATTTCACGGTACAAAATATAAATCCACGTCGACTTTGACGTCCGTATTATACGGTACAACAGTAAATTTACATCTACTTTCACGTCTGCATTATACGGCGCAAAAATAAATTCACTTTTACTTTCGAAAACATAAATCTGTATCCACTTTCTACAATTATATGTATATTTTTTTGTAATATAATTCTATTTCCACTTCCGTGCTCGCATCCACAATGTAAATGTAAATCCACGTCCACTTTAGAAATAGTATTGTAAAAAGATATCCACATCTTAATCCATGTCCCGTTGTGACGGAAGTTAAATCTATAATTAACCCCCCACAATTTGATATACGATGCAATATTTCGATCTTGTTATCTTATTAACATACTTCATTCTAAAAGAATTTGATAATGATTTGAACATGTATGAAGTGATGACGAAAATGAGGAATTCTAACCAATAACAGGTGATCAAGGTCAGTGTCCATGATTATATGTATTCGATCCATCGATGAATGTCACGAGCTAAAACAACTGTTAGTGATAAGAATCAATAGTTGGGTCTAAAAGAATTATACTTACAGCCCTTGGTTGAGAAGATGAACTTGTGTCCACTGTTGCAATCGAAATTTCGTGATGAGTGGAACGACGTCCACCGTTCGGCATAAGCTACCTTTGCATCCACGCTGAAGAGTATTTGCATTTTGAAGAAAGTTAACTTTTTGATCACGCCCATAATTTAATACATGCACCGTGTTCATGTTAATTGGACCTGTCTCAACAAAGAAAAATTGTGACTTTACAAGAAAATTGGTTGACTTGTGCATGTCGGGGAACTTGGCCCTTGAATTGACTTTTGTCTCGGTCGCGTCCACGTTCTTCGATGTCTCACCACATATCTTGCTTTGCCGGGGAGTTTCAGTTATAAAAAAAAATGTATTTTGAAAATAAAAGTAATGAGATTTGGATGACTTTGAAAGGAAATACTTAGTGGCTCTAATATGTAACATGATTAAGAAGACTCGATTTTTGAATTTATTCACATTTTAGAAATATGGATGGACTTTTGTTTAAGACCACTTTTATGCTACTTCTAAAAATTTGTCCCAGTTTCAGTCTTAGAGATGCTTGATTCTGGACAATTGAAAAATAAGAACTTATAATGAAAGTTTTCGAAAGTGATTTGACCGACTTCGAAATTTGTCCCAGTTTCAAGTCCTGGAAACGCTTGGTTCTAAACGATCGAAAAGTGAGAAAGTTGTAATGAAATTTTTTTTTATAGTGATTTGACCGATTTCAAAAATTTGTCCCAGTTTCAAGATACTAAAACACATGAATTTAAACGGTGGGAAGACCAAGTCTTGTATAAAAATCCTTATGTATTTTATAGGAACCAAAATGTTTGGACAAACTGAAGATAAAAATTTTAAGATAGAAGGGCCGAACCCGCCTCGGGTTGCCTACGTATCCCAAAGGAATCAGGCCAGACGTAGTTCGTGATAAAAATAAAGACTTTTGAGTTTTTTTTTTTGTTTTTTTTTTAATAAAGGGGGCCGAACCCGATATGGGTTGCCTACGTATCCAAAATGAAATCAGGCCACACGTAGTTCGACTCATACAACAAAAACACTGAAATATTTTGAAAAAGTGGCCGAACCCGATGTGGGCTGCCTACGTATCCAACGGGAAGTCAGGCCAAACGTAGTTCCACCCACAAACAAAGATACTGAAATGATTTGAAAAGAGTGGCCGAACCCGATGTGGGCTGCCTACGTATCCAACAGGAAGTCAGGCCAAACGTAGTTCGTTACAAACAAAATGACAGAATCTTAATTTAAAAAGGCCGTAACAAAACATAGAGGCAACATGACAAAAGGAACTAAATGTTCTAGTTGATGCCTCCGGCCTACTACAAAAGGAAATTTAAACTTAAAATACTGAAACTCCCGGCGAACCGGGGCTAAGATAGAAGTCCAATTTTGCAAATCCGGTCCTGGCTCAGCAGCCTATAAAGTCAATATTTCAGCAAAGTCTTTGATTATCACCGCATGATCATCTTCATTTTCCACGAACAGGTTCTTGACTCCCTCCACGATATCATCATAGGCAACTTCAACAATCAGATCTGAAGGTTTTGAGAAAGTTTGATCAATGGTAGGAATGGGTTTTGGCAATGTAATCTCTTTCCTTTTATTCTTTCGTGCTTTCTTCACTTCTTCCTCAGTTGGCTCATATCCCAAACCGAATGTAAACTGTTGCGTAGGGAGAACGACTGGCTCAACCCGCCCATTTAGTGTTTTCCCTAGCCCAAAGCCAGGTTGGTACCCATTTCTCAGCATTTCTTTTGCAACCATAATTGCGGCGCATGATCTTTTGAACTCTTGAGTTTGACACATTTCACCCACTTTAGTGACATTCACAACCTCCAAAACATGGTAAGTTGCTCCATCGAACCCTCATTCTGCCTCGATGAATGGGATGGATTGCTCTAGATAGAAAGACGTGTCCCCTTCTCCATGTATACATATTTGTTGTTGATCCCACTCGAATTTGACAGTTTGGTGCAAAGTAGATGGTACAGCCCCAGCCAGATGGATCCACGGCCTACCTAACAGCATGTTGTATGTCGTGGAAATATCAAGTACTTGAAAATCCATAATGAATTCAACAGGGCCAATCAACACTTTCAACTCTATTTCCCCAATAGGGCGCCTTTGAGCCCCATCAAATGCTCGAATATTCATATCACTGGTCTTGAGCTCACTAACATTATATCCGATCTTCTTCAGACTTGTTAATGGACAGATGTTGAGTCCATACCCCCCATCAATCAATACTTTAGCCACAAACATGTTACGACACTTGACAGTTATATAGAGCGCTTTGTTATGCATGCATCCTTCTGGCAGCAGTTCGTCATTATCGAAACTGATT
The DNA here is from genome assembly GCF_019175385.1 of Lycium barbarum. NCBI lineage: Eukaryota > Viridiplantae > Streptophyta > Magnoliopsida > Solanales > Solanaceae > Lycium > Lycium barbarum. The sequence goes on from NC_083342.1 coordinate 4,631,905, forward strand.
CGATGGCTGTCAAGTACGCGCTCAATCATCCCAGCTAACGCCTCACTAGTTGTTTCGCTTGGGACATATGCTTCATTCAAGATCTTCAACAGTGCATTTCTGTGCATATCCGAACTCAAAAGCAAAGAGAGAATAGGAATTTGAGCATTGGTCTTTTTCAACTGATCCACGACCGAGTACTCACTAGCTTTAATTTTCCTCAGAAATTCTTCTGCTTCGAATTCAGTCACGACCCTTTTGGGAGGTACGTTGGTTTCCTTAACTTGCCCCAATCTAACTAGCTCTTCTGGAGAATAGCATCTTCCAGACCTTGTCATTCCTGATGTCTTAACCTTGTCAGTGATCGCGTCCTTTCCTCGACATTCCATCACAGTTTATTGATAATTCCATGGTACGGCTTTTGTATTGAGCACTGGTAACTGATTTGGTGCTTGAACTACTTCCACAGGCGTTGATGAAGCTCCTAATATCTCGACAGGCACACAACCCCTTATCACTACAGCCGGAAAAGCAACGGCTACAAGATCATTATCCTCCACACGATCCACAGGCACTATAAATTCGGCTGGGTATCAACATTTTCATCTGTTCCAATCATATTTATCGTGGCCCCATCATGGGTTGGGAGTGGATTGTTAACCACATTTGGTGTTGGTGGTTTGACCGTGATCTGTTTTGCTTCAATAAGATCCTCAACCTTATGCTTCAATGCGTAACAACGATCAGTGGAATGGCCTTTTACCCCCGAATGATATGCACATGTTTTAGTGGGATCAAAGCTTCTGGGTAATGTATCTAGAATTCTACCTTCCACAGGATATACTAAGCCTGAAGCTTGCAGCCTTTCAAAAACAACGCTCAGTGGCTCTCCTAATGGTGTGAAATTGCGAAACGGTTTATTTGGGCGAGGTGCGGATGCATTGTTTGGATGATGAGTTTGTGATGGTGGAGCTGGATATGTTGGTGGTCGTGGAGCTCGATATGTTGGTTGTGTGTTGTAAACAGGGTAGGATATTTGTGGTGATTGAGGTTGGTAAGATGACAAAGCTTGGTCGTAGGGATGTGGAGAATATTGGAAATATTGTGAGTGGTGAGCGTTAGGCTGGTATCGCGGGGGTCGTTGATGGTGGTATGATGTGTTTCCCAAAGCTATTACCGATGCTGCTTCTTTTTCTTTTTTCTTTTCGTTTCCGAGAGTACCAGTTTGTATGGCCCTACTAGTAGATTGTAAAGCCACAAGACTTGTTATTCTCCCTGTCTTAATGCCATCTTCGATCATGTCCCCGGCTTTGATCACCTCTGCAAAAGTTTTTCCGCCCATTGTCACCAAACGTTCATAGTATTCCGGTTCTAGTGCTTGAATGAAGAAAGTAACCATTTCTGTCTCCTCCATGGGTGGGTGTACTCTAGATGCTTCTTCCCTCCACCGTATAGCATATTCTCGAAATGATTCGATTGACCTCTTCTTTAATTTTGTAATCGAGATTCTGTCAGGAGCGATCTCGACATGAAATTTATAATGATCCACAAAAGCATTCGCCAAGTCATCCCAAGTACGCCATTTGGTTGTATCTTGCTTGGAATACCACTCCAAGGCTTTTCCACTCAAACTTTGATTGAATAGTTTGACTCTTATCCCTTCATTCTTCCCCACACCAATCAACTTTTCACAATAGACTTTCAAATGAAAGAAAGGATTTCCTGACCCATCAAACTTCTCAAATTTTGGAATCTTGTAACCTGTTGGCAATTCTACCTCGGGGAATGCACATAATTCTTCATATCTCACGCTTTGATTACTACCCAGTCCACGCAAACTTCTCATGGCATCCTCCGAACTTTTGAGCTTTCTATTTATCATTTCATCATTAACTGACCGTGCTTCATTTTCAACTTCGACATAATGATCAACATCTGTGCGACATTGCCCTTGAATCTGTGTCATGGGTGGAGCTGTGGTATAAGTATACACTGGCGGAACTTGATGTGTATTGGTAACATCATGTGCCGGCGGTATGAACTGAGTTTTTGAAGAGGTGGTTGTAAATAAAAGGGGAGCATTTTGAGTGAGGGGTTCGGAACGAACCGGCTGAGAGGTGGTAAAATAATTTGCTTGGTTAAATTCGTCCAAATTTGGGAATGGAGGTGGCATAGGCAAAGTCTGACGAACCCCGTGAGATGGAGTCATATGTGGCGGAGTTTGAGAAAATGACCGATTTTGAAGTACCATGTGACTTAATTCAGCAACTCGTCGCTCCAGATGAGCAATGATCACCAAATGTGTTTCTGGTTCATTAGAGGATGTGGGATCACTTGTGATCGGTAAACTAAGAGATGACTCAGATGAAGTGGTTGCATTGATCAAACTTTGCTCCATTTTAGAACGAGTCTTTTTAGTTAACCAGGTGATTAGTGATGAGTCAGAGTCTGATTTCTTGGCTCTAGACCGTGTGAAATATGGATGCTCCGCCAGTTCCCCTTTAGCACAAGTCAACCTTCTTCGTTTTAAAAAATAAGTTTGAAAGAAAAAAGATAAAATAAGAAAGAAAAAAAAAACGAGTCAGTATACGGTAAGGACATGTTATTGCACATAAACACATTATTGCACATAATACATCGCATTCTATAATGCAAGGGACCTCTTTATGCCAGAGGTAGGCCTAACGAACATTTGAAGGGCAAACATGTTTTTTATGTATCATTCCATAACTCTTCCTAAAACTAATTTACAAGAATAATAAAATTTATTACATGTCAATTAATAATACAATTCAAAGTTAATCTAAGATATCTAATACTTCATCTCCACTGATTTCCTTTAGTTGTTTTCAACACTCCGGCATTAATTGAATGTTTCACGACAACCTGCAACAAAATGTCAGTTTTTCCTGAAATATTTATCTATAGAGTACTAGGTCCACATATTCCACATATTTGTCCTTCAAATAATGCATATAACTAGTGAATAGTGCCACTTAGAGTCATAGACTCATTTGGACATTTGGTAAGGTTGACTAATGAACTTAATACACCAAGGGTATTAAGCCTCCTAGGTTTAAAATGATGCATGTCCTTACAAGGTTTTAGTTTTCGCTCTACCTAGGTAGACTAAGAATGGTTTTCCTATGACACAAGGCTCCCCCAAACGGACAACTTGGAAGTGGAAAGTCCGTGGCCGTCGACTGCACCGCCGATCGATTAAATCCACAAGACCAATCCAACTAAAGAGGTAATTTAGTAGTGCACGGGCGCAAACTGCGAAACCGCTTTAAGTGTGTGAATATGTGTGAATTTTCCAGGAGTGGAGGAAATATGAACGGAATGCCAATTTAAGGAAAGCAATAACATACATATTACATAGAAAATTTACATAAGGAATAAAATAAAAACATTCAAAAGCATATAAAGCAACAATATAGGCAAAATAAAGCAAAACAAACAAAATATCGCACAAATTATTTATTAACCTAAGTTGTTATGGTTAGAGCCTAAGTTCCCCAGCGAAGTCGCCAAGCTGTCACACCCCATTTTAACCGGGTCGATTTAAGGAGTATGACATATTGGTGATTCCTGTTTATTTTATTTAAGGAGTCGCCACCTAATTAATTTAACGGTGAATTAGGACACCTAAATGTTAACTAAGGTAAAGTTAAAACTAAACCTCAATTAATAATCTGCTTAACCAGTATGATTCTAGGTAAGGGCTCTATATTATCCTAAAGGGAAGGGGTTAGGCATCCTTTAGGATCCGTTAACTCACGGTTATCCGACCAAACTTAGGTTAATTAATTGAAATTAAAGATGTAAATGTGGCATTTGAATTTTTAAGAAATTGGTTCGCTATAGGGCTAACGTTTAAAATATAAGCTACTAAAATAAGATTTGTAAATATCTCTAAAATTTTAAATAATAAGGTTATTTGAAATAAACTTACGAATATTATTAATGTTTTCAAAAATATGATAATGCTATTTTTTTTTAAAAGATAATCTTATAAATATTGCTATGGCTTTAAAAAGTGTTATAAAAAAATGAAATTTGCAAAATATAATAATTTGCGTATAAACAGAAGAAATGCGGGTTGCAACGTTTTAACACTTGAAACGAATTGATTTTGCAGTTTAGAAAAGATGGAGTTTTCTTTCTCTTTTCCATTACTCTTTATTAACTATGCTTAATTTTAAAAATGCATGGTTGATTCAAACTTGGAGAGCTAAAAAAAAAATAAAAAAATGCTGGTCATGTTTGCATATTAGTGACATTTCTCAAGATGAAATATTTAGATGCTTGGTTTAACCCACCCGTCCCATTCAACTAACTTGCTAATTCTGCTAAGGTTTATCTAAATTAATATAACAAACAAAGAGTTAATTGCATAATACAAATAAAAATGCAAAAAGATAAAATAGAGGAGTAAATAAGTTAAATGGGCTCAACCCATTTTTAAAACTGCTGTAATCTGGACTGCTGACGGGAGTGGGCTCAGCCCATTTTTTAAAACATGCTGTGGGTTGTCCGCATCTATTGGGCTTGGCCCATAATTCATATTTTCTTTGCTGCAGATAGGGCTGGATAGAGAGAGATCACATTGGGCTTTTAGCCCAAACCGAATGCGGAGGAAGAACGAGTCTCTCGGACTCGTATGCGATGTTCCTGTTGTGGGTGCAGCAAATTGAGGCGTCTGGTCTCGAATCTACACTCGAGACTTCAAATCTACCGCAAAACACTATGAATCACGATTTGTATACCCTGAATCCGAATAGATGTCAAAGGCAAAACAGAGCAAACGATGTGGATTTTGACTCGATATTGGATAATACTAAAAGTAAACTAATGTCGTCTGTGGGGGAAGTTTACTTGTGACTCGAAAGCCTGTCGAAAAATAGCGATTTTTTGGGGATTTTCAGAATTCGTTTTCTTGTCCAAAAAAAAGCCCCCTGAAACAGAATCCATAGAATCTATTTTATAGCGTGATTCGTTAGGTTTTTTTCGTTTTTTAGAGAGATGAGCGTGGTGTGGTGACAGTGGTATGGGTGTGTCAGACGCGTGGTGTAGTGGAGTGATGGGTGTGACAGAGGTGTCGGAGGCGAGTGGGATGTCGGTGGTGAAGTGGGGATCACGTGGTGAAGTGGGGGTATGGGTGTGGACGATGAAGCAGTGGGGTGAGGAAGATGGTGCGACGGAGTGGAAGGTGGAGGTGGTGGTGCGGAGGTTGGAGGCGGTGATGGACGAGGAGGGGAGGAGAGGAGGCGAACGAGAAAAAGGGAAAGGGGAAGGGTTTGAGCTGCGGCGGAAGAGAAAAAAAAATGAAGGGAAAAGGGTTTCCCTTATTTTGACGAAAAATTGGGTCGGACCCGATCTATTTGTGGACCGGGTCGATTTTAGACCGGGTATTAAGAGAATAGGCTAATAAATTAAAACACGAATTATTCTAAAAATTGAGATAAGAGATATGGACTAGTCCAAAAAATATTAGGGGTTGATCGGACTTTGATTTGGGGTCCGGTAAGTCAAAATACGGACCGAGTGCAAAGAATAGTTTGGCTTCTAAATTTAAATAAAAGACCTGTCTAAATAACTTGTGTTAAATATTTCTCAATACAAAAATATGCAATCTTCAATGCTCGGATAAAAGTGGCGTTGTACTAGCCGTGCAATAATATTCCGACAATTCGCACTGGAATAAATACTATTGTTTAATTATGCAAAGATAAATGTTATGCGTGTGCGTAAGCTGGTAAAAATACTGAAATAATAAAAAATTATGAATTATGATAATAATAATAATAATAATAATAATAATAATAATAATAATAATAATAATAATAATAATAATAATAATAATAATAATAATAATAACGGTAATAGAATAATGAAGTGCCGGTACTGATTAGAGACTGATAATTCAATAAAAAATAACTATATATATTTTAATTTTTCTAAAAATATTAGAGGCGTAAATAGGTATTTTGGAAGAGAGGCGGGACAAAATTGGGTGTCAACAATCTCCGACATATTTACGAAGCATCGAGACATGGAAAACTGGGTGAACTGACTCTAAATCAGGAGGTAGATCTAACTCATAGGCCACTTTGCCTACTTTGCGCACAATCTCATAAGGCCCAATGTATCGGGGACTGAGCTTCCCCTTTTTGCCAAATCTCATTACACCCTTCATTGGTGACACTTTTAATAATACCCAATCTTTCACTTGGAACTCTAAGTCCCTTCGACGATTATCCGCATAGGACTTTTGACGACTATGGCTTGCTGGACCAAGTCTGGCCCAGTCAATTTAGTCTCTCCTACCTCGAACCACCCAATTGGGGATCTACACCTTCGCCCATATAAAGCCTCATACGGTGCCATTTGGATGCTAGAATGATAACTATTCTTATAAGCAAATTCAATGAGTGGTAAGTGATCATCCCAATTACCTCCAAAATCTATCATACATGCCCGTAACATATCCTCAAGAGTCTGTATGGTACGTTCAGCTTGTCCATCAGTCTGCGGGTGAAATGTCGTGCTAAGGCTCACTTGAGTCCCCAAACCCTCTTGGAAGGACTTCCAAAAATTAGCTGTAAACTCAGTTCCTCTAACTGAGATAATAGATACCGAAACACCGTGAAGTCGCACTATCGCTTTAACATAAAGCTTTGTATAATCTTCTGCCATATATGTCGTTCTGACTGGTAAGAAATGAGCTGACTTTGTGAGCCTATCCACAATCACCCATATAGAGTCATACTTACGTCGAGAACGGGGTAAGCCTGTAATGAAGTCCATGTTAACTACTTCCCACTTCCGAGTTGGATTTTTTATAGCTTGCAACAATCCGCCCGACTTTTGGTGCTCGATTTTCACTTGTTGACAGTTGGGACATTGAGCTACGAATTTCGCTATATCTTTCTTCATCCTATTCCACCAATATATAGATTTAAGATCATGGTACATTTTCGTTGCTCCGGGGTGGACAGAATAACGGGAACAATGAGCTTCTCTCAATATTTGGTGGCATAAACTTTCCACATCAGGAACACATAATCTGCCTCGGCATCGGAGAACTCCGTCTCCTACAATCTCAAATGATGACTTCTCCTTCTGAGTGAGTGTATCTCTGTAATGCAGCAGCATGGGATCTTCGTATTGTCGCTCCTTCACTTCCACTACTAGTGATGAGACTGCTGATTCCTGAATGGTAGTTCCCTGCTACCTGAGTCCACTACTCGAATTCCTAGACTAGCTAACTGCTGGAGCTCACGAGCCATTTCTCTTTTCTCTGGTCGTACATCACACAAAATTCCCATAGATCTGTGGCTAAGAGCATCAGCCATAACATTTGCCTTTCCAGGGTGATATATGATATCAACATCATAATCTTTTAGCAATTCCAACCATCGTCGTTGCCGCAAATTCAACTCTTTTTGCTTGAAGATATACTGAAGGCTCTTATGATTTGTATAAATATCCACATGGACACCATATAAATAATGTGTCCACATCTTTAATGCATGAATCACTGCAGCCAATTCTAGATCATGGGTTGGATAATTTTTCTCATGTTTCGTAATTGCCTTGAAGCATACGCAATCACCTTACCATGTTGCATCAACACACAGCCTAGCCCAATGCCTGAAGCATCGCAATAAACAACATAACATTTCAATCCCTCTGGAAGTGTCAGGACGGGGGCAGAAGTCTATCTATCTTTTAACTCTTGGAAACTATGTTCACAAGCATTTGTCCATTGAAACTTAGCTGATTTCTAGGTTAGCTTTGTGAGTGGTGCAGAAACAGAAGAAAAACCTTCAACAAATCTCTTGTAGTAACCTGCTAAGCCTAGAAAGCTACGAACCTCCGTAGGAATTGTGGGCCTTGGCCAAGTCTTCACGACCTTAATATTTTGGCTATCTACCCGAATACCATCGGCTGCCACAATGTGCCCCAGAAATGTCACTGAGTTCAACCAAAACTCACACTTAGAAATTTTTGCAAACAACTCTCGAGTTTGAAGAACTCTAAGGACAGTACGCAAATGATCCGCATGTTCTGCCTCTAATCTAGAATACACCAAGATGTCATCGATGAATACAACCACAAATAAATCTAAGAAGGGCCTGAACACATTGTTCATCAAATCCATAAATACTGTCGGTGCATTAGTTAGTCCAAATGACATCACCCGGAACTCAAAATGGCCATATCTTGTTCTGAAGGCTGTCTTAGGGATATCTTTCTCCCTAACTCTCACTTGATGATACCCGGACCTCAAATCTATCTTTGAAAACCATTTGGCACCTGGTAATTGGTCAAATAAGTCATCAATCCTCGAAAGAGGATATTTTTTCTTAATCGTCACCTTATTCAATTGCCGATAGTCAATGCACATTCTCAAGGAGCCATCTTTCTTTCGGACAAACAATACGGGTGCTCCCCACGGGGATGAACTAGGCCTAATAAAGTCTTTCTCAAGCAAGTCTTTCAATTGCTCCTTCAACTATTTCAATTCTGCGGGAGCCATTCTATAAGGAGGAATAGATATAGGCTTGGTGTCTGGTAACACATCAATAGCAAAATCGATCTCCCGCTCGGGAGGTAGGCCTGGAAGCTCTTCCGGGAATACATCCGGAAACTCATTCACTACGGGAACTGACTGAAGAGTCGGCGGTTCAGCTTCTACATCTTGAAACCGAACTAGATGATAAATGCATCCTTTCGTGATCATTTTCCTTACCTTTAGATATGAAATAAACCTACCTTTTGGTGACGCAGTATTCCCTTTCCATTCTAAAACTGGTTCTCCCGGAAATTGGAAACGAACCATTTTCATTCTACAATCAACATTGGCATAGCAAGAAGTCAACCAATCCATGCCCATAATAACATCAAAATACACCATTTTTAACTCATGCAAGTCAATCATAGTACGACGGTCACAAATCATAACTATACAGTTTCTATATACTCGGCTAGCTATTACCGATTCCCCAACAGGTGTAGATACCTCAAAAGGTTCGATCGACTCCGGTTTGACTCTAAACCGACCCGCAATACATGGAGAAACATATGACAATGTGACCACATCAGGAGAAAATACCGATAATATACCTGTGACCACATCAGGAGAAGACTCAAGATCTTGGCGTCTAGCCAAAGCATAAATACGGTGCTGTGGACCGCTAGAACTAGGGACTCTCCCTCTGCCTCTACTATGGCCGACTGGCGCATGTGAACCTGACCCCATAGGGCGTATAGATGATGAAGATTCGGCTACCGACCCTGAAGGCTGGGTCCTACCTCTACCACCAACGGAGGGGCAATCACGCATAATATGGCCTGGTCGACCACATGAATAGCAAACCTCTGAACCCAATCGGCACTGACCCCAATGTAACTTCCCACACTGGGAACATCGTGGTACAGGTGGCCTCTCCTGACTCGAATCTCCTCTGAACTGCGAACCGGAAAAACTCTGACTCTGCTCGGAATGAGTAGATCTATCAAATCTCTGGCCTGAAAACCGTGGAGGCGCACTAGTCATAGAATGGCCTGAATGCCTCGAAAACTACTGTCTGTGCCCGCCTCTAAACTCACTCATCGGACCCGAAGATCTAGCCCTCTTGCTATGTCCCCTATCATGCTCACATTCACTTCTTTGTTGTTGTAGGCTTTCTTCTAAATTTTGAGGATGGGCTTGAATGTGTGAAATATCCATATTGTCCTGAAGGGACGCAGTCAAGCACCTATCCATCAAATGTGGCCTTAGTCCTTTCACAAATCGGTGCACTCGGTCACCCATATGCGCTACCATGGCTGAAGAATACCTGGCCAAAGAATTGAAGCGGAGACTATACTCTAAAGCACTCATGCTTCCTTGCCTCAAATTCAAGAACTTATCGCCTCTAGCTCGCCAAACTTCTGGAGGCAAATAATGTCGGAGGAAGACATCTACAAATTCTTGCCATACCGGGGGAGGCGCATTGGCTCCCCGTGAAGCCATCCAAACCGTGTACCAATGAGCCGCAACATCCCCAATCTATAGGACGCTAACTCCACTGATTCGGTGTCCGAAGCATGTATCAACCGAAGCGTCCTCAACATCCCATCAATAAAATTCTGAGGGTTCTCATCCGGCTTTGATCCAAAGAATTCTGGAGCGTTCAAGCTAATGAAATCACGGGCCCTTGCACTAACAGTCCTATCACCTTGCCTTGCACTTTGCCGCTGAGTCTGGGCAGCAACCAATTGAGTAAGCAAATGAATGGCCTCATTTACATCTTGGCCTGAAGCTTCCAGTGGAAGAGCCGGAGGTGCTGGAGTTGGGGCTGAGGCTCCCTCATGCTCCTCAGAAATAGGTACTGATTGGGAGGACTGAGATTGAGCCGCATTCTGGGACTCACTTTCCTCTACAACTGTTGGCGGTGCTCTTTCAGCCCGCTATTCTACCACTGTCTTGCCCTTTTGGGCTGCCGTAGCCTTTTTCTTTACAGGCATCTCTGAAATACATAACACATGGTTAAGGAAAAAAAGTTCTTATATCATAGCTCTATCGCACGATCTTATGAAGAAAGAAGGTCATTCATTCCTAAAATGCCCGCAGCCTCTTGTTCATAAGGGTGGCGCACAACACACCCATAACCAAGACTCTACTGCACACGACTCGTAGACACACCCTAGGACAGAACTGCTCTGATACCACTTTTGTCACGACCCAACCGGAGGGCCGTGACGGGCACCCGGTGCTAGCCCACCCGGGCACCTCTTAACATACCTTTTTATTTACATCTAGGTGAGCCACATATTAAATCATACTTTTTCCATTGGGCAACAATACATGTTTATATATATATCACCATTTATAGCAATGCCCATAGCAATTTACATAAGCCGACGAGGCTAACAAAATGACATCTAAAATATAGGCCGACAAGGCCAAACACATCTAACCATATACACATGTCTACGAGCCTCTAAGGAGATCATGTCATATCATGTAGGCGGGACAGGAGCCCGCTATGCCCATAAATATGTACACAAAAGAATCAATACCAAAAGCTATAACTCCGAATTAAATGGAACTCCGCTATGCAGTCCCTGAGAAATATAGCTATAGATCAAGCCTGTCTCCCTGGCCACCTACTGGCATGCCGAAGCGTCCATAAACAAAAGGACGTCAGTACGAAGAATGTACTGAGTATGTAAAGCATGATCAATATCATTATAGAAGCATAATAAGCAACATAAGGAATAGCATAAGATGTGAGATAGTAGTATCATCGTCACAAGCACTTACTTGCTTTTCATAGGGACTTTCCATTTCTAATGCGAGATTGTGTACATACATTCGTATCCATATTCGTACTCATTTACATTTCGTATCCATAGTCGTATTCATATACATCTTCATATTCATATCTTATCATAATCGTATTCATACGCATATCTATATCGTATACATATCCATATCATATACATAGCATTTACATAGCATACCCGACCACAAAGGTTCGGTGTTTCACGTACCCGACCATGGCTAGGCTCGGTTATCATACATACCTGGCCAACCAAGTCTCAGGGTTATCCGTACCCAACTGCAGTGGTGCGCGTGCATCATCATATATATATATATATATATATATATATATACATCTATATATTCTACCCGGCCATATAAGCTCGGGGTTTCATAATACCATACATAGGCACACATACATATAAGCTCATAGGCATCTTTAGCATCATCACTATTATCATCGTCATCATTATCGTTACCACTATTATCGTCGTTCATTACATCTATCCTTATAGGATTACTCGTCATATGAGGAATTTAGTACAATCGTAACATATCGAGAATTATAAGCTTAGCAGCTTTTGAAGATAGCATAATTTGGATATTTGGCCAAAGAACCATGCCTTATGAAAGAAGGGTTAGCCTTACATACCTTTCCGTTCAACTATTCTACCACTTGCACGTTCTCCTTCAATGCTCACGTTTCTACCTTCATTAGAGTTATACTATCATTAGAAAATCGATAGCCAGCATACACGACTAAAACTAGAGAAAATTGGACAACATCTCCTTTATTTATACGACTTCCTCCATATCATATATCAACTCCCAAACGTCAATAATACATTCACAATATCATAACAATAGTCTTTATTCATCAACATTATCCATATTTCTCAATTCACATCCAATCATCCATATCCATGGTCATAACACACGATTACGTTCATTCATATAAAATGCCTATCCCATGTTTTTAACATCATTTATAGCATAACCATATCACAACACATCAAGAATCATGACTCAATTCAACCTATTACTCACAATGATACTATTCCCACATTCATGACCCATTTTTCTATATCCTTCTACAATTCAAGTGTTTCAACTTTCAAATACCTTAAATAACATGGAAACACCATAAATATTACCTTAGATGGTGTAGGGATGAACCTTGGGTGGAAACTCCTCACTTGAGCAAAACCCTAGTTTTACCTTCACTTGGATTTCTTGCCTTGGATGAACTTTAATGGGTTTGTTGCACTTGATTCACTTAGTTTGATGTTGTTGATCACTAATATCTCTTGAATTCTTGTGGGAGAAGTGTAGAGAGATTTTTTAGAGAGAGGGGGTGTGAAAGGGAAATGAAATAAAATAAGACTTGGATCCCTTGTTAATAACACAAATCTGTCCCGACCAGTTTCTACGGACCAACATACGGTCCGTATAAATTATACTGCCCGTATATCTGGCCGTAGATTTGGTCCAGAGAGGGGTGATAATCTGGGCTGATTATACGGTGGAACATACGGCCCGAATGTTTTATACGGCCAGTATGTTTGACCGTATAATGCCCAGTTTTTCCGAAGTTCGTTCTCGTCGACTCGTTTAATCTCCAATCCTTATGGAACCTTCTTAACACTTGTTTATCACCTCATTAACAATCTAAGGGACGTTATAACTCTTCTCCAAAACATCCTTAAATTATCGCTAACTTGTTACTCGTAAATCCCTTCCGATACATATCGTATGCCTTGCCTTCTCTTGGCAAACTTCCTTCCCCTACCTCGAACGTCTTTGAAATCTTAATTAGGGTCATCAAATATCATTCCTTACTCATTAAAATATCGTATACTCATGCTCTTCTTTAGTCTATTCGCTGTGCATCAACGGAAAAAATTTTGAGGTGTAACACTCATCATGACTCATCGGTTTGGGTCGTGACAGAAGTAATATCAGAGCAGTCTGTCCTAGGGTTGTCTACAGACCGTGTCCAGTAGAGTCTTGTTTATGGGTGTGAAGCGCACCACACTTATAAATAAGAGACTGCGGGGCATTTAGGAATCATTGACCTTTCCTTCTCATCTTAGATCGTGCAATAGAGCCAAAGTTTAGGAAAGATCATTTCCTACCCTCTTGTGTGCAAATTAATACAGATGAAGAAGACTATTTCTAATTATAGGGGTACAAGAAAGGCCCCCAGGGTGGACTGAGGACCAGCACTACCCACCGATTCCGTACCACGAGTACCAGGACAGATTAGGAGAAGTCTTAGTTACTCCCTTGAGTCAGATCCTTCTGAGGAAATGATTGAGACGACTCCTCCGGAGCCTGTGACTTCTATGGAGGAGGATCCATCAGAGGAAAACTATGAGACAGACCCATCCGAGGGTTCATATGAGACACCAGTGGAGCAGGAGGCTCCTGAGGCTGCACCGGATTTGGTCCCTCAATTTTCTCCTATGAGTGAGCATTACGTCAGAGCAGCCACGAGCGTAAATGTTACGGAGGTATCTAGCCCGTTGTCTTGGGCTTCAGTTAATCAGGATCCGCTAGAGAATTCATATCCTTCGGATTATGATGGGGGAGGTGAGGATGGTCAGATGAGTAGATGGTGGGAGGATGATAAAAAGGATATTTCACTTTGCGATTCCCAAGACCAGGACCAGGACAGGCCGATTACAGGTATATGGAATTTCTTATTGAAACTCCTTATGTTATGAATGATTATTATGGAATATCATCTATTGTTTGATAACTGGAGATTTTAAAGGAGCCGATAATTGGATTATTTATGGGTAATTGCAACTAAGACATTTCTGCCACTATGAACCCCGAGGACTAGGAATGGAAAGTAATCACGTGTGTTGACTCGTGGTCATGGGAAATTTTCTAGATATTGAAAGTTTCAAATGTTACGATAATATTCATCCCACCAAGGAAGTAGGGACATTTCCAACCTGGGAAAATACATTGCATGATTTTATTTGGACTTTCCCTTTAGAACTTCAAATGGGTTTTCAAAGATATGTGATAAAAGACTATGTAGCAATGAAAAGAATGGATGTGAGGTTGATTATTTTCAGACTAAGAAACAGAGTACAAGTATGAGTAAAGGTTATTGTATAAAATTGTGCTGATAAAAGTTATCGGCAGCACTTAGAAAAGTATATTTACATATGAGAAGGTACGATAAACATGGAGGCTGGACTAATTTGAGGAAGTCAAGATCATGAAAGGCACCTTGACAGAGAACTCTCAAAACACATCCGGTGTTGGGTTATGTACTAGGAGGGAAAAGATTATGTATATGAGTAAAGATGTTTAAGTAAAGTTATATTGCCAGGGTTACAATTAAGACTTAGAAAGATATACTAAGAAGTCCCACAGATTTAGACATATGGTCAATATGAGAACCCGGAATAACTCAAAGAAATCAGAAGCATATGAGCCTTATGATTAGGATTTCAAGATGGTTACCAGATATAAGTTTGACAAGTTGGTCAAAAGAGGGGAGGCGTAATAAGCCGTGGGTTCAGGACAAAATCAAATGGCAACGGGATATCTCGCAAGAAAAGGTATTGCAGAGCGATAAAAAGATAAGTCACGAGTGGCTATATCGAGAATTATGTATACCTTTATGATTGATTTTACGACATCTTAAAAGTATTGATTGTGATGTATGTCAAGATTGAGGTAGCAAGCGCTACAGAGAGAATTAGGATTAGGTTTTCTCCGGAATTAAAGACAGATAGCAGTAACGCGATCAAATATGTAAGCACCAGCATTAGGAAAAAGAAGGTTATGATATCATAAAGGGGAGAGAAATGTCACGACCCAAAACGATGGGCCATGACTAGTGCCTGAGCTGGGCACCCGTATACAACCCGCTAGATATAATCCGGCTGAAACTGAAAACAATATGGCACTCTGTAAAAGCATGTTGTGAACTCATCATGTCATACATCAGAAAGAACCTGTCTCCTGAGAAGTCACAGTTAACCAAAACATAACAAATATGCAAGCCGACAAGGCTGCCACTATACACGGGGACATCCAAGGCGAACTACATCAATATAGCTGACCAAACCGTATATACACAACCCACATATGTCTACAGACCTCTAAGAATATAACAAAGTCTACGTCAAAAGGATCTATACCAAAATAACTCAAGCTCCAGAACAATGGAGCTCTCCAAGCGGCTGGGCAGAAGTCCTAAGCCGTAGGATCACCAAACTAAGTGTTTGTACCTGCGGGCATGAAACGCAACCCCCGAAGAAAGGGGGTCAGTACGAATAGTGTACTGAGTATGTAAGGCATGAAATCAACATATATAAAATCCTGGAAAACATTTGAGGCGTGTCAATGAATGGGCAAAATAAATGCATCAGTATAGCTATATCAAAGAAACACATATATCCATAGAAATATTACAACAAAGGCTACAGCGTCACCCCCTGTCAACTGTGCCATATATATACACATCATAACAAAGGCCACAGCGCACCCCCTGTCAACTATGCCATATATATACACATCACAACAAAGGCCACAGCACACCCCCTGTCAGCTGTGTCATATATATACACATCACTACAAAAGCCACAGCACACCCCCTGTCAACTGTGCCATATATATACACATCACAACAAAGGCCACAGCACACCCCCTGTCAACTGTGTCATATATATACACATCACAACAAAGGCCACAGCACACCCCCTGTCAACTGGGCCTTGTAATACACAACAAATGTCACAGCGTCACCCCCTGTCGACTGTGCCTTATATATACATGAAGAATGAAAATGAGTGTTGTGCATAATCAAAATGAAATAATAGAGCTCTCTGTAATGTCACAAAATAGCCATATACATATATTATACTCATGGCATGCATAGGAGTTCAAATGGAAACTATCGCTCTATCCTACCTTGGAGGAACAATTTATAAGGTGAGATCAACAACAATGAAATAAATCGAGAAAATCATGAAATAGCTTAACATTTTCATATCATCGTTAAAATCATATTTGACACCTTTAAGTATAAAATCATCCTCAACGTAATCCTCATAAAAACATTCTCGTTCTTAACATCATAAGAAGCTTTAAGAGTCATAAACTTCTAGCTTTGAAATGAAGGAGGTTATGAAAACACTTATGGAATCATACCATAGGAATCATGCCTTTGAAAGAAAGGGACGAGCCTTAACATACCTGCCCACTCTCCAATTATCTACTCCTATTCGTTCGAGCTCGTAAGTCTGCATTTAAAAGGATTCACACAATCTTTACACTCATCGTAGTATATTTGTCCGAAGCTTTCAAGTCAAACTATTTTATATCCTGCCGAAAATTGGGCAGCATTTTCCCCGTTTATATGTCTAGCCCGAAATCTCAACTCAGCAATCAACAACAACAACAACAATACCAACGTCAATAACATCATTTCCAACACCAATATGTACCATAAAACAGCTCACACGCTGTTTGTCAACTTCCATAACTAATCAACTTACTACACAATTATTTAACGACTTTGTCTCCGTAAATAATCCTCAAATAATACCAAAAGAGAAAGATTCATACCTTTTTTCTTGTTAAGACAGCAATATCCTAAATATCCACGCTAAAATCCACCGCAAAGCAATACTAGAATCACAACCATGCGTTACCCGGACCTAAACCACTACTCCGCGACTTAAATATTGCTCACTTTTGATTTCCTCACTTTCTCTCTTCCAGTTTCTGAAATTTTCTAGGAAAATCTGATGAAAAAAAAGGGGTTATTACCCTTTATATAGGGTCAAATTCGGGTCGGGTTCACTGTAGCATTTTATTGTAGCAGCAATGTAGCAGGTCGGTACTGTAGCAGTACTGTAGCACGCGTTTCTGCTCTGTCAGCCAAACGTGTAACGTCCATAATTCTCTACTCCGATGTCTTATCGACGAGCGGTTTGGTGCGTTGGAAACTAGACTCGACGAACTTCATTTTAGGCTTTTGTTTCACTTCAAAACGCTTTATATGCGAAGAGATATTCGTCCCCCAATTTAGACCAAAATTTTCACACAAAACTTCACCCATCCTTTCTCCAAAGTCGTACTACTCCATTTCTTCCACTCATTTCCTTATAAAACCTTCCGGTATACCTTATATACATCCTTCACTTATTAAATATACTTAGTAATGCTTGCTCCTTACATTCCAAAGTGATTTTACTTAACCATAAATCAACGTACTTATGTTTCAAATTTGATAGGTGCTTCTTCGAAGATACGGGGTGTAACAAGAAACTTGGACAAGGAAAACGTATACCCATTGAGGGTCAGGTAATATATTTGAGGAAAAGGTTAGGATGAAAGCAGGAAAGCAGACGATAGGATCAAATTTAAATAAATCAACGGGAGATAGAGTAATGCTGGATGTGACAAAAGAAACTATGAGGACTAAAGGAAGGAGGAGGTGTCAACGAAATGGTTAAAGGGAATTATGTGGCCGCCGACAACAGGAGAAGATTAATGAGTCAGTAGGCTTACCCAAAGGAAAACAAATTGAAATTATAAGACAATGGTTGTGTTAAAGATACAAAGATGCGATTATGAAGAAAACTGAGAAAATTCGAGATATATATATATATATATATATATATATATATATATATATATATATATATATATATATACATGTGTGTGTGTACTAGTCGTAGTATCATAAAGGAATATGAAGACTCGACAAAAGAAGAAAGAAAAGGGTGTACTTTGTGAGGATTCCATGATAAGAATAAGAACCGACAGAACACTAGAAGGACTATGATGCATGACTGTGATGCAAACAAGTAGTTACGAAGAATTACGAGACAAAATGAGTTAAACTAATGAATGGACGAGTCGTGGGAACGGATGGTGTGGAGTATCATCTTTTAATAGTATAGTATAGACATAAATCGGAATTGGGAACCTAGAGCAAGGAGAATTTCAAGGATATTAAGAAGATAGTCGTGGAGGAAGACTAGGGCTAAAGGAGTGTGCTATAGTCAGACACTCCATAAGGGGTCTGATGAATTTCGATGTCCCCATTAATTCATTAGCCTAGGGGACTACTAGTCATGAAAGGTAGAAGTGAAAATTCAATAAAGAAGGCATCTGAATTGTATCCAATATGTATAAGCATTTTGATTTGATACAAGAACTCAACTAGAAAAAAGGAAATAATTTAAACCATGCGATGAAAAGAACTCCGGCATTATATGGAATAGAGGAGTTGAAGGATCGCTAAGGTCGGCCAGATGACTATCAAAGACGGTTAATACG
The DNA here is from genome assembly GCF_019175385.1 of Lycium barbarum. Classification (NCBI taxonomy): domain Eukaryota; kingdom Viridiplantae; phylum Streptophyta; class Magnoliopsida; order Solanales; family Solanaceae; genus Lycium; species Lycium barbarum. The sequence goes on from NC_083342.1 coordinate 4,650,518, forward strand.
CGAAGGTTACTGGTATATGAGAACATCCTTTAAAAGAGGGGAAGAACAAATTCAGTTCTAAGATAAGTTACAATATTCCCAAGCTCAAAAGAGGGAAAATACTGGATTGAAGGAGCCAAAATTCGAAATGAACCGATATGTCAAGAATGTACTAAAGAAAAGTGAGAATGGATTAAATGCAAGTACATCATGAGACAGATATGGAAAGAAGAATAAGTTTCGCCAATGCGATACGTAGTATTCCGGACTATGACTCGAATCACTCGCGCCGAAGAAATTTTAGGTACATTTAGATATGCAGTAAAGTACTCCAAGGGTTAACTGAAGGAGTAAGAAAGGCCGCATGTGACCAGAGATAAGTATAAGGGACAATCGGGTCTACTAAAAAGAACTTGTAACACTATAAGAGATGAAAGCTCTAAAAGAGGAATATTTATAGGAAGTTCAATAATCTTCAAAGGAAAGGAAGATAGTGTGCCTATGGATAGCAAGACAGCAGTACTGCCTGAGATAAGGAAGTACCTCGTAAGTCGTGAATTCCAAGTCGCCGGTTATATCAATTGTGAGAGTGTATGACATAGAACCATATAAACAATCGCCGTGATGAAATGGCCAACAAAATAGTGTAAGGACAATGATAAGGAGTCAAAGAAGAATAGAGGCTAATTTAAGTCTCAAATGATAACTGGTACAAGAGAATCAAAAACTTAAGAAGAAAGCATACTCGTATTAAAAGGAAATTATGGTTAAGTAGGATTTTATCTTAGTTCCATGTTTATAAGTTTATTTTGTAATTATGTTAAGATTGAGGAGAGGAAATTGGAGGAAAAGTTCAAATATGAATTTGATGATATTTTGAGTTGTAAATTAGCTTGAGCTGTGATTATTAGTATGTTATAAGTATAATCTTGCTATGAGGAATAATAATGATGATGAGGAAGTATTATATACAAGTGTATAAGGGATTGTGTTAAGGTCATTGTTATGGATTGATTATGAAAAGAAGTCTGGATAGATTTGAGTCCAGTTTGAAAATAAATCTCTTGGCTGTGGTATTGTTGATATATTGGATGGACAATCTGAAGTAAAATAATCACTAAGAATAATAAGTCATTAGCAAGGAAATGCTATTACAAATCATCTAGGCGCTACCATAGGTGGAACTAAAATGATATTGTAAGGAATTAAGGAGTTCGACCAAGGAATTAAAAGGAGATGATATGGTATGTATATAAGGTCGACTAGTACAAAAAGGGATAATCTAAAATAGCACCAGAGAAGCCAGCAAGGAAATGTGCCATATCTGAACAAGAGAGTTTGTCTACTAGTAGAGAAATAAGGAGCAAGTAAAAAGGGTACAACAATTAAGGGTACTTACAGATCGACAGGGAGCCGTAGCAATCACGAGCCAAAATCATCTTAACGGGAACAGGACGATAACTGAATATCAGCTGACCACTGGCTACATATAGAAGGGCATGAGGATATGAAACTAATGGATGAGTTCGACAAAGAGTTAGGCAAACATAGAGGAAGACTGATGAGCTCATATTATAAGAGTATGAAGATCAGGGTCTAAAGGAGGAAAACCATTTCAAGAAATCAATGTTAGCATTGAAGCTCGTTGTCACACCCCTTTTTTTTCATAATAAAAATAAAAATAAATTATATTATATTATATTATATTTATTAGAAGGGTTTTTCCAATTAAAGTGACGTTTTGAAAAGGGATTATCTATTTATTACAGAGTCGTCACTTGGAATTGGGTTTTGGTGTTCCAAGTCACCTTATTGAATCCCTAATCAAAAGGAAATGACTCTATTTATAGGTCTGCGAAACAAAAAATCGGGTAAGGACCGGGGAGAAGGTATTAGGCATTCCCCAAGTCCCGTGGTTCTAGCACGGTCGCTTTATCGACTTATAGCTGGCTAAAATTAATTCTTGGATAAAATGTATTTATTAGCTATGCCTGTGATTTGCTTACTATTGTTTACCTTTTACTAGTCTTTACTAAGACGCATAGTTGCGACCTCAATTTCGATACATAGACAATTTATAGCTAAAGTATTTCTCCGCTAATCAATCGATTAATTAATCGGACCGTAATTATAAGCCTACGAAATCACCTTTATTAGTTTTCGTATAATTACTGAAACATGGTATCAAGTAATAAATTTTGCCAACCTCCATAGGTAACAAAGATATTGAAAAGATTTCATACAACTAAAGCTTTGAGTAGAATATTAACTCCCAAACAATAAAGGGTATGTCCATATAATATGGATTAAATACATGAAAAATTAGATTTTTCCAGTATTGATACAAACCACCACAACAAAGCATTTAACGTAAAATCTTCATCTCTTTTAACACTTTAGTAATAAAAATAAGACCTCCAGCGATCAAATCCATTTAGCCATTTTCTGTATCACTTATTTTATCAAATATGAAATTCTTTTCCTAATTTAATAATTTAAAAAAAAAATGCAGTAGCATTCAAAGTTCTCCACTCACTTTTGAAAATTTTAAATAGTAATGCTTAAAAGCAATGTATCAATTTGTCCTCGTTATTAAAGCAGGCAAACCAAACGACATATGCAAATCAATCTAACGTAAACAATACTAATCAACAAACATTTAACCTACAGCCATTTAGACAAACTTTCAAGAACATAGCATAAAACCATCTAAATGAACATTTGAACTAAGATCAAATCAGACAAACTACATTATAAAAAGGAACTGAACATACTTCAAAGAATAGTAGCTGTTTTTATTTTTAAAAAAAATGACCAAGGCAATGTAAGAACGATTCGAAGGATTTAATTGGTGACAATAAAATACCTTTCTGTAGCTAACATGCAAACGTGCCTGGCTATACATACAAGAGATATATATACTGTGTCAAAAGCACTATTAAATATTGACGCTTTTGTTATCGGTAAATATAGATATATTGGATAATTTGCTTTTTGAAACTTTTAACATATATAATCCAAATGCAGTATGTTTATTATGTCGGTTTCTTAAACTTGTTATTTCATGAGCATATCGTGTTTTATCCTAACAGTATCCTACAATAATATGGTTCTATAAAATATTAATTGAACATATTTCAACTCAAAAGATTATACCATTCAATTTATATAATTGTTCACACATAAACACCACCGAATTAAATCAAATTCAAACTTTCTTACTTAAACAGCAGTTAAACATGCAAGAAATAATCACACGTTTTTTCTAAATTTTACTCTAAATTTAATGTTACACGAATCTGAACATAATTTATAGTATGACGTCGAAGAAATAATAACCGGTTAGACACGTGCGAAATCTGAGAAAACTTCATAACAATGGAAGAAGGTCTCATATAAAATTATATCCAAACAATTTAATACAAACGTCCAAATATTGCAATTGGAAGCATGAAGATAAATAGTAGATACCATATCCTGCTTTAAACTCTCACGTTAGCCTCCAAAATTTTCAAATATATTCAAACCTTATACGAATGTTTTACCATTAACTTTTAGAACTCTAGTCATGCTAAAATTCACTGGAATCACTAACTTTATTAATCACAAAACTTGGAGAACTAAATATGAATATGAAGACACAAAATAAAACTAATGCAATTTATTCTTAAAAACTAGACTACATGTAGAATCCAAACCAACACCATATTGATATTAACATCCTATTTCTAGTAAGAACTAATCCTCAACAATCATTTGCACAGGCTCAAATTATTATTGGCAGACCATCATGTTTAATGTCACTAATAGAGTTATATATACAACGAAAATGACAACTCAATATGATATTATGATATAAATTCTGAAGAAGATAACTAACTCATGGACGACGGACTAATATATTATCATGCTTTACCACCAAAGTTCAAAGTAAATAATAGACAAAGAGAGAGGAGAGATTGAACGTTCGGAAAGCTTTCCTTTCGATTAATAAGAGCTTTATTACAACGAACTCCGGCGAACTAGATCTGACCGAAGAACAAAATAACTACAGGAGCTCGAATCGCGAACCACTAACGGAATCCGAATTTTGGACAGAAAGCGAGATGTTATGGTGGTATTCTAGTGGCTATTTTATTGGCTATTCAGAACGAAGATGAACATGTATTTGTGAGAGTTTTTATGCTCTCTGTTTTTGGGCCTGTGTTCTTCTTTTCTCTATGTTCTCCTTTTTTGTTCTGTCTTTTTTTGTATATGTGTTTGTGGATGTATTTATTTATATTTTGTGTGTGGGTGTCGTGTGTTGTGTGAGTGTGTGTCGTGTGTGAGTGTGTTGTGTGACATGAAAATGGGACGTGAGGGAGTGGGGAGTTGGGGAAGTTTACTGCCTTTTTTTTTTTCTTCTTTTTTTTTTTTTTTTTTAACAAAAATAAAAGTATACAAAATATGAAATTAGCTAATCATTTATAGACCAATGAAATATAGCAAAAATTAAATAGCTAGTTCATAGTCAAAGAATAGTAAAGTCACTAGCTTATTTATTAAACCCAAATTAGAAGAAAAAAATATATTATTTTTTTTTCAAATTTCTTTTCTCTTAAATGAAAACAAGATTTATTTTAAAATGTGACTCTATTTTTAAAGTTTTCAATTTTTAAAATAAAACTAACTAAAATTGACATAAAAATCAAGGTGTCTAATCTAGACCTAAAAGAAATATTTAAAAGCTAAATAGGGTGTAAAACTTATGTTCGGTCAAAAATTAGGTGTTTACACTCGTAAGCTACAACATTCGAGGACGAATGTTTCTAAGGGGGAAGAATGTTATACCTCAAAAATTTTCGCGTCGTGTGCATTGTGAGTAAACTAACGTAAGCTCGGAGAGGTCATGGAACCCTTATAAGGTTAAGGAATACTCTTAACAAGTGTTAAGAAAGTACCTAAAGGTTCCGGGATCAGGCAACTTGAAGAAAATAAGTTTGTCGAAAATTTGGAAAAATTTGGCAAAATTTTGGATAGAAATTTTGGGTCAACTTCAGAGAGGTATATCTCCGGGTATATCCGGAGTTTTGGGGTGTTTCAAGAGCCTAAAATGAAGTTCATCGAGTATAGTTTCCAACGCAACAAACCGTTCATTAATGTAACATCGGAGAAGGGAGTTATGGGCATTTTAAAATAGACTGCCAGAAGCCCGTGAACCTACATGGAAATTTTAGAAGCCACTTAAAAGGCCCACCAATTTCAGCCCACCAGATTTTGGACCACTATATATACCCCCTTAAGTCACCTAAATCATCTCATTTTTCACCATTTCTCATCCCCACACTTCTCTAGAACCTCCCACAACATTCATCCAATATCCTTACACCAAAACATAGCAAATTTAAGAGTTCCTACATCAAATTAGGCTCGGGTTTGTAAGATTAATAATGAATCTCGCCGAATCAAAGAAATGCCATGACTTTGGGGCTTATATTTTCACCAAAACAGAACCTTCTAAACCCTAGGAGCTCTCTCCAACACTCCAAACAATTCCGAATCAAATCAAGAGAAGATCAAGCCATAAAATCCTTAACTAATTCATGGAAGGAGCTTGTTTGTACTTCTAATTGAAGTTATGGTGGATAAGCTTTAGGGTGAATTGTGTGAGGTGAAGTTCTTCCAGTTATAAGGTATGTTTTTCATCTTGAGTTTGATATTAAGTCGTTTCTTTTGAGGATTTTAATGGCTTAAATTAAAGGAAAACATGGCATAAAGGTCGTAGATAGATATATTAATGTTGTTGGCTTATGGACTGATTTTCAAAGGAAGTTTAGGACGAATTTGTATATGTTTGTCATGTAGTAACTTGATTACATTATGGTTGATGTTGTTAATGATGTTTGGGAGTTGCTTTGGAATTTGGAGGAAGTAGATAATATAGGGGAAATGTTGTTCGATTTTCGTTGGCTCATTTATTAGTCTAGCTTGATCTTATGAGAGTTTCAATGGCTTGACCTTGGTACGCATTATCTTGAATGTAGATTTTTCAAGTTCGGAAGGATAACTATTAAGTAGTTAAGGAAACGACAAGGTATGTTAAGGATGTTCCTTCTTTTCTTGGCATGATTTCATATATGGTAAGAGCGTGATGAACTTATGACTAGAGATTTGTCAAAATAGAGCTTTTCATATTGTTGCTTAGTTACCAAGTGTTATGTTATTCTTTCTGAGGGGCCATATCCCTTCCCTATGTCCTTGAGTCCATAGAGAGATAGAAGAGACATGTACAGTATCAGTATTTTTCCGCATATGCATGATATATTGCATTATATACATATATATATATATATATACATTTTCTTTAGCCTGGCCACTTGGTCAGTGAGACAGATTGTCTGGCCTACTGGTCAGTGAGACATTTTCTTTAGCTTGGCTACTTGGTCAGTGAGACAGATTGTCTGGCCTAGGGTCAGTGAGATAGATTGCCTGGCCTACGGGTCAGTGAGACAGATTGCTTGGCCTACGGGTCAGTGAGACAGATTGTCTGGCCGACGGGTCAGTGAGATTTCTTTTCAGTTGCCTAGCCACTTGGTCAGTGAGATATATAATAGCATTATATTGCATTTCATATGAGATAGGTCAGGTGAGATATTCAGGGCATTCTTTGTCCTCCAGATTGTATTGTTTTCAATTCAGTTTCAGTTATCTTTTGTCGTACATACTCAATACATTGTTTCGTACTGACGTCCCTTTTGCTTGGGGGCGCTGCGTTCATGCCCACAGGTTCAGGTAGCTAGATTGGCGATCCAGCTCAGTAGGCCTTCCACTCAGCTACAGACAGTGCACTTCACTTAGCTCGGAGTTGCACTCCCTTTTGGTATGCTATCTTGACATGTATATATGTATGGGTATAACGAGGCCTTGTCTTGTTTTTTCTACAGTTCGTGTTCCGTAGAGGTCTGTAAATAGTTGTATATCCTTGTCAGCTCTTATTTTTATTGTACAGCATACGTAGCGGCCTAGTCAACTTGCACTATTATCCTTAGCACGTATGTTTATATATATGCGTTCGTTGTGAGTTTTCGATGCAGAGTCTAGTGTATTAATCTTACAACAGATGATATAGCTCCGTTATAAGTTATTTTTGGGCCACCAGTTACTCGGTGAGATACAAGTATGGGTTTAGGGATGCTTGGTCAGTAATGGTCGGGCACTCGTCACGACTCATCGGCTTGGGTCGTGACCGAAGTGGACATCATAACCCCAATCGGCGTTGCTACCTTTCGGAGGCTTTTCAACCGCGAATTCGGAGTCGAAGTGTATACCATTGGGATGACGTCCTTACCCCGTGGTTCGAATGGAACTTTAACCTCAATCTTACTTAGCTGGGGAGATCCCACAGGAAAGGCCTCATAAGAAGAGGATACTGGGCTCCGAACCATTTTCGATAAAGGTGTAGTGAAGAACGAAAAGATGAAGTAAAAGTTGTAAGAAGATTTGAAGATTTGTAAGAAGATTTGAAGATTTGGTGAAAAGTCAAGAATAAGATGAAGTTTCCGACAAGGGAGATGAAGATTCCGATGAAGAAAGATGAAGGTTCTGATGAAAAATTTGGTGATTCCGACGCAAGATTTGAAGATTCGGGCGGTTGTTTCTGCTTCTCAGATGAAGAAAGCACAAGTAAAAATCGAAGAGTAATTTTTGGAACTTGTAAATAGTAAAAGTGAAGGAGTTTGAACTATTTATAAGAAAGGGGTCATAATGGCGGAAACGCATTGATCAGATGACCGAAGGATCGGCCAATAGTGAAGCCACACGTGGCCGAAGACAGACGGACGTGACAGTTGACAAGACGTTTGATTTTCCCGCTTATTTCGAAACTTACAGGACAAGATATCCATAAGTTCGACATACCGAAGGCATAAATGAAGATAAGGCTTCGTACTGAAAGTAAAAGCCAACTACGCTCAGGTGGAAGATAAAAGCCGATAAAAACATTCATAAACCAAATAAGTTTGAGTCAATCCAAAGAAACTTCTACTACATTTTGTAAACAGGTATCTAACTTTCTCGGTTACATTAGTTTCACAAAACAAAATGATTTAACTTATGGTCCTAAACTAGAAACATAAAGAAAGTCCGGTCCGATATGATAAACCAGAGGTTGAGAACTTCAGTCCGTACCCTCCGACACTTCAACAAAATCATGCATCGGCTAAATGGCTTCAGGATGGTCCTCTTGAATAGTCGAACGAGGGTTGTTTTGCTCCAGTGAATCCTCCTCATCTAGAACAATCACCGGAGGTGGTCCACCCTGAGAAATTTCCCCTCGAGTCCGCAAGATATGGCGTAATCTAACCCGAAAATCTATTCCTAAAGGAATAGCCAAAGAGCTCACAGGGACTCTCCGTCTGGATGTCTTCGCCGACACAATCATTGTCTCTTTCCTCTCGGTAACATCCTCAACACTCTCTTCGACAGTGTTTTTCCCTTTTGAAGAAAACCTCTTCGTGGGAAGCCTTGAAAATCAGAGGTTGGGAGTTAGATTATGTAAGTGGAAAACAATCAAAGAATTCAACGAGCAGATTGAAATTTACCCTGGTTTTTGCCTTTCCACCCTTAGGGTGGCATGCTCCTCCAAGAACGGCCCACGTCACGAGAGGCGCCTAAAATTGCAACTACTCATTTGAAGATAGTGATTACGAGCTCAGGTTCGACTGGATTCGAGGTGGGATTCCACGTCTCTGGGAAGTCTATGGATAGAGAACGGTGGAGTTGGTCCGTACGAATCATTACGAACTGATGTAGCCATCCCTGTCATAATCATCTTCCGAATCTATGAGGCCTCGAGTCCCATGGGGAAGCAAATGAACTACGCCCCATCGAATTACCCGGGGAACATAGATATCGATCAGATGGTCGAGGGTAAAAGAAACCCCAGCTACATTGGCCAAAATTTTGAGGCAATACACAAGCATCCAAATCTGTCGAGCAATTTGGCCAATACAAACGCGGTATCGACGACAGAAGTCCTCGATCACTTGCAGGATGGGGAAAGAAAACCCAATAGCAAAAGGGTACGTATAGGCCATCGAATAACCAGCAACATGGTGGTTGATTCTTACCCCACTCTCAACAGGGCGGACGTCAACGTCCACACCGAAGTTACAATCATTCCGAACTATGGGGATGGTGGCGGCATCAATGAAGGATTCAAATTTTTCCACAGAAGCTAGGTGAGAAGATACTTTGCAGTCGTTTGCATATTTGAAGCCAGCGGGAGAATGTCTGCAGCAAGGAACTCCAACTCCTCTTCAGGGTTGATCGCTCCCGTCGCCGACAACAGCAGTGAATGTGGTGGTGATGAAGGGTGATCCGCACTGTGAGTTAGCAACGGTAGGGAAGTCATGGCTAAGAAGAAAGCGTAGTGTCAAGAAGTGGAAAATAGAGGTTTAAGAAAAGCTCAAAACTCAAAAGAGAATTTAAAACCAAGCAGTTGCAAGCAAGGGTTTTTGAAAAGATGAGGTTTAGGGTTTTAGTTCAAAGTGCATGGCAAAAAGAAAATATAGGGCATGGGCCTTATATAGTGGAGAGTACAAAATTTGAAGGGTTTAAAAGTTCTGACAAGGGGTGGATTCTCGAGACTGCTTACGCGGTTGTAGTAATGATGAACTGGCATCGGTCAGAGTGCAGGATTGATGGAATGTCTTTTCCAAGGCGGCTAGGTACAAACTACTTGACTTTATCCGGATCCATTTCCCGAAGTTAATACTTTCCTCTGGAAAATGGAGGAACTATCTGTATACGGTAAAAACTGGGGTCGGTAGCCCGACCCAGGGTTCGATGATCCGGACCCAAAACAAAAAGCAACGGATATTAGAGCTTGGCTGAACCGAATAGAGACATTCGAACACGAAGACTCCCGAGGAGGGCACCCGTGGTTGGGGATGTTACCGAAAATCCGGCCCGTTGCAGATTTCACTCCGCACGACGTAGTGAACAGCTGTCAAACCTGAGATTTCGGGGATCCTTATCTCTAATCGATTTAGTTACCTTGTAGAATGTAAATTCTTCTTAATAAATAGTGGGAGGAGTAAATCTTCATCTCCATCAGCTTTTCCACCATTTACTACAGATTATACTATTTGTTTCTCAAAGTTCTGTCTAGCATAAAGTTAATAAGATCATCAACAGTTTGGTCCGAGCAAACTCAAGTCTCAGGCCGGGCTATTCATCCAAATTCAAGGTTGTTTCATACTCTTTTATTCGTAATCTGTATTTCATTATCATTATTATTTCATTCTAAAGCAAATCAAATCGTATATCCTTTAAACCACTTATAAATTCAATTGTTACCTTTTTAAGGGGTAAACAAAAACAAATTTATAAAAGGCTATACTTTTTTAGAAAAAAATGATATGAAAAAGAAGTTCTCACATTAGACGTATATATATGAAATATTTAGTTGGCAGAAGGTCCAACAAATATTTGTTTTGTGGTGCAATTTGATGATAAAGCGAAAATGCTTCAGATAGGCTTCGTGTAGTTGAAAATTTTGGTAAGGCTTTCCTGGTATTAGTATAAAGTCTTAATCAATTAGTTAAGATTTTCTTTTACTGATCATTGTTTGGGCAAATGAAATTAGTTTAGTAACATACTATTGGGTGATATGCATAAAATTAATGTTACAGATTTAATATGAAGATTACAAATATTTATGGCATTTTCTTTGCAAAACCTACTGTTAAAGATGGGCGTCACAAATAATAGTGCAAATGTTTGTGCCATACAAACGGTTGATCACAAAGGGAGATAAGATGCATTGAAAATGTCTTTTCCTACTAGCTCTGTCCTAATTTATGTGGCACTATTTTCTTTTTAGTCTGTCCCAAAAGGAATGTCACCTTTCTATATTTTGAAAATAATTTAACTTTATGGAATGATTTACAACCACACATTTATATAATACTTGTTTTGGACCATAATTTCAAAAGTCTTCATTTCTTTCTTAAACTCCGTGTCAAGTCAAAGGATGTAACATGAGGGAGTATTTCACTAAAAAGGGTAGTTATAAATTTGTTTACTACAATGTCTAGATATTGTATAAGGCTTGAAATTTGTGTTGGAAAAAAGACTTATCTATATTATACTTTTTAGTGTTGCAAAATATTTCTGCAATATAAATATTTAATATAGGAAAATGAATATGTAGATCAACTATACAAAATAGTGATAGTCAAGTTTCTTGGTGAACTATATGGATAATGCCCGTGCATAGCACAGGCCCAACTTGTTTTTCCTTTAATTTTTCAATTACACTAATAATAGTAAACACAAATGTCAGTATTGAAATCAAAATAACTAAATGAGCCCATCTTATCTGACCGAGTCTTCGTTGTATAATTTCTGTCATGTGTACAAAAAAGAAAAAGCCCGAAAATCAAATAAGCTTCAAAGTGGATTACACCTTTCCTGTCTTGCGATTTCTACTCATGAATTCGCTAAATGATGGTAATCACTATTACCAAGGAAACATAGTTTCATGTTATTATTTCCTAGCATAGTGCACACCCTTTTTACTCGACAAAATAGTAGGAAGGACTGAGAGTCTTGAGCCTTTCAAGTGTCGCTATGTCAACCAATCCAGCTTGTCATGGGTTGTTCCATGCCTGCATTGCAAGGAGTAGTTTAAAGAAGTTGTTCTAGAACGATTATAAAGGAATAGTTATTTTAGAATGATTATAATTTGGTATGACTCATTCTTTTGATTTTTCTTCGAAGGTTCAATTACAGTCAACATCTAAGAGGGATAATAAGATAAACTGATCAATATTATCTACTTCTCTACCCAACATTGAATAATAAACCTTTTGATCTTTCCATCTTCCAGATTTTTGAATTCATCACTCATCACTCCCCGCATTGAAAATTTCAGCTGATCTTGGCAGGGGACAGGAACTTAAAGTTACCAATTCCCGAGTGAGAAGGTGTAGCACCACCTGGAAAGAAAGAATCGAAAATAAGATGAAGCCAAACAAACTTCAGTACAAATCAATTACTCAACCAAGATTAGCCACATTTTACTCTTCGTAGAAGAAAATTTAACACATTTATTGTCATCAATAGATGCTTTCACAATTGCTTTTTATTCAAAGTCTATGTTCTCTCTTTATTAGTGTAGACCAAGTTCAACATCCTGATTATAGACCAAGGTCAACATCCTGATTATAGTCACTTTCACGCCATATAGAAGTCAACTGCATTATATCCAAGAGTTCCTGGCCATTTTAAATTGATAGCCGAAGCTAGCAGCATTTCACTTTCTTTAGCAGAAACCCAAATTAGGAACACCTCAATTGTTTTTTTTTTTCTTGTTCAAAATATCAGCAATATGGGTTAGTCGAGTACCAAGACCCACAATGGCATTTAAACAAGATCGGACCAGGACAGAGTAGTACCATGATAGCCTGCTCCTACATTGCTCGAATGATATGCCCAAAGAGCTTTGGTGAAAGGTAAGGATGCAGTTCATGAAGTATGGGTTAGGTGCAAGTAACGTGTTCGAACCCTGACATGAACAAAAGTCTAAAATTTAAAGTTGCACTACAAAAAGTGGGCCATAATACTTCCTAGTGTTGCAAACTTGATACCTCGCAACTGTGGTTAAGCCCGGAAAGTGGACCATATGCGATTTCTCCGAAACATTGCTCCAATGGTTTGGCTTCACAAAGAAGAATCATCTAAGGCTTTTGGAGGAGATCACTCTACCTTATTGTGATCCTGTTTTATATGTTCGTAACAAGTGATATGGTTTGGGGAAAAATCTATAGAGGTGTCAAAGCTAATAGTTCAATGGATAACATACAATTAACAAATTTATTACAGATTTTTCTTCTTCTTTTTTTCTGGGCATATCAAACTTCCATTTATAATTCACCTTTCTAATTGCTAAATTATAATTCTTAATATTCTACGTGACTTAGGAGCTGGTAGGTTGAATCAAGAACAGCAAAAAGTTTTTTATACAATTTTACTGATTTGCAACTAAAAGTTCCACAACTATGACCTGCTCTAACAACCAACCAGGATCAACCATATAACTTCTTTCTATAAATGGAAATAGAAAAGAATAATAATTATGCCAATTCTGCCTAAAAATCTCTTCAGATGTTCAAGGGTGGGATTGGTCATACCTTAACCTGCTACAACTAAATGTCATTGAACTTAAATTTGATGGCAAAATGTTATTAGTATTTCTAGATAACTTATCTAGTACATCTGGAAGTTGCTGGAGCCTAGAATTGACAAGGAATCTTAAAGGTCACAAATAACATAATGCACGAACAATGTCACTGGTATGGCATTATTTTCTCTTCTAAATGTGTTAGCTAGTTACATAAGCAATGTTGTTCTCAAGATATATTTTGTAATTAAGCTTTAAAATAAAAAATAACAACAATTTGATTATACACCAGCAATATGCAGCTGATACGACTTAAGATGTTCAAAAACAATACCAACCTGTTGAAAATTCTTGAGTGCGATCACCATGCAACCCCGATCACCATCAGAAATTAAGCCCACAGCACCAGAAACAACCTACATCGAAAACAATAAAAAAGTAAGCACAATTCTTTTCTAATATTTTGACAATTTGAAACAAACCTTTGAATATTTGGGGACAATTTCAATAGCTTTGGCTCCGTCCTATATTATGCTGCAATATTCCTTCAATTTGGTGTGAGCAAACACACGATTAGCCCAATACACCACATTCTCACTATTCAACTCAATCACTTGTATGTACAGAGCAATAGCTTGTGAATACTTATGCCCTGAAACACATTGAAATTAGAAATAGACTTACTATTTAGGAATATGCATAAATGCCGCACAGTTCAATAAACTGCAAAAAGTTCTCAAGTCTACCACTCTGAGTAACAATTAACAAAGTTCAAAAAGCCCCAATCAAGCAACTATCTACTTCAGAGAAAAAATATTTTTTGTTAGGTAAAGAGTTGGCATTAGCTGATGATAGCTTTTAATGAATTTACTAATGAGTTGCAGACATACTATCCTATGTGGGAAATACAACCTTGCACAAAAATTAGTTCAAGAACTCCACGATTAGCACTAAATTATTATATCTCCACAAATAGGTCCAAAAGATGGAAATGGACGAAAGACAGGAGATGAAAACCAAAAGTTACTTTTTTATCGTCCGAAACAACAAAAAAAAAAGCAATCAAATTGGGTATAAACATAATTTGAACGGACATTTGTGAAATGCGAAAAGAATTCTAAAGCAAATACTATTACAACAATAATCTATCTCACCTAAAAGTTTTATCTTTCCTTCAATAGCCATGAAATTCAACCACGAAAATGAGAAATCTGAAGAGAACTTGAAAATGTAAAAAAAGATCAGAAGTAGAAATAGAAGATTTCGACAAAAACTTAAGAGGAACATACTTGAACTTGTAAAACTAGTTGAAGGGGTGAAAAAAACTCCGAGTATTTTCTGGAAGCGGGCAAACTAAGACATGGGTTTGTTTGGAAGTCGGCAAACTGTTAGAGACATGGTAAAGTGGATTTAAAGTGAAATTACCATAACACCCTCGACATGAATTTTAAAGACACAAAACTGACATGTCGATCTCAGTCCATAACTCACCCTTCTATTATAGTTAAAAGTTTTAAAAAAAAATGTAAAATATTAGTATTAGTTTTGACTTTGCAAAAGATGTTACAAACAACTACTATCAAGAAGAAGATTACTTGAATGCTTTAGCACCAAAATGCTATTCGCATATAATTATATTGTCAAATCCTTTTTGTCATTTACGTTTCTCTTATTCCCTTGCTCACTCCCCCCCCCCCCCCCCCCCCCCCCGCCCCACCTGTGTGTGTATATCAACAAGAAGTTAAGTATATTTATACTTCCCCGAATAAGTTAGTTTTGAAGTAAAATGCTTCTATCATGTTACTTAAATTTTAGACCCTTCAAATGACTTGTGCAACAATATTAGGATCTATTTAAATTATATTAATTTTATTTTACAAAATACTGTATAATTCGGCATACACGTACAATGCACGTGTCGAGAAACTAGTTTAATAATATACATCAGTAAGTGCTTCTCTTCCTCAATAATTGTCTTGTCTAGAGGTAAGCTTGATAACTTGGCCTGAGTAATTTCCCTAGCCTATTGAAGCTTTTGGGCATAGGAAGCCAAGTATGAGTTGAGCCCCTTGAGATTCTTCTTTAGGCTTAAGCTTTTGGCTAAGTTGGAACATCATTGTCCCTCTAAATGACTGAGACCATGAGGAAGTCAGAATACTCTTGAATTCTGGGTGTTGCATCACAGTCTTAAATAGCTTTAATGGCTTGCGGTGTAGATTCAATTGAAGTTTATACTGGACAAAGATTGGTGAATGGTCTGAAATTTCAGTATTGAGGAAGTCAACTTCCACATGTCCATAGTTCTGCAACTAAAGCATATTCCCAAAAGCCTAGTCAATTTTTGAGTAAACTCTTATCATTTTGTTGTTGCTTATTGCAAAAAGTAAAATGCTATCCCTTAGATCGAATTGGAGTGAGTTGGAGTGTATCAATGCAATCTCTAATTTCCTGTGTTTCAGCTGGTGTGACTGGAGATTTAATCCTATCCTTAGTAGATAGAACAAAGATAAAATCCCCAGCTAGTAGCTATGCTCCTTGAATAGTGTGCACCAACTGATTTAACTCATACCATAGTATAGTCCTCTGTTGGGCATCACTTTTTGCATATACAATAGTAAAGTCCATAGCAAAAGAAGTGGCAAGGTCCCCTACATGACAGTGAATGAACTGCTCTCTAACCAGTAAGATTTGTAGTTGTATGTGGGGCTTCCAAAACAACCAAACTCTGCCATAGGGTAATTGTAACAAGTGCTCCAGCCTTGTGCTACTTTCCTCAGAATCCCCTGTGATTTGTGTTCCTTAACTCTAGTCTCCAAACAACCAAAAACTTCTACTCTATGCTTTTACAGATAAAGTTTCAGCTCTTCCTGCTTTAGGGGCTAATTTAGCCCTCTAATATTTCAAGTTGCTATGATCATGGGGATTGTGTGCAATCCCAGGTTGCCTAGATACAGCATTGTGGACTTCCTCTGGGAGCCAGAAACTCTATTGACACTGGTAGCAAGAGCAATTGGCATAGCTGGTTCAGGTGGGGATTGTCTCACTGGATTCTGATGTATGACACCAGTGGATTTATTGATCTCAATAGAATCCACAAGTGGTTGAGAGGCATCAGTTTCAACTAAGAATCGAGCATAGGAAATTCATTCCATAGCATCAGTGTATAATGGACGACCTACAGAACTAGCAATCATGCTTAGAGCTTCAGTAGACCAATACCCAACTAGTAAGCCTGGGAAAATCACCTACAAAGGAATTGTAATTAAGCAGTCCGAATTAAATTCAAAATCAGTTTGCTAGTTCTCGACAATGAATGGTATGTTATGAAATTAGTAAGCGCCTCCTATTAAAACCCTATCACAATCGTCAGGATTAGTAAATGAAAAGATAAAATACCCGAAATCATGGGCAAGGTATGAGCAATATAGCTTTCTATTGTTTGTCTAAATGAGAGAATATAAAGACGGGAATAGATAAGAGTCATCCGGGCAGCGAATTCATCCAAGTGCTCACCCTGAAATGCTAGTTAAACAAGCCTCGGGACTCAGTCACGAAGCGAAGAAGTTGAACCGATCATGAACTCTGCACTCAGAAAAGAATGCAGCAAGATAGAATCAGTACAACAACGCGTACTGAGTAGGCATCATAGGCCGACAATAGTTAGATAACATATGCATAAGAAAGAGACTGAAAAAGTAGACATGCTCAGAATCAGATATAACTCAACGCAGTCTAAAGTATTAAATCCAATACCAAATTACCAAGTCTAGCAGATCTCCTCAAAATCTACTATAAGTCTAAAGCATAATCTCAAGAATCACTATCAATTCCATGTATCACCAACATCAACCAACAAGTCCAAGTACAATACCATATGTAAAAATGAGATGAATGCAATGTAAATGCAGTGATATACACACGCTTCGGGCGGAATATCTCATCGCCTCGACAGTCATGACCCATGGGGGACCGCTAAGTCCGTGTACCTGCTGTGGCGCATAGCACAATCCAATAGTCAATGTTGCGGAACGTGCAACCCGATCCCAGTCAGTGTTGCGGTGAGTGCAACCCGATCCAAGTAAGTGTTGCGGCGCGCAACCTGATCCCAATATATGTATAAATGAGTGAATGCATGATAACAATGCCAACGAGAATATAAGAATCGATGGTGCCACACATGGACACATATCTCAATCACAATATCTGTCACGACCCAGCTGGAGGGTCATGACGGGCACCCGGAGTTGGCCTACCGAGTACCTCTGAACACACACTTCATAATCATTTCTATGTGGGCCTTAAGCTAGCTCATATGCATCATACTTTGTAAGGACGAGTATCACAATATAATGGCACATTATTATGTAATCACCAGCAACCATGCCCATAATCATAAGCCGCCAAGGCTGTCTAAATGCTATACAACAATATGTACTGACGAAGTTGCGAAATATCTAGGTACATGCCCAAGTACATACACAAAAGGGAAGTACCAATAAGCTACAGCTCTGGGACAACTAGAGCCTTTCTGGAACTCTGCTGATAAAGCTCCTAAGGGGCAGGTTCGTCTATCCGTCCACCTGCGGGCATGAACGCAGCGTCCACAAGAAAGGACGTCAGTACGAATAATGTACTGAGTATGTAAGGCATGAATAATACCATAACAAGAAATATAGAACATAACATGAGAAATAGATAACTTGTACATCTGATTGCCTCTTAAGGCGGATGTCATGCATGCTGGCTTTAACTTTTTAAAACAACATTATAAATATATACAAGTAAACTGCCCGACCATATAGGTACGGTATTATGCTGCCCGGCCATTAAAGCACGGTGTTATCATCATTAGCACACGTCCGGGGCATAAGCTGCCCACTGCAGTAGTGTGTCTTCCCGGCTGTCTATTGGGCGGCGCGGTGTTATACGGCCCGGCTATGTAGGCACAGTGTTATTAAAACTCTATCGGAGTGCCGTAAGGTCGGTAACCTCCGCTTTATATTATGGAATAATCATCATCGTTATATCTCACCATGAAGGAACAATTCATAAGGTGAGATCAACAATAATGAGCAATTCAAAAAAATCATAACATGAACTCGATAATCTCATAATAGCATTAAAATCGTAGCTTTGGAACTTCTAGAAATAGAATCATCATCATCATCATCATCATCGTTATTATAGAACACATCTCATCTCTTTCTCATAAGAAAATCTTAAGAATCTTTAACTTTCAACTTTTGGGATGTAAGAAGGTCATGGAAATATAGAGAGGAAATCATAATATAGGAGTCATGCCTTTCAAAGAAAGGGACTAGCCTTAACATACCTGATTGATCTCCTATGAATTAACGCTTATTCTCCAGAACTTGTAAATCTACATTCAAGAAAAATTATACTACCGTTAGACTTATCGTTATATGCTTATCTCAAGTCTTTAAATCAAACTCCTTTAGAATCTGCCGAAATTCGGGCAGCATCTCCCCCGTTTATATCCCTAGCCCGAAATCATAATTTCAGCAACCAACACAACCACAACAACAGCAACACCAATAACATCATCCTCAATACCAAAATATTCCATAAACATCCCACACGATGTTTATCCAATTTTTCAACCAACAAATTCGTTATACAACTATTTAATAACTTTATCTCTGTAATTAAACCTAAATCAATACCAATAAAGGAAGATTCATGCCTTACTCTCGCTAAAACCGCGATATCTTCAATATCCACCTTGAATTCCAGCCAAGGTTCACTGCAATAAGATATTATAACCGCAACTATACACTGTCGGAACCTAAATCCGGAGATTAAACTTGATTTGGGATAAAATTTGATGTATGGAAGTTGGAGGAAAATTCCAGAAATTTGGAGAGGATTCTGGGGTGTTTGGAATGGAAATGAGGGGTGAGCCCCCTTTTAAAATATTCCAGAGTCTGTCCAAACCGACTTAAAAATTACTCAGCGCGTTCGCGCTGAGTCGTCCCCTGGCTCCTCTGCGCGTTCGCGCCATCCCCAGGCGTGTTCGCGCAGAGTTAATCCATGCTCTGGCAGCCTGCCTTAAAATGATCATAACGCTTGATCCCAATATCCGATCGATGCACGGTTTATTTCATTGGAAACTAGACTTCCTGAACTTCACTTTAGGCTTTTGCTTTGCTCTAAAACTCCTCATATACTAAAAGACATCTTTCCTCCAAGTTGGGCCAAATTGCCCCTCATAGTCATAAGTTAAGCACATATGATCTCATATATCTTTGGAGGTGACTCCAATGTCCACGATTGAATAACTAACACCTAGCGAATCTCAATGTACAAATTTATGAGGTGTAACATTCCTCCCCCCTTAGGAACATTCGTTCTCGAATGTTAAGCTTTTAGGGATTTCTATGAAAATTCTACCAGAGTTTTCCCTGTAATTGTACCACTACCATCCTGTCACAATAATCCAAAATATACAATGCCTCACAGGGCTACAGCATCAATGCCCATATTGGACACACACGACTAAAAAGTCATTCAAAGAAGCATTACATACCTGAAGGTGCTGGTGTCTCTGTCCGGAACTCTTCTGGGAGTGGAAATAGGTGCGGATATCTAGACTTCATATCTTCCTCTGCTTCCCAAGTCATTTCCTCTCTGTTATTATTTCTCCACAAGACTTTAACTGAAGTTACGTCCTTGGTTCTAAGTCTTCAAACTTGCCTATCTAAAATGGAAATGGGTACCTCTTCATAGGGCAGTTTCTCGGTAACTTGGACATCGTCTACAGACACAATTCTGGAAGGGTCTCCCACACACTTCCGAAGCATTGATACATGAAACACTGGGTGCACTGACTCTAACTCTGAAGGCAAATCCAACTCGTAGGCTACTTGGCCTACCTTGCGCACAATCTTGTAAGGCCCGACATACCGGGGGCTAAGCTTCCCCTTCTTGCCAAATCTCATCACACCTTTCATTGGTGACACTTTCAAAAATACCCAATCGTTAACTTTGAATTCCAAGTTCCGTCGACGATTGTCCGCATAGGATTTCTAGCGACTTTGGGCTGTTAGCAATCGATCTTGGATAAGCTTGATCTTCTCCACTGTCTGCTGGATTAAAGCTGGATGAAGGGAAATGATAGGGTTCAAGGGTTTTAACTTAAGAAAGAAATAGAAAAACCACCCGTCATCCGCTGCAGCGAGCTCGCCATGGCGGACAAGGGCCCGCTATAGCGACTCACCCTAAATCCCCACCAGCCGCCACTGCGGTTCTCAAATCGCCATTAATGACACTATCGCTACATCGGCCGGTCCCTCGCTATAGTGGGACCGCTGCCGCGAGTCTGGTGTCGCTGGAGCGGACACCAGATACCAGAAAATCCTGATTTTTGACAAGATTCAACCCGAAATCCGACAATCACTCGAGGCCCCACAGATACAAAACAAACATGCAAACACACTTAAAAACGTGCTACGAATTCATCTGTGGCCTCAAAATTTCCAACGGAGGTCTATTTGACCAAGTCAAGCCCCAGTGGCCTAAAGCCAAGTTTCCAACCCAAGTCCCAAAATTCTCCCAAATGCCTTGGGAATCAAACCGAATATCCCACCACATCACAAACGCTCATCCGGACCTCTCGGAATCTATGAAATTCCGAAAAAGATTCATTTACCCAAAAGTCAACTTTGAGTCAAACATATAGAACTTTAAGGCTCAAACTTCCAAAAGTCATGCTAAAACTCGCTCGATGACCTCGGAAAGGAACAACAGGGGTAAAAGGTTCAATAGCACTATAACGACCGATCGGATCGTTACAAGCACGTTAGCAATCCTTGCTTAAAGTGCACCAAGAGCGAAACATGAACCCATTGGTTAAGTCCAGTCTTGTTTAATTTTCGATTGCCTAAGTTTGTTTTATATCTGTTATGGTTAGTTGGTTCCCTCAATAGGTTATAAGTAGCCGAATGCTGGTCATAGATCCTAAGAATTTGGATCGCGACAATAATTAGAATCGTAATAAGTGTCAACAAGACAAATTAATAGGAAATACTTTTATTTCGTAAGAATAAAAATTGACTTGTATGAAATGAAAAGGCTTCATAGGAATACTTTTGATCATGGATAACATTGAGAAAAAGATAGGAAATATATACACACATATAAATTGAATGTACATAGACAGAATGGATACATACATTACATATATGTGGTGCTTGTTTCTTAATGCAATCATAAATTTGTACGAAAATTCAAGAGGAGTTTTGGCGCAACCAAAGAAAGGAAGAAGATGTTAAGAGTATCTTCACTCAACAGAGACAATAGAGCACCAAGAGACGTAGCTCAGCTGGTAAGGAAGAATATAATAGTTTTAAATTCCTAAAGAGCATAGTCTTTGCATAGAAATGTTAGAAGTAATCACTGATTAAACTTCTTATAAAGGATCATTAGATATCCATCTTCTAAACATAAGATAGCATTCTTCTCGTTTGTACTCTGCAGCCACATGCCCCGCTCCCTGTATAAAAGAATCCAAAATGTAATAAAGGAGAAAACATAAATATATATAGCTCGATATTTAGGTGGAAAAAAAAAACTATTCACGTCTAGAAAAGCTATTTGAATGAAACAAACTATGTATAGTATTGACATCAATGTTCTTACCTTTACTGTGGCATAGGTCATTTTATTGGAGTATGATCTCGTGTAACTACAAACAAGCAATAAAGAATGTTAGTTCAGTAATTATGGTGAACAAACTAAAGACTCATGTAATAATTCAATAAAAGATATAGTACCCCGCTACTTGACCATCAACAAGCCATGGACGCCAATCATCAACAATGGAATAGTTTAGCGCTCTAATCCACGCTTCCGTAGATTGGAAGGGAACACCCATGTCATGATCACCACTGCTTCAACAGATTTTATTATCTAACACTATATATGTATATTGAAAATTGCAGTAATGTGTATGTCCGTAAGCCTTCAATATACATACACTAATTTTATTGGTAAATTTTCAACCGCATATATTTAATTTTGGGAAAATTATACCATAGGAAATAGATGAAAAACGAGGAAAAAGATGTCACCTGAATATAAGTGATCGGTAGCCTTTGTTGCTAGAATTTACATGATAAGAAAAACTATCCATGGAAGTAAATGTGTAGAATCGCTTTATACCATCTTGCTTACATCTTGCCCATCTTCTTACTGTTCCCTTCAAGGCAAAACAACACTTTAGTTGATGCAATGCAAATGCGTCCCTCTTTTTGAGTAGTAATAAAATACCTTCCGAATATGAAGAGCTTCCTGGACCGCAGGGTCATTTGCCCAATGATTTGAAAGCTTGTGTCTTGATTCCTGCAATTATGGAAAGTTCATTTTCTGCAAATGTAAGTATCTAACTACCGCGATTGATCAATTAATTCTCCATTCATCCCAAAAAGGGTGAAAAGAGGTTGGACTAAGATATCATGCATGCTTCTCTTATTTTAATTTCTTTGTAATAAGGGATAATTTCAAAGATCTCCCTTAAGGTTTGACCTTATCACACTCACCTCCCTTGTGGTTTACGATATTACGTTTACCTCCCTTATTTTGATTTGTTTATAACAATTCTTTTAATCTTTTTATTATTGTAAAAAGGTTATAATCGGACTATTTTGCGCTTACTAACGTATACTTCTTTTAAACGTCTTTTTTCAAGATTTAGTGCGTGGATCCACCCCCGCTATATATATATATATATCTTGATAAAAAAGCTTAGCTACTTTGTATAAAACATTAATAAATTAACATACTAAAAATGTTCACAAAAAGACATTTCCTCTTCTGCTTCGAAATTTTATTATATGAGTTTTGACGTATGCAAAAGCCTAAGAGAGCCACTCCCACATTTTTTAAGCACAACTCCATATTATTCTTCTTACTAATTGGTTCAAAGGCAATAATAAGCAAAAGATAAGAGCAGAACCCAAACAATCTGATGTTTTTAATAATAATTTTTGGATGTTTAAGCTCACTGGGCATAGATGAGAATTTAGTTTTGTTTTTTAATCATCCTTGATTGAAAGAAAGATTTTAATTTTCTGGAATTTCAGAAGGTACATAGATTTGATTTCATTTATTTTTTTGGATAACGGAGAGGAACTATCAGTCAAGATGGAGGATTCATTACACACGCTTGGAGCCACGCACTAAATCTGGAAAAAAGATGTTTACAAATGAATTAAACAAAGAATACATTAGTAAGGGCAAAGTAGTCCGATTATAACTTTTTTATTTCAATAAAATGATATTAAAAGAATTGTTACAAATAAATCAGAATAAGGGAGGTAAGCGTAATATTGTAAACCACAAGGGAGGAGGGTGCGATAAGACCAAATCTGAGGGAGGTCTCTGAAATGATCCCCCGTAATAATTACGTGACTGGATGTTTGAAATAGGGCTTCTTTCACAAACGTACTGCCCAACATAACAGTTTTCACCAGTCGTAGCCCAAAAATTAATTTCATACACTGTAGCCCAACAATGTATAAGTAATGTATCTATACAATATAAATAGTCTATAACGATGTATATGTGTTGTATAATTATGTAGAACAGCGTAGACACACCAGCATGATTATTCAGTGTATAAACATTATACAACAATGTATAAAAGATGTATATATACATCTCTCTCCTCTGCTCACCCAACCCAACAGTAAGATTCACTGTCCAGATCCAGGTAACGGTTTTCCGGCCACTGTCACGTTCAGGTAACGCCGGCGACCAGGTAACGCCGGCTACTTTTCCAGCCAGATTTACTTTTCTTCTCTCTTCTCTTTTCTTCTTCTCCTCTTCTTCTTCTCTTCTCCTTTTTTCCCCTTTTTTTTATCTGCGTCTAGCGCTGCCAGAACGCCGCTGCTCCGTCGTCGGCGACCTTTTCCGGCATCTTTTTCTGGCCAGTCCTCTCTTTCTCGCTCCTTTTCTCTTTCCTTTCCCCCCTCTTCTCTTCTCCCTTTCAGGTCGTTGTGAACAGTACCTCGACAGTGAACAGTGTTTTCCGGCGGCGACCAAGTTCAGTTCAACTGGAGTTGGTACCTCCGGTTGCCATATCTATTCTTTGTTCATACACTTGTAGTTACATTTTGCTGACTTTAGACCTTTGAATAATTTATTAGTTCATACTCGTTTTCGTGGCTTTGGGTATTGATGGTAGACTAGGGTCATGTTCTCGTTCGGGGACGGGGACGAGGGTTAGGAGGGGTGAGTGGGTTAAAGGAGCGTCTACGCTGAGAGTAGGCTCTTGGAACATTGGGACGTTAACGGAGAAGTCCATAGAGCTAGTTAAGATTCTTAAGAAAAGGAAGATTAATATAGCTTGTGTCCAAGAGACCAAATGCGTAGATCGTAAAGCTAAGGAGGTAGACGGGTATAAGTTTTGGTTCTCCGGTAGATCGAAGTATAGGAATGGGGTAGGCATTTTAGTAGATAGTGATTTAAGGGATCAAGTGGTAGAGGTTAGGAGAGTCACTGATAGGATGATGTCAATTAAGGTGGTCGTCGAAGGGCTCACTTTGAACATTATTAGTGCATATGCACCGCAAGCGGGCTTAGGCGAGGAGGAGAAGAGGCGCTTTTGGGAGGATTTGGACGAGTCAGAGGGAGGCATACCGCCTACTGAGAAGCTTTTCGTGAGAGGGGATTTTGGTGGGCACATCGGGTCTATTTCGGGAGGTTATGATGATGTGCATGGAGGCTTTGGCTTCAGGGACAGAAATGGAGGAGGAGTTTCACTTTTGAATTTTGCAAGAGCTTTTGGGTTGGTGATAGCCAATTCGAGTTTCCCAAAGAAGAAGGAGCACTGGGTAACCTTCGGTAGTTCGGTGGCTAACACTCAGATGGATTTTTTACTCCTTAGGAAGGATGATAAAGGTCTGTGCAAAGACTGTAAGGTCATTCCGAGTGACAACCTTACAACCCGACATAAGCTCTTGGTGATGGATTTAGGGATCAAGATGACGAGGAAGAAGAGGGTCGGGGATGACCGACCTAGGATCATATGGGGGAGTTTGACCACGACTAGTGCCCTGGAGATGGGAGAGAAATTGAAGGATATGGGGGCCTGAGATAGTAGTAGGGATGCGACCAATATGTGGGATAGGACGGCTAGTTGCATTAGGGTTGTAGCAAGGGAAGTGTTGGGGGTCTCGACAGGTAGTCGTGGTCGGCATCGAGGGGACTGGTGGTGGAATGGAGAAGTGCAAGGGAAGGTGGAAGCAAAGAAGGTGGCGTATGCGAAGTTGATAAAAAACAAGGATGAGGTGGAGAAGTGGACGAATAGGGAACTTTATAAGATAGCGAAGAAGGAGGCGAAGTTGGCGATTTCGACGGCAAAAACGGCAGCTTTTGAACGCCTTTATGCTGAACTAGAAGAGAAAGGTGGGGATCAGAAATTGTTCAGGCTAGCCAAGGTGAGGGAGGGAAGGGCACGCGATGTGGATCAAGTGAAGTGCATCAAGGACGAGCATGGAAAAGTATTAGTAGAGGAGACTCATTAGACGGAGATGGTAGTCATACTTCCACAGGGGAAGAGCGACCAGACCTGACGAGATTCCTGGGGAATTTTGGAAGAGCGCAAGCTCGGTAGTTTGGAATGGCTGACTAGGTTGTTTAATGTCATCTTTAAGACGGCAAGGATGCACGAAGAATGGAGGTCGAGCGTAATGATCCCTCTATACAAGAACAAGGGGGATATCCAGAGTTGCAACAACTATAGAGGTATCAAGCTGCTAAGCCATACTATGTAAGTGTGGGAAAGAGTGGTGGAGATGAGGGTGAGGAGAGGCGTGCCTATTTCAGAGAACTAGTTCGGATTCATGCCGGGACGCTCAACTACAGAAGCTATCCATCTTGTGAGGAGACTGGTGGAGCAATATATGAAGAGGAAGAGGGACTTACACATGGTATTCATCGACCTAGAAAAGGCTTACGACAAAGTTCCAAGAGAGATCCTATGGAGATGTTTGGAGGCTAAAGGTGTACCTGTGGCGTACATTAGGGTGATCAAGGACATGTATGAGGGAGCCAAAACCAGGGTAAGGACAGTAGGAGGGGACTCAGAGCACTTCCCAGTTGTGATGGGGTTGCATCAAGGATCTACTCTTAGTCCGTTTTTATTTGCCTTGGTGATGGATGGATTGACGCGACAAATTCAAGGTGAGGTGTCATGGTGTATGCTTTTCGCGGATGACATAGTCCTAATCGACGAGACTCGTAGCAGCGTTAATGCTAAGCTGGAGGGTTGGAGACATACCTTAGAGTCTAAAGGGTTTAAGCTGAGTAGGACCAAGACAGAGTACTTGGAGTGCAAGTTCAGTGAAGAACCTCAGGAGATTGGCGCGGAAGTTAGGCTTGGTACCCAAGCCATCCAGAAGAAAAGTAGTTTCAAGTATCTTGGGTCTATCATGCAAGGCAGCGGGGAGATTGACGATGATGTCGCACATCGTATTGGGGCAGGATGGATGAAATGGAGGCTCGCTTCTGGAGTACTATGTGACAAGAAGGTGCCACCACAACTTAAGGGCAAGTTCTACAAAGTGGTGGTTAGACCGACTATGTTGTATGGGGCGAAGTGTTGGCCAGGTAAGATCTCTCACGTTCAAAAGATGAAAGTTGTCGAGATGAGAATGTTAAGATGGATGTGTGGGCACACCAGGAGTGACAGGGTTAGGAATGAGGCTATTCGGGACAAGGTGGGAGTGGCCTCGGTGGAAGACAAGATGCGGGAAGCGAGACTGAGATGGTTTGGGCATGTGAAGAGGAGAGACACAGATGCCCCAGTGCGAAGGTGTGAGGTTGGCCATGGATGGTTTCAGAAGAGGTAGGGGTAGGCCGAAGAAATATTGGGGAGAGGTGATTAGACAGGACATGGCGCAGTTACAGCTTATCGAGGACATGACCTTAGATAGGAGGGTTTGGAGGACCCACATTAGGGTAGAAGGCTAGTAGATAGTCTCGTTATCCTTCCTTATTAGTAAGCGCATTATCGCAGTATAATTTCTTGTGCTCTGATTTCTGTTATTATCTGTTATTTCATGTACTTTGATTATTCTATTTTATCTGTGTCGCTTTCGTTATTTGCATTGCCATATCGCTTTGAATTTCTTAGCCTTATCTGACCTCTTTTTATGCTTTTTATTGAGCCGATGGTCTTTCGAAACAGCCGTTCTACCTTGGTAAGGAGTAAGATCTGCGTACACTCTACCCTCCCCAGACCCCACGTTGTGGGATTTCACTGAGTTGTTGTTGTTGTTGTTTTTGTTGTATAAGAGATGTATATAGATTCATACACACTATTATATAATACTTTTACATTGTTATACAATGAATAGGTAATGCATCCATACTGTATAAATGGTGTATAAACATGGATATATGTTGTATAATAATGTATAACAGTGTAGATACACTTATTATACACATTTATATTATAAAATACCATCCAATCACCAGTACACCTCTATTTTAACACCATAATCACCACACACACAAAAAAAAGGAATAAGAAGAAGAAGATGCAAGAAGTCCATTGGTTTGCTATTGAACCTTTTGGATTTTAGATTTGAAGCTCCTTCTCTCTAAGATGGATTTACAAAATATCCCTCTAGCCAACCAATTATTTTTTATTTGAATAAAAACGACATGTAATTGGATTTGTAAGCATAACAAGGAGGAGAAAAATGAAAAGAAAAAAGAAAGAAAGAAAGAGAGAGAAACATGGAAAGATTGAAAAAGAAAGATAGAGAGAAGCAGTGATAGAGACACTTGCATAGAAGAACAAGGAGAAAGGGTTGACTGAAAAAGTAAATTGAGAAATGGAGACAATGTCACGTGGAGAGAGGAAAATGGAGTGGGGACAAGATTTAAGAAAAAGCTGACTAGCGTGTTAGTTGGGCCAATTTTAGTAAACTAAATGACCGAGTGGTCTTATGCCGTAAGAAAGTAATCATTGGGTTAAAAATGATTAGTTAGATGGTCGAATGGACATGGCATTTAATTTTCCCTTTAAAATACTTACTAATCTAATATCAGTGAGCCATGTTGGAATCAGCAAACTTGTTACTGAATTTCTTTTGGTTGGTGTGTCGGGTTTAATCAAAATAATTGAAATGATGATCAGATTTAATTTGAAAAAACAAATGTCACATAAGCGCCACGTATGAAAATTAAGTTGGGACATGAAAATTTAACGAAGTATAGGTAAATAGATATGGGCTTATTTTAGAGTACAAGGGAAAATATGCCTCTAAAGTTTGATGACAATGGAAATATGTTGGAAGAGTATAACGAAGAACAAATATAGCTTATTTGTGAGTGGCACAAACTCTTTCTTTGTTACTTTTATTATGTACTTGTTTATTCCAAATTTAATTGTTTATTAATTTTTTTTCTCCGTCAAATTTAGCTTTTTTTTTCTTTTTTTATGTATCTATTAATGGATTAATCAGAGTATTAAATATATTATATATTATTTAAATAAAAAAATTGTATTTTTTAATATAATCAATTCGTAACTGAAAGTGAATTGAGACAACTTATTTAAACTTAAAACATTGCGATAACAAGCTCATTATAGTGTTAACAGTTTTAAGGACTATTCAATCATTTTAATATATAGAAAAAGTAATTTTTACCAACCGCGCCTTTTAGCTTAAGCACTTCTATCTAAACATAAAATTGTTTATTAAAAAGATTTCACTCCAACGCTTAGTACTTAGAAGCTACTTCATCGAGTAGGTCAAACTAGCTCATTGTAAAGTGATTGAAATTATTTTCTTTCCATTTATTTCCAATTTCACTTTTGCTTTTTCCTTCTTTTGTTTTCATATCATATATGTTTGAGCAAAACAAATAGTATCATATATGAGAGGCTACAAGGATAACTTACAAGACTTCCATAACATTTCGAGCCATAATCCTGGGATGCGACTTTCTCATCAAGAGATCGTCGTACACCAAATGATGCTGATTTGCTTCTAACACGACCAAATAATTGAGATGGCCTTGGAGATTCTGTATCTTTTCCGCAGGATGGCATCAGAATGTGTTGATCGTTCACAATATCGACCAACTACAAAAATAGCAATTCAAGAATAATTAGCTTGAAATTTACAATATGATAGCAAAAAAATAGATAATTATATATAGAATTAGCTGATATTGAAAATAAAATAGGCAACATTGTGTACGAAATTAAAAAAAAAAAAAATACGTAACCTCATGGTATCTTTCTAAATCCTGGGAACATAGGACATTGCTGGAATTTTCATTGTATTCTCCCTTGCAGTTCTTCTTTAGTGACTGCGTTGACAATTGGATCTTGTCATCCTCAAGAATCGATTTGTTCAAACTTTCAAGATAAATCAATGCAAGAGGTTAATACTTAGAATAGGATTTGTTGGGAAACAATAGAACTAACCTCATAAAGTTCATCAGATATGAGTCCCATACCATGACAGAAGGGAATTTGATAATTATCCTCGGTACTTTTTGACGTTATAGGATTGCCAAGCATATACCCCTAAAGTTATTTATACAGTTATCAGAAATTAACAATTTACCAGTACTACTAAACCAAAAAAAAGAGTAAGAAAACAAAAATACGGACCTTAATGTTGATCAAGGGCTTGTTGCCTGCTTCAATCCCTACATTGATTCATATCACTTGACTTTAAAGTATGAAAATAAATATTTGTAGTCAATTTCACAAGCAAAAATTTGTGGTTTCCCTCTTCAACCAAGTGGGCAAATGATATTAAGATCAGGAAAACATGCAGTTAGTATAATGTAATAGTAAACAATAAAGAGCATATTACATTACAATTGGACAATGAGCATTCATATATTCTTGTAAGTATTTTCCTGCTGTATATTCTTACCATCTGATATCTTTTGAATAACACGCGGAACAATAATGCCTCCATATGAATCTCCAGCCACGTATAAAGATTTTGAAATAAATTCTGGATGATTAGTTAGCCACTGAAAAAGACAAAAGATAAATGAGAAAGTAGTTTTAGGCAGGTTAAAAATAACTACTTGCCTCATTTTCCTTTAATTCTGAAAATGTACCTCTGAACTCGAGGTTTTTAGTGGCAATACATGTTTTAGAGTATGTAAAGGATGTTAAGGAAATAGATTGTTGTCTCCTTATATATCTTAAATGATGTCGAACTAGATTTAAGTAAGATACAAGGTCTATTTTCTTTATATGATCCTCAAATCTATGCATGTCCCTATTCATGGTTTGCTTAATATTACGCCCCAATATTCACACTTTAGATGCAGGGGATATATTGTACAATTACTAGGTTCTGAAGAACCAAGTAACTTTGTAACAGGCTTTAAAAGATTCATTAAATGAGTATAAATAATAGATTTTAAATCCAGTAAATGAAACGGGTTATGGTAAAATTTTGAACTCGAACTCATAAAGTCCAAATTCTAGATTTGTCTTCATCGAAATATAAAACCTTGAGCATATAAAAGGCCTGTGTTGTTGCTCCTTATATCTTTCTTGAAAAATCTTTCTTCATGAGCTAACTTTTGAATTTGAATTTGAATTAGTTCAAGGTTCATTTTCTTAACAAAACATTTGAAAACAAGACAAAACTAGGGATTCTATGTTTGATTAGCGATGGCTAAACGTGTTTCAATGAAGATCCTGATGTAGGTGGATTAATTTCATCAAGGTGAGTGTTTCTTCTCTTTCATATTAATTATGTGTTATTACTGGGAAATTTTCAAAAATATATCGCCCAACACAATATCTGCACTCACATCAATTTCTTTTTACTTTACATGCAACTTTTTCTTTTGTAACAGTGTATATATACCTTATGCATTATTATAGAATATGTATATACGTGTATAAAAAATGTATCTACCTTATATAAAAGTAAAAAAAAAAAAAAAAGTAGCCTAGTGCACTAAGCTCCCGCTATGCGCGGGGTCCGGGGAAGGACCAGACCACAAGGGTCTATTGTACGCAGCCTTACCTTGCATTTCTGCAAGAGGCTGTTTCCACGGCTCGAACCCGTGACCTCCTGATCACATGGCAGTACCTTATATAAAAGTGTATAATAAAAGTGTATAATAAAAATGCATCTACCTTGTATAAAAGTGTATAACAATATATAAAAGTGTATAACTCGTCACTAGCTACAGAGACGAACTTCTTCTACAATTTTTAGTTGCAATTCTTGTTCAATCTAGTTCAAATCTCTACCAAATGACTTCAGATTTTGTGGACAACCTACTTAAGACTATTACCACCAAGTCTAAGCAAGACTCACTCTAAATATCCTACAAAAATCAGATTTGAAATTTAAACGTACTTCTTCAAGCTTGTCCAACAATGGTGAGTTACCTTTCTAATTTTATTTTGACCACTCTAATCATACAAAACCAGCACTCCAAACATTACGACAAATCGAGTTTTTCAACTGACAATCAATAGATGGGTGAGTTGAAGAAGAGAAATAGAAGAAGTGACCTAACTTAAAAATTCTACTATACAATATGGGTCAATGATAAGCCACGTATATTTCATACTTATTAAACGAGGATGAAGCAAAGAAATATAGAAATCCTGGAGGATTGAGCAGTTTCTTATAAGTTACTGAAAGTTATCTGCTAGGCAGTTTCTTACAGTTACTAGAAGTTATATGTTCCTATCATAAATGTAGTTAAGTAGTTATGGGTCATCCTATTATCTAAATAATGCATCTTAGTAATGTAGGATTGTATTGTAATCATCTATTGTATGCAGACAGATTGTTCTAAGAGATATGAGATGCTTGTGTCTCTATATTATTAAAATATCAGTATAACTTCTATTTATTTATCCATTACTAAGTCTCTGTTCCTATTATTGGTATCAGAGCAGTAAGATCTGCCATGGTAATACACGGACCAACACTTCCACCAGCGAACCCATCATGTCGACTAATGATCAGATCGGTCAACAATTGACCACTATAGCAGCGAAATTGGAAGCCATAGACGCTTTGGCTGATGATGTTGTTGTATTAAAAGCGCAAAACAGTCAGAATCAGCAAGGAAAATCTAAAATTTTACCGGAAGAGGCTGAGGTTGATAACACTTGGAGGCATCCAGAAACTTATCGCCGTTCACACACAAAGATGGAGTTTCCCAAGTATGAGGGAGGAGATCCTCAAAGTTGGATTCTGAAAGCAGAGAAGTATTTTCAATATTATGAAACACGTGATGATTGCAAGGTTTATGTGGCTTCAATGTCTTTGGAAGGAGATGCATTAGATCTTTTTGCTTGGATCAACAGCTTGAGAGTGTTGAGGACTATTTGACAAGATGGTCCCGAACACAAAACTATTAGTTGGATTCAATATGTCTGGTGAAATGACCCGAGGGGAGATCTCATTGCTGACATGTGGCGGGGGATTGTGAAGCAAACCTTGTTCGAATTGATGGATGGAGATATGGCATGCAATATCATCATCAGAAGGTCATGGATTCACGACATGAAGGCAATGCCCTCAACTTTGATCAGCTGGTAAAGTTTCCAACTCCCAATGGTATAAAGTAGATTCGAGGTGATCAGCCTGCAGTGCGTGAAATGTTTGCCATAGCTGTGGCAGGCAACCAGAAAAATTAAAACGATAAGTAGAAACTGCAGGGACCAAAATCTCCTCTCAATCCTAATTCAGAGGTAGAACACCCAGAGGAAGAAGAAACCGAGGAGGGGTTACCCGACAGGAATCAAGTGCCTATATCTTCCATGTTCCGGAGGACACTGATGCTACTACATCAACAGCCAAAGATCTCAAGCAGGTCATCCTAGTCGTCGATTTCCCGTTAAGAAAGGTATACTTGGCTATGGGATTAAGTCCCAAACTTATGCTTAAATTAATCGAATTCCTTAGAGCTGACGCCGATTGTTTTGCTTGGTCGTACTTAGATATGACAAGTATATCTGTTACACCTCGGAAATTCCAGATGTGTTGCCTTGTGGATAGGCTAGTGTGAGCTTAGGGTGATAATGAAATCCTTATGAGATTAAGGGAAGTATTACATAGCGTAAGGTGCATACTATAAGATTTCGAGTCATATGAATATGTGAAGTTTAGTTTGTTGAAGAAAGTGAAATGTAAGTCGTGTTCGGATGGTTTCGCTACAATTGAGCTAATATTTATTCAGAACCATCTTGAGGGGCTGCCATAGGGCCTATTGTATGGTTAATGAAGTGTTATATAAGTGCCAAGAAGGTTCCATGAGGATTGGAAGTCAAACGAGTCGACGAGAATGGAATTCGGAAATTCCCAGTTGTACAGCCATTTGTACGGACCGTATAAATTATACGGCCCGTATAATGGTCCATAGATTGCTTCCAGAGAAGGGTGAAACCTGGTGATATTATACGGTCCAATTATACGAACCGTATAAATTATATGGCCCGTATAATTGGCCGTATAATCGGGTCAGGTCAGAATTTTATTTTATAAACATGGACAATCCTCACTTTATTTTCATTTCCCACTTTTCTTCCAAGCTCACCAAGGCTCCAAAACCCTCTTCCCAACATATTTCACTCAAACCCAAGAGATTACAAAGATCAAATAGCAAGAATCAAGTGTTCATGTGTTAGAAGGCTTCCTAGTGTTGGTAGATTTCAAGAAATACTTAGGCATTGTAGCTAGGGCTTTTTTGCACAAGTTGATAGCTGCTCCAAAGCTTGTTCCTATGGGATAAAAAGGTTAGTTGATTTCAAGAAATACTTAGGCATTGTAGCTAGGGCTTTTTTGCACAAGTTGATAGCTGCTCCAAAGCTTGTTCCTATGGGATAAAAAGGTTAGTTTCCATGCTTATTTCATGTTATTGTGAATGCTTGGTTGTAGCAAAACTTGGGTAGAAGAAGGAAGTGGAAAATGAAGTCTAAATGTAGCTTTTATGATGTTTGCGAGTAGTAAGCTAACTTGAGTCATGATTCTTAGTATGATATGGATATAATCTTGTTATGAAAGGTAGTAATAGTGATACGGAAGCATTGTATGAAAATGTGCTAAAATGGGTGTGAAGTTGTGGGTATAAGTTGAACACAAGGATGAATTTTGAAGGCTTAATGGAATGTGATTACTTGATGACGATATTGTGAGTGTATTATGAATGTTTGGGAGTTGTTTTGTAATATGGTGAGAGTTGACGAAGTAGGGGAAATGCTGCCCATTTTTCATTAGATCATGAATTATTCTAATTTGAATTTAATAGTGTCATTAAGGCTTAACCGTGGTATGAATCCTTCTAATGTAGATTGTTCAAGATTCGACGGCGAACGTTAATTAGTTAAGAGGACAAAGAGGTATGTAAGGCTAACCCTTCTTTCATTAAGGCATGGTTCCTTGGCTATATGTCCTTTCATGAGTTCCATAATGTCTTCCAAATGATTCTATCTCTAAAATTACTAAAGCTCATGACCCTCGATATTTTCACGATTCTATTGCTTTCCTTTATATGATAGTTGATCCTCTAAGGATAGATGTAACGAAAACGATGATGGCAATGACGTTGATGATACTTATGGACTTTTATGTATAAGAATCTAAGTATGTATGACTATTATGTAACACCGAGCTTATATGGCCGAGTATGATACCTATCGCGCGCGCACCACTGCAGTTGGGTACGGATAACACTGAGCCTTGGTAGGGCCAGGTATGTATAATCACCGAGCCTTGTCATGGCCAGGTGTGTGAAACACCGAACCTTCATGGTCGGGTATGATATGGATACGAGTATGAGTATAAATATGAATATGAATATGAATATGTATATGTATGTATATATGCATGAGTAAGCATTGGAAATGGAAGGTCCCTATGAAAGACAAGTAAGTAAATATGATGATGGCCAATAAAGGTACAAATGGCTCTATTACCTCCTGATTCCCCCATCTTATGCTATATCTTATGCTACTTCCTACGTTATTTCTTATGCTCCTAATTGTGATGTTGATTATGCTTTACATACCCAGTACATTATTCGTAATGACGTCCTTTTGTTTGTGGACACTGCGTCATGCCCGCAGGTGGACAGGGAGACAGGCTTGATCCATAGATTCCTTATTCAGGGACTGTATAGAAGAGCTCCACTTCATCCGGAGCTACAGCTTTTGGGTACTATTCTTTTGTGTACATATATATGGGCATGGCGGGGTCCTGTCCCGCCTATATGATGTTACCTACTCTTCTTAGAGGCTTGTAAACAGTTGTGTATGGTTAGATGTCTTGCAGCCTTGTCGGCTCATATTTTGTATATCATTTTGATAGCCTCGTCGGCTTGTGTATATGGATATGGGCATTGTTATTGATGATGATATAAATGTGTTGTTGCCCAACGAGATTAGCACTATTGATGTATGTAAATTATGAGTAAGCCATATGGCTCACCTAGATGTGAATGTGAGAGTACGATAAAAGGTGCCCAAGCAGGTTAGCACCGGGTGCCCGTCATGGCCCTCCGGTTGGGTCGTGACAATATCGCTTGAGATTATAACTCACAAGCTGAGTTTGGATCCTGGCTTCCCTCCAATAAAGCAGAAGAAGCATCTGATGGCTGAGCTCCAGAACAGGTTTGTTAAAGAGGAGGCAACGAGATTACTTAATATAGGATCCATCCGAGAACTTACTCGGATTGGTGAGCAAACGTAGTTATGGTACCTAAGAAGCTAAATAAATTCAGAATGTACATTAATTGTAAAGATTTGAATAAGGCTTGCCCGAAGGACTCATTCTTATCGCCGCACATTGATCAAATGATCAACGTACGGCCAGCCATGAAATGATGAGTTTTCTGGATGCGTATTCTGGGTACAACTAAATAAGGATGCACCAGGATGACCAAGAGGAGAAGAATTCACTCATCATAGAATATTGGCATTTATTGCTATAATGTGATGCCTCTCGCACTTAAAAACGCCGGAGCCACTCACCGGAGGCTCGTAAATGAGATGTTTGAAAAACAACCAGAAAATCTATGGAATCTATATTGACGATATGTTGTTCAAGTCTTTGGATGCAAAGGACCATTTAAGCCATCTATAGGAAACATTTGCCATTTTGAAAAATACAATATGAAGCTCAAGTGGAATAAGATCTGGAAAATCTCTAAGTTTTTTCGTTTCAACCAGAGGAATTGAGGTGAACCAGGAAAAAACTAAAGCTATTCAGTACATCCCCGATATACTCGAATATGTGAAGGCGCTACAGAGATTGACTGGACACTTGGCGGTCCTCAGCAGGTTCATCTTCGGGTCATCCAAAAAATGCCACAGGTTCTTCTCTTTGCTAAAATTAGCATTGGCTCTCGTGACAGCAGCTCGAAAGCTTAGGCCATATTTCCATTGCCATCCCATTTGTGGGGTAACAACTTTTTTCCTTGCGAAATGTTTTACACAAACCTGAACTCTCAGGGTGGTTGGCTAAATGGGCAGTTGAGATAAGTGAGTATGACATTGTATATAAACCCTGTACTGCCATCAAATTACAAGTTTTGGCCGACTTCGTGGCTAATTTTAGTCTGGGATATTGCCTCATGCCGAAAAGGAAGCCATTTTAGTTTCCGCGCTACGTTTGGAGTCTAGACCTTATTTACTAATGGTACTTCCAATGTAAAAGGAACCAGGTTGGGCATAGTCCTCAACACTCTCAAGCAGTGTCAGGAACTCTTCAAGTGATTTCCTGCAAAGAATGAAAATCTTTTCCACTTCTCACTCACATCTCAACGAGTAACCGAAAAGTGTGGGGACTCTCTATATGGAGTGAAATTCAAATTTGACAGGTCAACGAGTCAAGTGGTGATACGTGGCAAAAGGGACAGGTCAGACATGAGTAAGCAAAAGTAATATCCGGTCCAGTTCTTATGCACGGTAATTATAAATGGCGTCATTTACGGAGGTCCCAGGTCTTTGATTATCAAGAACCGGAGTCATAGCACGGGATCGTTTGGCTTCGAAAATATGGAACGGGGCACGGGCTACTGGCCGGACAAGATGAGGTCTGGAGTTTAGCTGTTACAAAAGACTCTGAGAATATCGTCATCTGTTACACAATCGCAATAATGGGCAATTAATAGATTTTATGAGGGCATGATTTTTAGGACCCGTTCCTCGAAGCTTAGCTGTAAATAGGACCTTCTTGTTGAAAGGCATCGAATTCTGATTCATTCACAAGTATTTGCAATTCAAAAAGTTCTTCTTTGTTCATAAGCTTCATTGCGACATAGCACATTCCGATTTAGGAGCTTATTCCGGTGACCTTCCCGGCCATAAATGGAGCAATTCAGGCTATATTCATTTGTTTATTAAATTATCCTATTCTCGTTATCTTGATCTTTAATCATAGTGTTGTGTTGTATTTCTAATTCATTCAATTTGGTCATCTCAATCCACGTGTCCTTAAAATCATGTATACAAATTCAACTATACCGTTTTGTGGTTAAACAAAGATCAGAGTAAAAACTATGATTTCAAGTATGTACATACCTTGAGTAGAAATTCGTACGTGTGGTTGACTGCTTGCAAATCAGTAACCATCATTGCTTCTGCTGTTGTTGCATAAGAAAATCCAGTATGAACCGGTTGTTCTAAAAAGATTATGCTTGCACCCTAACAATTTGAAGATTTTCCATCCGAATATTATTTACTTTTAACTAGCTTAAAATGAAATAAAAGAATTATGAATACATATTCTCCAGAGTTAAGTTACCTTGGTCCATGAGTTTGGAGTTGAGCCAAGTACTGGTAAGCTCCCGTTATACTCTTTTTGTGTAAAATACAATGGCCCTGCATGCTTAAGAGTATTTGATAAGCTTTTACAAAGACAATATTAGACTTGTGGCTCCATTAAGAAAGCTGAAAGTAAACGGAAGAAAAAATCGCTTTTTCGAATATGTGCTACTCCTTTCCATTCAAAAAGAATACATGAATTCCGAGTATAATAATAAAGATAAACTTTTTTATATTAGTCTCAACTCAAATATTGTTTTTAAAATAAAAATTTAAAAGCTTAAAAATTACATACTCCCTAATAAATATTATAAATGACAACTTCTTATAATTAGAAATACATATGAAAAAATTAACAATAAAAAAATTGTTTTATTCCCCCCCATAAATTCCATTAAAACATTTGGGAAAAAAGAGAAATTCCAAGTAAAATAGTGGTTGCTAATTAAGTGGAGTACCTATTTCATAGGCAAGCGCACTAAACGATGAACAACCAGGTCCTCCCGTAAGCCATAGTATAAGAGGATCATTTTCAGGATCTGATTCCGATTTAATAAAATAATAGAACAGCTGGACTTCGTCAGATTTACCAACTCCAATATACCTGATATATAATTATTTAATAACATAAATGCTCAGTGTAGTCAGCAAATTTAATTCCAGTCTAACACACCGTTTCATAAGTGAAATT
Source organism: Lycium barbarum (assembly GCF_019175385.1). NCBI lineage: Eukaryota > Viridiplantae > Streptophyta > Magnoliopsida > Solanales > Solanaceae > Lycium > Lycium barbarum. The sequence continues at coordinate 4,689,158 of NC_083342.1, forward strand.
TACTTATATTTACTAACAGTGTAAAGGATTGCGAAATTACATTTAACTACATGACCATTACTCCTCATTTCTGCTCTCTCATTTAACGCACATCTCATCTAGGAGGGCCCCTCGACAAGACTATACTCCATCCGTCCCAATTAAAGTGTGTTGCTTTCCTTTTTGGTCTATACCAAAAAAAAGTATCTCCTTCTAAGTTTTTCAATCAACATTTTACATGGCAAGTTTAAAACCACTAGATTTAAACGACTAAACACATCTTTAATTTTAGATCACAAGATTCAAAAGTCTTTATTTATTTCATAAACTTTACGCCAAATCAGACCAAGACACTTAAATGGGACGGAGAAAGTATATCCTAACAAGCTAATTACTCTCTTCGTCTCATGTTATGTATACGCGGAATTTGAAAGAATTGATCGACTAACTATATGTTTGATTAGATATGGTACAAATTCAAACATATATTTGAGAATACTAAGCAAGCTTATTATAGAATTACTTTTAACTATTTTTTAAATGACCTGATAACTCCTTTACACTATAATGTATAGAAGTTAAACATAAAAGTACATGTTGCCTTCCTTGTCATATCCCATCTTGTTAATGTTCCCCTATTCACTGGGCCGGAGTCAGCATTGTTTTTACGGGTTTGGTGGAATATAGTAGCTTAAACTCAATATATATTTACCAAAAATTCAATAAAATAAAATAAAAGGAAAAAGGGGCAAATATACCCCTTAAATTTTTTCTTTTAGAGCGAATTTACCTCTCGTTATAAAAATGATATATATTTACTCTTACCGTTGCCCAAAGTGCATATTTGCCCTTTTTCGGACAGAACCCATTTAACCGATTTAAGAATTCTTTCCTTGATTTTTTTAATTATAACTAATGCAACGTGTAAAGAAAAGATTTAACCCACCCAAACCCGACTTAGATCTGACCCAAAAGAATTAAATCCAACGGATGTTGAAGTTTTGAACTTGGCACGAAGCAAAGTGTAAAGCCGAGGGCAACGAACGATGTGCTAACTGGCGATGTTTGCAATCGGCAATAAGTCATAGGGTGATGATAGAACAAGGGTATTGGGTTTTTTTTTTTTAGGTCGGGTCTGGTTGAGTAAAATTTCTGTTTACACGTGGCATTAGTTATAGTTAAAAAAATCATGAAATTTTTTTTAAATTGGATAAATGGGCTTTGTCCCTTCAAAAGGCCAAATATGCATCATTTGTGTAACGTTAAATATAAATATACATTATTTTTGTAACTGGAGTAAATTCACTCTAAATGGCAAGTTGAGGGGGGTATTTTTGCCCCCTTTTTTCCCTAAAAATAATAATAATTATGATTGAAAATTATAAATTAAGAATTCTGACTCCACCTTTACTAAATTATCGGTCTCTTCAAGCAGCAAATTAAACAGAAGATCTTAAAACATTATATTACTAACCAAAAAAAAAAAATGAAAGAAAGAAAAAACAAAGGCATGGGGAAATTAAAGAAAACAAACCCAGTCTCAAGATGAAAAGGAAGGGGACCTTCAAATCCAGGAAGAAACTCCACCTTTGAGCCAGTTGTCGCCGTTGCAGCTTGCAGTGGAACTACAAGTAGTAAAAGCAGAACAAGATGAAAAAACATATTATTGTAGGGAAATGAAGCATTCATTAGGCTTTGGGCTAAGATTGGGTTAATGATTTGCTTGTACTGGAAAATTGAAGGGTTGTTAAGAGAAAGAATTGGAACTGTTTCTGTAGGGGGACAACATCCGCTATTCACTGAATAAACAAACAAATTTTATTAGAGGAATATAGTCTGCCAAGTTGTATTTTATTACTTTACTACTATCCGTTGTGGACCCCCCCATAAAAACTTTTAAAAAAAATTGGGCCCATATTAAACAGGCCCATAAAAAAATTTAAAAAAAATTGTGAGTCTCATATATATTAAATAACAACTAATATTAAAAAATATTGTGGATCCAATACTAAAAAAAAAAGTGAAACCCACCACATCCAAACTCACGGGAAAAAAAATTACCTCATATTAACAAAATCAAGCAATATTGAAAAAAAAAAGTGAATCCCATATTTAAAAAACAAACAATGTAAATAAAAAAACACCAACCAATATTAAAAAAAAAAAAAAAGTGAAACCCACTATCTCCAAACTCACGGGAAATTACTACTATTAAGAAGCACCGGTTGGTGCTCCTTTTTCGTCGTCCGTTGTGGACCCCCCTAAAAAATAAAAAATAAAAATTTGGGCCCCATATTAAACAGGCCCATAAAAAAAACAAAATTGTAAAAAAAAATTGTGAGCCCTATATTAAACACCATCCAGTATTAAAAAAAAAAGTGAAACCCACCACATTCAAACTCACGGGAAAAAAAGTGAACCCCGTATTAACAAAATCAAGCAATATTGAAAAAAAAATGAATCTCATATTTAAAAAATAAACAATGTAAATAAAAAAAACACCAACCAATATTTTTTAAAAAAAGTAAATAAAGTGGAACCCACCGTCTTCAAACTCACGGAAAAAAAAAGGTGGACTCCATATTAACAAAATCAACCAATATAAAAAAAAAAGTGAATCACATATTAAAAAAACAAACAATGTCAAAAAAAAAGTTGCAGACTTTGTATTCATAGCAAACATTAATATAATAAAGTTTTTAGATACGGAGCACAAACTAGAATGTTATATTAATTGTGTTTTGAACATAGTATATATATATATATATATATATATATATATATATATATATATATATATATATATATAATCACTATTTAAAGATAATTATATATACATAAATGCACTATAATCCAAAGTATTGGGTCCGTGAGCAGCACATAGGCGGTCTAGTAAGCCTAGAATTTAGAGTAAGCCTAGAATTTAGAGGTCAAAAGTTCTTTTGATTGTTTCTATGTACACATTTAACAATGTTCTTGCTCTTTTCGCCAATTAAAGTTACCCCAAAATCCAATGCATAATTAGTGCAAAAAAAAGTAAAATAATATAGTGGGTGAGATGTAAATAGTATAGTAGTAATGGGATATATATTGTCACTATAATAAAATACTCCATCCGAAGTAATAAAAAAAAGTTGCCCCAAAATAAAATTATTTTAGGAATTCAAGATAAAAGTTAGTATTTTTTTTCCTACTATGCCCTTAAATTTAGAATTTAGTGTTCAATTCTCAAAAAACATCTAATAAATAGACGTAATTTAATAAACTATAGTTACCTTTTATTTATTTATTTTCTTAATGACGTGAAAAGAACTAAAGCTACACTTATTTTGGAACGGAGAGAGTATTCATTTTACTTGTCATGTTTCTTTTTCAAGTCCCTTAAGAAACATTAACTAAATAAGTAATTTCTAATTTATTATTTTATCTCAATTTGACAATAGTTTTTTTTTTTCACATTAATCTCTCTACATTTATTGAGTAAGAATAGGTAATCGCGTTTATACTTTCTTGCGAGTAGCTGCATTGATCTTTAGTTTCTTGTCCCTTGATTTCTGCGAGTATCTGTTTGCACAGAATGATTTATCATGGCTTATTCACTTTCATTTTTATTTTTTTTTATAATTGCTTTGAATTGTTTGTCCGTATCTAACTTTTTCTATGTCTTTTCTTGAGCCGAGGGTCTTCCGAAAACAGTCTCCCTACCTAAGGTAAAAGTAATGTCTGCGTACACTCTACCCTCCTCAGACCTCACATTGTGGAATTCATTGGGTATGTTATTATTGTTGTTACTGAGTAAGAATCAAAATGAAGATTAATAATAACTACTTATATTTTATTTTTAAAAAGGACAA